>NC_086448.1:119249215-119550287 GCF_028390025.1 Pseudophryne corroboree
TGTGACTTTAGGAAATTCAACACCACGTTGAGATCCCAAGGTGCCACTGGGGGCACAAAAGGGGGCTGAATATGCAGCACTCCCTTAACAAATGTCTGAACTTCAGGTAGTGAAGCCAGTTCTTTCTGGAAGAAAATCGATAGAGACGAAATCTGGACCTTAATGGAACCCAATTTTAGGCCCATAGTCACCCCTGACTGTAGGAAGTGCAGAAAACGGCCCAGCTGAAATTCCTCCGTTGGGGCCTTCCTGGCCTCACACCACGCAACATATTTTCGCCATATGCGGTGATAATGGTTTGCGGTCACTTCTTTCCTAGCTTGAATCAGCGTAGGGATGACTTCCTCCGGAATGCCCTTTTCCTTCAGGATCCGGCGTTCAACCGCCATGCCGTCAAACGCAGCCGCGGTAAGTCTTGGAACAGACAGGGCCCCTGCTGCAGCAGGTCCTGTCTGAGCGGCAGAGGCCATGGGTCCTCTGAGATCATTTCTTGAAGTTCTGGGTACCAAGCTCTTCTTGGCCAATCCGGAACAATGAGTATAGTTCTTACTCCTCTTCGTCTTATTATCCTCAGTACCTTGGGTATGAGAGGAAGAGGAGGGAACACATAAACCGACTGGTACACCCACGGTGTCACTAGAGCGTCCACAGCTATTGCCTGAGGGTCTCTCGACCTGGCGCAATATCTTTCTAGCTTTTTGTTGAGGCGGGACGCCATCATGTCCACCTGTGGCCGTTCCCAGCGATTTACAATCAGCTGAAAGACTTCTGGATGAAGTCCCCACTCTCCCGGGTGGAGGTCGTGCCTGCTGAGGAAGTCTGCTTCCCAGTTGTCCACTCCCGGAATGAATACTGCTGACAGTGCTAACACGTGATTTTCCGCCCATCGGAGAATCCTTGTGGCTTCTGCCATCGCCGTCCTGCTTCTCGTGCCGCCCTGTCGGTTTACATGGGCGACCGCCATGATGTTGTCTGACTGGATCAGTACCGGCTGGTTTTGAAGCAGGGGTCTTGCCTGACTTAGGGCATTGTAGATGGCCCTTAGTTCCAGAATATTTATGTGTAGGGAAATCTCCTGGCTTGACCATAGCCCTTGGAAGTTTCTTCCCTGTGTGACTGCCCCCCAGCCTCGAAGGCTGGCATCCGTGGTCACCAGGACCCAGTCCTGTATGCCGAATCTGCGACCCTCCAGAAGATGAGCACTCTGCAGCCACCACAGCAGAGACACCCTGGTCCTTGGAGACAGGGTTATCAGCCGATGCATCTGAAGATGGGATCCGGACCACTTGTCCAACAGATCCCACTGAAAGATTCTTGCATGGAACCTGCCGAATGGAATTGCTTCGTAGGAAGCTACCATTTTTCCCAGGACTCGCGTGCAGTGATGCACCGAGACCTGTTTTGGTTTCAGGAGATCTCTGACTAGAGACGACAACTCCTTGGCTTTCTCCTCCGGGAGAAACATCCTTTTCTGGTCTGTGTCCAGAACCATCCCCAGAAACAGTAGACGTGTCGTAGGAACCAGCTATGACTTTGGAATATTCAGAATCCAACTGTGCTGTTGTAGCACCTCCCGAGATAGTGCTACCCCGACCAACAACTGCTCCCTGGACCTCGAATTAAAACTCCCTTTTTTCGAAGGAGTATCATCATTTCGGCCATTACCTTGGTAAATACCCTCTGTGCCGTGGACAGATCAAACGGCAACGTCTGGAATTGGTAATGACAGTCCTGTACCACAAATCTGAGGTACTCTTGGTGAGGAAGGTAAATGGGGACATGTAGGTAAGCATCCTTGATATCCAGTGAAACCATGTAATCCCCTTCCTCCAGGCTTGAAATAACCGCCCTGAGCGATTCCATCTTGAACTTGAACCTTTTTATATAGGTGTTCAAGGATTTCAAATTTAAAATGGGTCTCACCGAACCGTCCGGTTTCGGTACCACAAACATTGTGGAATAGTAACCCCTTCCTTGACTATCACCTGCTGCGAATACAGCTTGTGAATTGCCTCCAGCACTGCCTCCCTGTCCGGGGGAGCTGTTGGCAAGGCAGATTTGAGGAAACGGCGAGGGGGAGACGTCTCGAATTCCAGCTTGTACCCCTGAGATACTACTTGTAGAATCCAGGGATCCACCCGTGAGCGAGCCCACTGGTCGCTGAAGTTCTTGAGACGGGCCCCCACCGTACCTGGCTCCGCCTGTGGAGCCCCAGCGTCATGCGGTGGACTTAGAGGAAGTGGGGGAGGGCTTTTGTTCCTGGGAACTGGCCGTATGCTGCAGCTTTTTTCCTCTACCTCTGCCTCTGGGCAGAAAGGACGCGCCTTTAACCCGCTTGCCTTTCTGGGGCCGAAAGGACTGTACCTGATAATACGGTGCTTTCTTTGGCTGTGAGGGAACATGGGGTAAAAATGCTGACTTCCCAGCTGTCGCTGTGGAAACGAGGTTCGAGAGACCATCCCCAAACAACTCCTCACCCTTGTAAGGCAAAACTTCCATGTGCCTTTTAGAATCTGCATCCCCTGTCCACTGCCGAGTCCATAAACCCCTCCTGGCAGAAATGGACATTGCACTAATTTTAGATGCCAGCCGGCAAATATCCCTTTGTGCATCTCTCATGTATAAGACTGCGTCTTTAATATGCTCTACGGTTAGCAATATAGTGTCCCTGTCTAAGGTATCAATATTTTCTGACAGGGAATCTGACCACGCAGCTGCAGCACTGCACATCCATGCTGACGCAATAGCTGGTCTCAGTATAATACCTGAGTGTGTATAAACAGACTTCAGGATAGCCTCCTGCTTCCTATCAGCAGGCTCCTTTAGGGCGGCCGTGTCCGGAGATGGTAGTGCCACCTTCTTTGACAGGCGTGTGAGCGCTTTATCTACCCTAGGGGATGTCTTCCAACGTGACCTATCCTCTGGCGGGAAAGGATACGCCATTAGTAACTTTTTAGAAATTACTAGTTTCTTATCGGGGGAAGCCCACGCTTCTTCACACACTTCATTTAATTCATCAGAAGGGGGAAAAACCACTGGTAGTTTTTTCTCCCCAAACATAATACCCTTTTTTGTGGTACCTGGGGTAATATCAGAAATGTGCAACACATTTTTCATTGCCGTAATCATGTAACGTGTGGCTCTATGGGAATGTACACTAGTCTCATCATCGTCGACACTGGAGTCAGTATCTGTGTCGACATCTGTGTCTGCCATCTGAGGTAGCGGGCGTTTTAGAGCCCCTGATGGCTTTTGAGACGTCTGGGCAGGCACGGGCTGAGAAGCCGGCTGTCCCACATCTGATATGTCGTCAAACCTTTTATGTAAGGAGTTGACACTGTCGCGTAATTCCTTCCACATATCCATCCACTCAGGTGTCGACCCCGCAGGGGGTGACATCACATTTATCGGCACCTGCTCCGCCTCCACATAAGCCTCCTCATCAAACATGTCGACACAGCCGTACCGACACACCGTACACACACAGGGAATGCTCTGACTGAGGACAGGACCCCACAAAGCCCTTTGGAGAGACAGAGAGAGAGTATGCCAGCACACACCAGAGCGCTATATAAAACAGGGATACACACTACACAGTAATTTTACCCCTTATAGCTGCTTATATATCACAGATTGCGCCTAAATTTAGTGCCCCCCCTCTCTTTTTTACCCTATGTAGTCTGGAACTGCAGGGGAGAGCCTGGGGAGCGATCCTTCCAGCGGAGCTGTGAGGGAAAATGGCGCCAGTGTGCTGAGGGAGATAGCCCCGCCCCTTTTCCGGCGGGCTTCTCCCGCTTTTTTTATACAGTTATGGCAGGGGATTTTACACATATATAGTCTTAAAGGCTATATTATGTGTTAATTTGCCAAGTAAGGTACTTATATTGCAGCCCAGGGCGCCCCCCCCCAGCGCCCTGCACCCATCAGTGACCGGAGTATGTGGTGTGCCTGGAGAACAATGGCGCACAGCTGCAGTGCTGTGCGCTACCTTAATGAAGACCGAAGTCTTCTGCCGCCGATTTCCAGGAACGTC
This sequence comes from Pseudophryne corroboree, assembly GCF_028390025.1. Lineage (NCBI taxonomy): Eukaryota > Metazoa > Chordata > Amphibia > Anura > Myobatrachidae > Pseudophryne > Pseudophryne corroboree. The sequence continues at coordinate 119,253,249 of NC_086448.1, forward strand.
TTCTTGCTTCTGGCTCTGCTAGGGGGACGGCGGCGCGGCTCCGGGACCGGACGACCGAGGCTGGGCCTGTGTTCGATCCCTCTGGAGCTAATGGTGTCCAGTAGCCTAGAAGCCCAAGCTAGCTGCAAGCAGGTAGGTTCGCTTCTCTCCCCTAGGTCCCTCGTAGCAGTGAGTCTGTTGCCAGCAGATCTCACTGAAAATAAAAAACCTAAATATTACTTTCTTTCTAAGAGCTCAGGAGAGCCCCTAGTGTGCATCCAGCTCGGCCGGGGACAAAATTCTAACTGAGGTCTGGAGGCGGGTCATAGAGGGAGGAGCCAGTGCACACCAGGTAGTCCTAAAGCTTTCTTTAGTTGTGCCCAGTCTCCTGCGGAGCCGCTATTCCCCATGGTCCTTACGGAGTTCCCAGCATCCACTTAGGACGTTAGAGAAATAATGTGCAAGAACTTAAAGGCTGTTTGTATTACTGACGGATATAAATGCCCTTTTAGTTTAAAATATCTGCTTTTCAAAGTGCATAAAGAAAACAATCAAAGAATGAAAATACACCCGATATCTTTACAAGTGATCTATAATTTACTATTTTCTGCTATGGAAACTGGTCCTCTCCTTCTGGTGTAAGCACACAGTGAATCAAAGTGCTGCCTAGTTATTTGCAATATAGACGATCTTGTGTCTTTCAAAAACATCAATATCCCTCTCCAGTTGTCTCATCTCTGCCTCCAGTCTCTCTTTGTGTGCCTTCTTTGGAGGCGTATCAATCACAACCGACAAGCGTTGATATTCATGGTGTAGCTCGTCCCAGTTTTTCTTCAGCCCCTGCAAGAAAAAAAATGTTCAAGGAGCCTCTAGGCCACAGTAAATCTGACAATGAATACATCTGAACATATAAGTTCTGCGCAGCTGAGTCTGCACCACGTCACAGCATGTGAGGACCCTTAGGATGGAGTTACACCAGAAAGGCTGAGCCCAGGGAAGCTGGGATTCTCTGCACTAGTTACTCTTCTCCTACCACACAAGGCCATTCCTGAAGTCACTGCATTGATTCTTGTGTGATGGGAAAAATAAGAATTTACTTACCGATAATTCTATTTCTCGTAGTCCGTAGTGGATGCTGGGGACTCAGTCAGGACCATGGGGAATAGCGGCTCCGCAGGAGACAGGGCACAAAAATAAAGCTTTAGGATTAGGTGGTGTGTACTGGCTCCTCCCCCTATGACCCTCCTCCAAGCCTCAGTTAGGATACTGTGCCCGGACGAGCGTACACAATAAGGAAGGATATTGAATCCCGGGTAAGACTCATACCAGCCACACCAATCACACCGTATAACTTGTGATCTGAACCCAGTTAACAGTATGAGAAACGTAGGAGCCTCTGAACAGACGGCTCACAACAATAACAACCCGAATTTGTTTGTAACAATAACTATGTACAAGTATTGCAGACAATCCGCACTTGGGATGGGCGCCCAGCATCCACTACGGACTACGAGAAATAGAATTATCGGTAAGTAAATTCTTATTTTCTCTAACGTCCTAAGTGGATGCTGGGGACTCCGTCAGGACCATGGGGATTATACCAAAGCTCCCAAACGGGCGGGAGAGTGCGGATGACTCTGCAGCACCGAATGAGAGAACTCAAGGTCCTCCTCAGCCAGGGTATCAAATTTGTAGAATTTTGCAAACGTGTTTGCCCCTGACCAAGTAGCAACTCGGCAGAGTTGTAATGCCGAGACCCCCCGGGCAGCCGCCCAGGATGAGCCCACTTTCCTTGTGGAATGGACCTTGACAGATTTAGGTTGTGGCAAGCCTGCCACAGAATGTGCAAGTTGAATTGTGCTACAAATCCAACGAGCAATCGTCTGCTTAGAAGCAGGAGCACCCATCTTGTTGGGTGCATACAATATAAACAGTGAGTCAGACTTTCTGACTCCCGCCGTTCTTGAAATATATATTTTCAATGCCCGGACCACGTCCAACAACTTGGAATCCTCCAAATCGTTAGTAGCCGCAGGCACCACAATAGGCTGGTTCAGGTGAAACGCTGACACCACCTTAGGCAGAAAATGAGGACGCGTCCGCAGTTCTGCCCTGTCCGTATGGAAAATCAGATATGGGCTCTTATATGATAAAGCCGCCAATTCTGATACTCTCCTGGCTGAAGCCAGGGCCAGTAGCATGGTTACTTTCCATGTAAGATACTTCAACTCCACCGATTTGAGCGGCTCAAACCAATGGGATTTGAGAAAATCCAAGACTACATTAAGATCCCACGGTGCCACTGGGGGCACAACCGGGGGCTGTATATGTAGTACTCCTTTTACAAAAGTCTGGACTTCAGGAACTGAAGCCAATTCTTTCTGGAAGAAAATCGACAGGGCCGAAATTTGAACCTTAATGGACCCCAATTTGAGGCCCATAGACAATCCTGTTTGCAGGAAATGTAGGAATCGACCCAGTTGAAATTCCTCCGTGGGGGCCTTCCTGGCCTCACACCACGCAACATATTTCCTCCAAATGCGGTGATAATGTTGTGCAGTCACCTCCTTCCTGGCTTTTACCAGTGTAGGAATGACCTCTTCCGGAATGCCTTTTTCCCTTAGAATTCGGCGTTCAACCGCCATGCCGTCAAACGCAGCCGCGGTAAGTCTTGGAATAGACACGGTCCCTGCTGAAGCAGGTCCCGTCTTAGAGGTAGAGGCCACGGATCCTCCGTGAGCATCTCTTGAAGTTCCGGGTACCAAGTTCTTCTTGGCCAATCCGGAGCCACTAGTATCGTTCTTACTCCCTTTTGCCGTATAATTCTCAGTACTTTTGGTATGAGAGGCAGAGGAGGAAACACATACACTGACTGGAACACCCACGGTGTTACCAGAGCGTCCACAGCTATTGCCTGAGGGTCTCTTGACCTGGCGCAATACCTGTCCAGTTTTTTGTTGAGGCGGGACGCCATCATATCCACCATTGGTTTTTCCCAACGGTTCACAATCATGTGGAAGACTTCTGGATGAAGTCCCCACTCTCCCGGGTGTAGATCGTGTCTGCTGAGGAAGTCTGCTTCCCAGTTGTCCACTCCCGGAATGAATACTGCTGACAGTGCTATCACATGATCTTCCGCCCAGCGAAGAATCCTTGCAGCTTCTGCCATTGCTGTCCTGCTTCTTGTGCCGCCCTGTCTGTTTACGTGGGCGACTGCCGTGATGTTGTCCGACTGGATCAACACCGGCTGACCCTGAAGCAGGGGTTTTGCCAGACTTAGAGCATTGTAAATCGCTCTTAGCTCCAGTATATTTATGTGAAGAGACATCTCCAGGCTTGACCATACTCCCTGGAAGTTTCTTCCCTGTGTGACCGCTCCCCAGCCTCTCAGACTGGCATCCGTGGTCACCAGGACCCAGTCCTGTATGCCGAATCTGCGGCCCTCTAACAGATGAGCACTCTGCAACCACCACAGAAGAGACACCCTTGTCCGTGGCGATAAGGTTATCCGCTGATGCATCTGCAGATGTGATCCGGACCATTTGTCCAGCAGATCCCACTGAAAAGTTTGTGCGTGGAATCTGCCGAATGGAATCGCTTCGTAAGAAGCCACCATCTTTCCCAGGACTCTTGTGCATTGATGCACAGACACTTTCCCTGGTTTTAGGAGGTTCCTGACAAGTTCGGATAACTCCCTGGCTTTCTCCTCCGGAAGAAACACCTTTTTCTGAACCGTGTCCAGAATCATTCCCAGGAACAGCAGACGTGTCGTCGGGGTCAACTGAGATTTTGGAAAATTCAGAATCCACCCGTGTTGTTGCAGCACTAGTCGGGTTAGTGCTACTCCGTCCTCCAGCTGTTCTCTGGACCTTGCCCTTATCAGGAGATCGTCCAAGTAAGGGATAATTAATACGCCTCTTCTTCGCAGAAGAATCATCATTTCGGCCATTACCTTGGTAAAGACCCGAGGTGCCGTGGACAATCCAAACGGCAGCGTCTGAAACTGATAATGACAGTTTTGCACCACGAACCTGAGGTACCCTTGATGTGAAGGGCAAATTGGGACATGCAGGTAAGCATCCTTTATGTCCAGGGACACCATAAAGTCCCCTTCTTCCAGATTCGCTATCACTGCTCTGAGTGACTCCATCTTGAACTTGAATTTTTGTATGTACAGGTTCAAAGATTTCAGATTTAGAATAGGTCTTACCGAGCCGTCCGGCTTCGGTACCACAAATAGCGTGGAGTAATACCCCTTTCCCTGTTGTAGGAGGGGTACCTTGACTATCACCTGCTGAGAAAACAGCTTGTGAATGGCTTCCAATACCGTCGCCCTGTCTGAGGGAGACGTTGGCAAAGCAGACTTTAGGAACCTGCGAGGGGGAGACTTCTCGAATTCCAACCTGTAACCCTGAGATACTACCTGCAGGATCCAGGGGTCCACCTGTGAGCAAGCCCACTGTGCGCTGAAATTCTTGAGTCGACCCCCCACCGCTCCTGAGTCCGCTTGTAAGGCCCCAGCGTCATGCTGAGGGCTTTGCAGAACCCTGAGAGGGCTTCTGTTCCTGGGCAGGGGCTGCTTGCTGCCCTCTCTTACCTCTTCCTCTGCCCCGAGGCAGATATGACTGTCCTTTTGTCCGCTTGTTTTTATAGGACTGAAAGGACTGCGGCTGAAAAGACGGTGTCTTTTTCTGTTGGGAGGGGGTCTGAGGTAAAAAGGTGGATTTTCCGGCAGTTGCCGTGACCACCAGATCCGATAGACCGACGCCAAATAATTCCTCCCCTTTATACGGCAATACTTCCATATGTCGTTTGGAATCCGCATCACCTGACCACTGTCGCGTCCATAAACTCCTTCTGGCAGATATGGACATCGCATTTACTCTCGATGCCAGAGTGCAAATATCTCTCTGAGCATCTCGCATATAAAGGAAAGCATCCTTTAATTGCTCTATAGTCAATAAAATACTGTCCCTATCCAGGGTATCAATATTTTCAGTCAGGGAATCCAACCAGACGACCCCAGCACTGCACATCCAGGCTGAGGCGATGGCTGGTCGCAGTATAACACCAGTATGTGTGTATATACTTTTTAGGGTAGTTTCCAGTCTCCTATCAGCTGGATCCCTGAGGGCGGCCGTATCAGGAGACGGTAACGCCACTTGTTTTGATAAGCGTGTGAGCGCCTTATCCACCCTAGGGGGTGTTTCCCAGCGCGCCCTAACCTCTGGCGGGAAAGGGTATAATGCTAATAACTTTTTTGAAATTAGCACTTTTCTATCTGGGTTAACCCACGCTTCATCACATACATCATTTAATTCCTCTGATTCAGGAAAAACTACAGGTAGTTTTTTCACCCCCCACATAATACCCCTTTTTGTGGTACTTGCAGTATCAGAGATATGCAAAGCCTCCTTCATTGCCGTGATCATATAACGTGTGGCCCTACTTGAAAATACGTTTGTTTCATCACCGTCGACACTAGATTCAGTGTCTGTGTCTGGGTCTGTGTCGACCGACTGAGGTAAAGGGCGCTTTACAGCCCCTGACGGTGTCTGAGACGCCTGGGCAGGTACTAACTGGTTTGCCGGCCGTCTCATGTCGTCAACTGATTTTTGTAATGTGCTGACATTATCACGTAATTCCATAAACAAAGCCATCCATTCCGGTGTCGACTCCCTGGGGGGAATGCTCTTATCGAAGACAGGACCCCACTAGCCCTTTGGGGAGACAGAGGGAGAGTTTGCCAGCACACACCCAAGCGCTATAATATATATGGGAACAACCTTATATAAGTGTTGTTCCTTATAGCAGCTTAAATATATCAAAATATCGCCAAAAAATGCCCCCCCTCTCTGTTTTACCCTGTTTCTGTAGTGCAGTGCAGGGGAGAGTCCTGGGAGCCTTCCTCACAGCGGAGCTGAGCAGGAAAATGGCGCTGTGTGCTGAGGAGAATAAGCCCCGCCCCCTATTTCGGCGGGCTTTCCTCCCGGAGTTTTAGATATCTGGCATGGGTTAAATACATACATATAGCCTCAATGGCTATATGTGATGTATTCTTTTGCCATAAAGGTATTAAATATTGCTGCCCAGGGCGCCCCCAGCAGCGCCCTGCACCCTCCGTGACCGCTTGGTGTGAAGTGTGTGACAACAATGGCGCACAGCTGCAGTGCTGTGCGCTACCTTCATGAAGACTGAAGAGCCTTCTGCCGCCTGTTTCCGGACCTTCAATCTTCAGCATCTGTAAGGGGGGTCGGCGGCGCGGCTCCGGGACGAACCCCAGGGTGAGACCTGTGTTCCGACTCCCTCTGGAGCTAATGGTGTCCAGTAGCCTAAGAATCCAATCCATCCTGCACGCAAGTGAGTTGAAATTCTCTCCCCTAAGTCCCTCGATGCAGTGAGCCTGTTGCCAGCAGGACTCACTGAAAATAAAAAACCTAAAAACTTTTTCTAAGCAGCTCTTTAGGAGAGCCACCTAGATTGCACCCTGCTCGGACGGGCACAAAAACCTAACTGAGGCTTGGAGGAGGGTCATAGGGGGAGGAGCCAGTACACACCACCTAATCCTAAAGCTTTATTTTTGTGCCCTGTCTCCTGCGGAGCCGCTATTCCCCATGGTCCTGACGGAGTCCCCAGCATCCACTTAGGACGTTAGAGAAAATAAGAATTTACTTACCGATAATTCTATTTCTCGGAGTCCGTAGTGGATGCTGGGGTTCCTGAAAGGACCATGGGGGAATAGCGGCTCCGCAGGAGACAGGGCACAAAAAGTAAAGCTTTACGATCAGGTGGTGTGTACTGGCTCCTCCCCCTATGACCCTCCTCCAAGCCTCAGTTAGGTACTGTGCCCGGACGAGCGTACACAATAAGGAAGGATTTTGAATCCCGGGTAAGACTCATACCAGCCACACCAATCACACTGTACAACCTGTGATCTGAACCCAGTTAACAGTATGATAACAGCGGAGCCTCTGAAAAGATGGCTCACAACAATAATAACCCGATTTTTGTAACTATGTACAAGTATTGCAGACAATCCGCACTTGGGATGGGCGCCCAGCATCCACTACGGACTCCGAGAAATAGAATTATCGGTAAGTAAATTCTTATTTTCTCTATCGTCCTAGTGGATGCTGGGGTTCCTGAAAGGACCATGGGGATAATACCAAAGCTCCCAAACGGGCGGGAGAGTGCGGATGACTCTGCAGCACCGAATGAGAGAACTCCAGGTCCTCCTTAGCCAGGGTATCAAATTTGTAGGATTTTACAAACGTGTTTGCCCCTGACTAAATAACCGCTCGGCAAAGTTGTAAAGCCGAGACCCCTCGGGCAGCCGCCCAAGATGAGCCCACCTTCCTTGTGGAATGGGCATTTACATATTTTGGCTGTGGCAGGCCTGCCACAGAATGTGCAAGCTGAATTGTATTACACATCCAACTAGCAATAGTCTGCTTAGAAGCAAGAGCACCCAGTTTGTTGGGTGCATACAGGATAACAGCAAGTCAGTTTTCCTGACTCCAGCCGTCCTGGAACATATTTTCAGGGCCCTGACAACATCTAGCAACTTGGAGTCCTCCAAGTCCCTAGTAGGTGCAAGGCACCACAATAAGCTGGTTCAGGTGAAACACTGACACCACCTTAGGGAGAGAACTGGGGACGAGTCCGCAGCTCTGCCCTGTCCGAATGGACAAACAGATATGGGCTTTTTTGAGAAAAAAACACCAATTTGACACTCGCCTGGTCCAGGCCAGGGCCAAGAGCATGGTCACTTTTCATGTGAGATGCTTCAAATCCACAGATTTGACTGGTTTTAAACCAATGTGATTTGAGGAATCCCAGAACTACGTTGAGATCCCACAGTGCCACTGGAGGCACAAAAGGGGGTTGTATATGCAATACTCCCTTGACAAACTTCTGGACTTCAGGAACTGAAGCCAATTCTTTCTGGAAGAAAATCGACAGGGCCGAAATTTGAACCTTAATGGACCCCAATTTGAGGCCCATAGACACTCCTGTTTGCAGGAAATGCAGGAAACGACCGAGTTGAAATTTCTTTGTGGGGCCTTCCTGGCCTCACACCACGCAACATATTTTCGCCACATGTGGTGATAATGTTGTGCGGTCACCTCCTTTCTGGCTTTGACCAGGGTAGGAATGACCTCTTCCGGAATGCCTTTTTCCCTTAGGATCCGGCGTTCCACCGCCATGCCGACAAACGCAGCTGCGGTAAGTCTTGGAACAGACATGGTACTTGCTGAAGCAAGTCCCTTCTTAGCGGCAGAGGCCATAAGACCTCTGTAAGCATCTCTTGAAGTTCCGGGTACCAAGTCCTTCTTGGCCAATCCGGAGCCATGAGTATAGTTCTTACTCCTCTACGTCTTATAATTCTCAGCACCTTAGGTATGAGAAGCAGAGGAGGGAACACATACACCGACTGGTACACCCACGGTGTTACCAGAACGTCCACAGCTATTGCCTGAGGGTCTCTTGACCTGGCGCAATACCTGTCCCGTTTTTTGTTCAGACGGGACGCCATCATGTCCACCTTTGGTATTTCCCAACGGTTTACAATCATGTGGAAAAAACTTCCCGATGAAGTTTCCACTCTCCCGGGTGGAGGTCGTGCCTGCTGAGGAAGTCTACTTCCCAGTTTCCATTCCCGGGATGAAACACTGCTGACAGTGCTATCACATGACTTTCCGCCCAGCGAAAAGTCCTTGCAGTTTTTGCCATTGCCCTCCTGCTTCTTGTGTCGCCCTGTCTGTTTACGTGGGCGACTGCCGTGATGTTTTTCCCACTGGATCAATACCGGCTGACCTTGAAGCAGAGGTCTTGCTAAGCTTAGAGCATTATAAATTTACCCTTAGCTCCAGTATATTTATGTGGAGAAAAGTCTCCAGACTTGATCACACTCCCTGGAAATTTTTTCCTTGTGTGACTGCTCCCCAGCCTCTCGGGCTGGGCTCCGTGGTCACCAGCATCCAATCCTGAATGCCGAATCTGCGGCCCTCTAGAAGATGAGCACTCTATAACCACCACAGGAGAGACACCCTTGTCCTTGGATATAGGGTTATCCGCTGATGCATCTGAAGATGCGATCCGGACCATTTGTCCAGCAGATCCCACTGAAAAGTTCTTGCGTGAAATCTGCCGAATGGAATTGCTTCGTAGGAAGCCACCATTTTTACCAGGACCCTTGTGCAATGATGCACTGTTTTTAGGAGGTTCCTGACTAGCTCGGATAACTCCCTGGCTTTCTCTTCCGGGAGAAACACCTTTTTCTGGACTGTGTCCAGAATCATCCCTAGGCACAGCAGACGTGTCGTCGGGATCAGCTGCGATTTTGGAATATTTAGAATCCACCCGTGCTGTTGTAGCAGTATCCGAGATAGTGCTACTCCGACCTCCAACTGTTCCCTGGACTATGCCCTTATCAGGAGATCGTCCAAGTAAGGGATAATTAAGACGCCTTTTCTTCGAAGAAGAATCATCATTTCGGCCATTACCTTGGTAAAGACCCGGGGTGCCGTGGACAATCCAAACGGCAGCGTCTGAAACTGATAGTGACAGTTCTGCACCACGAACCTGAGGTACCCTTAGTGAGAAGGGCAAATTTGGGACATAGAGGTAAGCATCCCTGATGTCCCGGGACACTATATAGTCCCCTTCTTCCTGGTTCGTTATCACTGCTCTGAGTGACTCCATCTTGATTTGATTTTTTTTTTATTTTTTTTTAGAATAAGTCTCACCTAGCCTTCTGGCTTCAGTACCACAATATAGTGTGGAATAATACCCCTTTTCTTGTAGTAGGAGGGGTAATTTAATTATCACCTGCTGGGAATACAGCTTGTGAATTTTTTCCCATACTGCCTCCTTGTCGGAGGGAGACCTTGGTAAAGCAGACTTCAGGAGCCTGCGAAGGGGAAACGTCTCGACATTCCAATCTGTACCCCTGGGATACTACTTGTAGGATCCAGGGGTCCTGTACAGTCTCAGCGCCATGCTGAGAACTTGTCAGAAGCGGTGGAACGCTTCTGTTCCTGGGAATGGGCTGCCTGCTGCAGTCTTCTTCCCTTTCCTCTATCCCTGGGCAGATATGATCTTATAGGGACGAAAGGACTGAGGCTGAAAAGACGGTGTCTTTTTCTGCAGAGATGTGACTTAGGGTAAAAACGGTGGATTTTCCAGCAGTTGCCGTGGCCACCAGGTCCGATGGACCGACCCCAAATAACTCCTCTTCCTTTATACGGCAATACACCTTTGTGCCGTTTGGAATCTGCATCACCTGACCACTGTCGTGTCCATAACATCTTCTGGCAGATATGGACATCGCATTTACTCTTGATGCCAGAGTGCAAATATCCCTCTGTGCATCTCGCATATATAGAAATGCATCCTTTAAATGCTCTATAGTCAATAAAATACTGTCCCTGTCAAGGGTATCAATATTTTTAGTCAGGGAATCCGACCAAGCCACCCCAGCTCTGCACATCCAGGCTGAGGCGATCGCTGGTCGCAGTATAACACCAGTATGTGTGTATATACTTTTTATGATATTTTCCAGCCTCCTGTCAGCTGGTCCTTGAGGACGGCCCTATCTATAGACGGTACCGCCACTTGTTTTGATAAGCGTGTGAGCGCCTTATCCACCCTAAGGGGTGTTTCCCAACGCGCCCTAACTTCTGGCGGGAAAGGGTATACCGCCCATAATTTTCTATCGGGGGGAACCCACGCATCATCACACACTTTATTTAATTTATCTGATTCAGGAAAAACTACGGTAGTTTTTTCACATCCCACATAATACCCTCTTTTGTGGTACTTGTAGTATCAGAAATATGTAACACCTCCTTCATTGCCTTTAACGTGTGGCCCTAATAAGGAATACGTTTGTTTATTCACCGTCGACACTGGATTCAGTGTCCCTGTCTGTGTCTGTGTCGACCGACTAAAGTAAACGGGCGTTTTAAAACCCCTGACGGTGTTTTTGAGACGTCTGGACCGGTACTAATTGTTTGTCGGCCGTCTCATGTCGTCAACCGACCTTGCAGCGTGTTGACATTATCACGTAATTCCCTAAATAAGCCATCCATTCCGGTGTCGACTCCCTAGAGAGTGACATCACCATTACAGGCAATTGCTCCGCCTCCTCACCAACATCGTCCTCATACATGTCGACACACACGTACCGACACACAGCACACACACAGGGAATGCTCTGATAGAGGACAGGACCCACTAGCCCTTTGGAGAGACAGAGGGAGAGTTTGCCAGCACACACCAAAAACGCTATAATTATATAGGGACAACCTTATATAAGTGTTTTCCCTTATAGCATCTTTTTTATATATTTCTAACGCCAAATTAGTGCCCCCCCTCTCTGTTTTAACCCTGTTTCTGTAGTGCAGTGCAGGGGAGAGCCTGGGAGCCTTCCCTCCAGCCTTTCTGTGAGGGAAAATGGCGCTGTGTGCTGAGGAGATAGGCCCCGCCCCTTTTTCGGCGGCCTCGTCTCCCGCTCTTAACGGATTCTGGCAGGGGTTAAATATCTCCATATAGCCTCCGGAGGCTATATGTGAGGTATTTTTAGCCAAAATAGGTTTTCATTTGCCTCCCAGGGCGCCCCCCTCCCAGCGCCCTGCACCCTCAGTGACTGCCGTGTGAAGTGTGCTGAGAGGAAAATGGCGCACAGCTGCAGTGCTGTGCGCTACCTTTAGAAGACTGAGGAGTCTTCTGCCGCCGATTCTGGACCTCTTCTTACTTCAGCATCTGCAAGGGGGCCGGCGGCAAGGCTCCGGTGACCATCCAGGCTGTACCTGTGATCGTCCCTCTGGAGCTGATGTCCAGTAGCCAAGAAGCCAATCCATCCTGCACGCAGGTGAGTTCACTTCTTCTCCCCTAAGTCCCTCGTTGCAGTGATCCTGTTGCCAGCAGGACTCACTGTAAAATAAAAAACCTAAGCTAAACTTTTCTAAGCAGCTCTTTAGGAGAGCCACCTAGATTGCACCCTTCTCGGCCGGGCACAAAAATCTAACTGAGGCTTGGAGGAGGGTCATAGGGGGAGGAGCCAGTACACACCACCTGATCGTAAAGCTTTACTTTTTGTGCCCTGTCTCCTGCGGAGCCGCTATTCCCCCATGGTCCTTTCAGGAACCCCAGCATCCACTAGGACGATAGAGAAAGACTATTACTGCGTGATAGGGAGTTATCTGCAGCCTGACATTATGGGCCTAATTCAGGGGATCCGGTCTGAAGATCGACAATGTTTAGGTCGACCACTATTGGTCGACAGTCACTAGGTCTACATGGTTTCTAGGTCGACAGGTCAAAAGGTTGACATGACTTTTTCACTTTTGTTTTCTTTTTTTTTACTTTTTTCATACTTAACGATCCACGTGGATTACGATTGGAACGGTAATCTTGCCCTAAGCATGGCGAGCGAAGCGAGCCATGGGAGGGGACACGGTGCACTAATTGGACTTCCCGGTCACTGTACGGAGAAAACGACACCAAAAAAACATGAAAAACTGATGCCGACATTTTGAACTGTCGACCTAGACTATGTCGACCTAGAACCCCTGTCAACTTTCCAACCCTGTCGACTTATAGTGGTCGACTCAAACATTGTCGCCCTAGAAACTGTTGATGCAATAATCCACACCCCTAATTCAGATCTGATCACAGCAGCAAATTTGTTAGCAAATGGGCAAAACCATGTGTAAAACAGGGGTGGGGGGGTGGAGATATAACATTTGCAGAGAGAGTTAGATTTGGGTGGGTTATTTTGTTTCTGTGCAGGGTAAATACTGGCTGCTTTATTTTTACACTGCAAATTAGATTGCACATTGAACTCACCACACCCAAATCTAACTCTCTCTGCACATGTTATATCTGCCTCCCCTGCAGTGCACATGGTTTTGCCCAACTGCTAAAAAAATTCCTGCTGCGATCAACTTGGAATTACCCCCATGGTTTTGCCCATTTGCTAGCAAATTTGCTGCTGCAATCAGATCTGAATTAGGCCCTATGGGGTTAATTCAGACCTGATCGCTAGCAAGCGATTTTTGCATTGCTGCGATCAGATAGTCGCCGCCTACAGGGGGAGTGTATTTTAGCTGTGCAAGTGTGCAAACGCATGTGTAGCAGAGCGGTACAAGCAGATTTTGTGCAGTCTCTGTGCAGCCCAGTACTTACTCAGCCGCTGCGATCACATCAGCTTGTCCGGGACCGGAACTGACGTCAGGAACCCTCCCTGCTAACAGGAGTGTTTTTCCACACCCACAAACGCCTTCTTCCTGTCAATCTCCTTGCGATCGCCCATGCGAACAGATCTGTTGCACAACCCCAAAGCGGAGCGGCGATCCACTTTGTACCCATGCAACGTGCCTGCGCATTGCGGTGCATACTCATTCACAGTGCGGACCTGATCGGTCTGAATACGCACAGCAGCGATCAGGTCTGAATTACCCCCTATCAGCCTTAGACCAGTGACACATGGGTGCCTTAGACCAGTGACACATGGGTGCCTTAGACCAGTGACACATGGGTGCTTTGAGTGCTGCATATCTCAGCCCCTGCAGCCTGGAACATACACCCGGCATTGCTAGCGTATACAAGTGTCCTTCCTGGCACATGGATAAGCTCAATAAAAGCTGCCCTCAACATCTGTAAGAGTCTATCAGTGCTTGTACATCTGGAACATGGTTTTCACAAAGCATGCAAAAAATGGGTCTATAAATGCAGGGTTCCCAGGCCTGTAAGACGGGCGTTCAGGAAAGTATTCTTAGAGAAGCTGCCCACATTGCATTCCAAACGGACTGTAATGAGAGCAGATCCTTCTGAATATTGTGCTGCATCGTGATCAGTCATCCTGGAGCCTGCTGGTCATATGAGCGTCAGCGTGAACCTCGGGACAGTCTGAGATGCTGGAAAGTCATGCATGCCGATTTATAAAGAAACCACAGGAAACATGGGAATATAGGGGCATGTTTGGTTGTCTGCTTTATCAGCTATTACAAGTTTTAGTGTATATGGGGAAAGTTGCCCATAGCAATATCAGCTTCTAACTAAGTACATTCTATTAGGGCCAAGCTTGATACATTTACCACTATAAAGGCAAATATGGGGGATTGACGGGCGCATGCAGACTCTTTCCACTACATGTGCCTCCTGATGGGCTGGCCGGAGGAAGAGTTGAGGTGGCGTGAGGAGCACATATCCTGCAGTGTGCTGGACGGCCCCGCAACCATCCATCCCCCCATCCCCCTGCAGCAATATCCTCTGTCATCTCTGCTCTGTTTTATGTAACAGCTCTGCTCTCTAAGCCTGACGCTAGTGCTCTGTGCCCCTTAGTACATAGACCCCTTGGTATCAGCAACACCTACTCATGCATTGAACTAAAGTCACTAAACAAGTCTGTTGTGGTTCAAAAATAAGATTTTAAACCTACCAGGTAAATCTTTTTCTCGTAGTCCGTAGAGGATGCTGGGGACTCCGTAAGTACCATGGGGATAGACCGGCTCCGCAGGAGACATGGGCAGTTTAAGAAAGACTTTAGGTATGGGTGTGCACTGGCTCCTCCCTCTATGCCCCTCCTCTAGACCTCAGTTAGAGAAACTGTGTCCAGAGGAGACGGACAGTACGAGGAAAGGATTTTGTTAATCTAAGGGCAAGATTCATACCAGCCCACACCATCCACACCGTATAACCTGGAATATACGCAACCAGTTAACAGTATGAACAAAACAGTATCAGCCAACGACTGATCTTAACTTTAACATAACCCTTATGTAAGCAACAACTATATACAAGTCTTGCAGAAGTAGTCCGCACTTGGTACGGGCGCCCAGCATCCTCTACGGACTACGAGAATAAGATATACTGGTAGGTTTAAAATCTTATTGTCTCTTACGTCCTAGAGGATGCTGGGGACTCCGTAAGGACCATGGGGATTATACCAAAGCTCCCAAACGGGCGGGAGAGTGTGGATGACTCTGCAGCACCGATTGAGCAAACAGGAGGTCCACCTCAGCCAGGGTATCAAACTTGTAGAACTTTGCAAAGGTGTTTGAACCCGACCAAGTAGCAGCTCGGCACAGCTGTAGTGCCGAGACCCCTCGGGCAGCCGCCCAAGAAGAGCCCACTTTCCTTGTGGAATGGGCCTTGACCGATTTTGGTAACGGCAATCCAGCCGTGGAATGAGCCTGCTGAATCGTGTTACAGATCCAGCGAGCAATAGTCTGCTTTGAAGCAGGGGCGCCAACCTTGTTGGCCGCATATAGGACAAACAGTGCTTCTGTTTTCCTGACTCTAGCCGTTCTGGCCACGTAAATTTTCAAAGCCCTGACTACATCAAGGGACTCGGAATCCTCCAAGTTGCGCGTAGCCACAGGCACCACAATAGGTTGGTTCATATGAAAAGATGACACCACCTTAGGCAAGAATTGAGGGCGGGTCCGCAATTCCGCTCTATCCATATGGAAAACTAGATGGGGGCTTTTATGAGACAAAGCCGCCAATTCCGATACTCGCCTAGCCGAAGCCAAGGCTAACAACATGACCACTTTCTAAGTGAGATATTTCAACTCCACCGTTTTAAGTGGTTCAAACCAGTGTGACTTAAGGAAACTCAACACCACGTTAAAGGTCCCAAGGTGCCACCGGAGGTACAAAAGGAGGCTGAATATGCAGCACTCCCTTTACAAAAGTCTGTACTTCTGGGAGAGAAGCCAATTCCTTTTGAAAGAAAATGGATAAGGCCGAAATCTGAACCTTAATGGAGCCTAATTTTAGGCCCAAATTCACTCCAGTTTGTAGGAAGTGAAGGAAACGGCCCAGATGGAATTCTTCACACCAAGCAACATATTTTCGCCATATACAGTGATAATGTTTAGCTGTCACGTCCTTCCTAGCCTTTATCAGAGTAGGAATTACCTCATCCGGAATGCCCTTTTCCGCTACGATCCGGCGTTCAACCGCCATGCCGTCAAACGCAGTCGCGGTAAGTCTTGGAACAGACAGGGCCCCTGTTGCAACAGGTCCTGTCGTAGAGGAAGAGGCCATGAATCTTATGTGAGCATTTCCAGTAGATCCGGATACCAGGTCCTTCGTGGCCAATCTGGAACAATGAGAATTGTCTGTACTCCTCTTTTCCTTATTATTCTCAACACCTTTGGGATAAGAGGAAGAGGAGGAAACACATAGACCGACTGGAACACCCACGGTGTCACTAGGGCGTCTACAGCTACAGCCTGAGGGTCTTTTGATCTGGCGCAATACCTCTGCAGCTTTTTGTTGAGGTGGGATGCCATCATGTCTATCTGGGGCAGTCCCCACTGACTTGCAATCTGTGCGAAGACTTCCTGATGAAGTCCCCACTCTCCTGAATGCAGGTCGTGTCTGCTGAGGAAGTCTGCTTCCCAGTTGTCCACTCCCGGAATGAACACTGCTGACAGTGCGCTTACATGATTTTCCGCCCAGCGAAGAATCCTGGCGGCTTCCGCCATTGCCACTCTGCTCCTTGTGCCGCCCTGGCGGTTTACATGAGCCACTGCGGTGATGTTGTCTGACTGGATCAGAACTGCTCGGTCGCGCAGTAAGGTCTCCGCTTGATGTAGGGCGTTGTATATGGCCCTCAGTTCCAGGATGTTGATGTGAAGACAAGTCTCTTGACTTGACCAAAGACCTTGGAAGTTTCTTCCCTGCGTGACTGCTCCCCAACCTCGGAGGCTCGCGTCCGTGGTCACCAGGATCCAGTCCTGAATGCCGAACCTGCGTCCCTCTAGAAGGTGAGCACTCTGTAGCCACCACAGGAGAGATACCCTGGCTCTGGGGGACAGGGTGATCAACCGATGCATTTGTAGATGTGACCCGGACCACTTGTCCAATAGGTCCCATTGGAAAGTCCTCGCATGGAACCAGCCGAAGGGAATGGCTTCGTATGATGCCACCATCTTTCCCAGGACTCGAGTGCAGTGGTGCACCGACACCTGTTTTGGCTTCAATAAGTTTTTGACTAGAGTCATGAGTTCCTGAGCTTTTTCTATCGGAGGATAAACCTTTTTCTGGTCTGTATCCAGAATCAAGCCCAAGAAAGTCAGACGAGTCGTAGGAACCAACTGCGACATCAGGATATTGAGAATCCAGCCGTGTTGCTGTAACACCTTCAGTGAAAGTGACAAACTGTTCAGTAACTGCTCTCTTGATCTCGCTTTTATGAGGAGATCGTCCAAGTACGGGATAATTGTGACACCTTGCTTGCGCAGGAGCACCATCATTTCCGCCATTAACTTAGTGAAAATTCTCGGGGCCGTGGAAAGCCCAAACGGCAACGTCTGAAATTGGTAATGACAATCCTGTACCGCAAATCTCAGGAACGCCTGACGAGGTGGATAAATGGGAACATGAAAGTATGCATCCTTTATGTCCAGAGATACCATAAAATCCCCCCCTTCCAGGCTGGCGATGACCGCTCTGAGCGATTCCATCTTGAACTTGAACCTCTTCAAGTATAGGTTCAGGGATTTTAAATTTAAAATGGGTCTGACCGAACCGTCCGGTTTCGGGACCACAAATAGGGTTGAGTAATATCCCCTCCCTTGTTGAAGCAGGGGAACCTTGACCACCACCTGTTGAAGATACAATTTGTGAATTGCATTTAACGCTATCTCCCTTTCCGGGGGAGAAGTCGGTAGAGCCGATTTGAAAAACCGGCGAGGAGGCACCTCTTCGAATTCCAGCTTGTAACCCTGGGAAACAATTTCTATTGCCCAGGGATCCACTTGTGAGTGAACCCTGATGTGGCTGAAAACTCGAAGACGTGCCCCCACTGGGGCGGACTCCTGTAGCGGAGCCCCAGCGTCATGCGGTGGATTTTGTAGAGGCCGGGGAGGACTTCTGTTCCTGGGAACTAGCTGTGTTGTGCAGCCTTTTTCCTCTGCACTTACCTCTGGCAAAAAAGAACGCACCTCGTACTTTCTTGTTTCTTTGTGATCGAAAGGACTGCATTTGATAATGTGGCGCTTTCTTAGGCTGTGAGGGAATATAAGGTAGAAAATTTGATTTACCAGCTGTAGCTGTGGAGACCAGGTCCGAGAGACCTTCCCCAAACAATTCCTCACCCTTGTAAGGTAAAACCTCCATATGCCTCTTTGAGTCGGCATCACCTGTCCATTGCCGGGTCCATAGGACTCGTCTAGCAGAAATGGACATCGCGTTGATTCTAGAACCCAGTAGACTAATGTCTCTTTGAGCATCTCTCATGTATAAGACCGCATCTTTTATATGCCCCAGGGTCAATAAAATGGTATCCTTATCTAGGGTCTCAATATCCGCTGATAAGGTATCTGTCCATGCTGCTACCGCGCTACAAACCCAGGCCGACGCAATCGCCGGTCTGAGTAAGGTACCAGAATGTGTGTAAATGGACTTCAAGATAACCTCCTGCTTGCGGTCAGCAGGGTCCCTGAGGGTAGCCGTATCTTGGGATGGCAGCGCTACCTTTTTGGATAAGCGTGTTAATGCCTTATCCACCTTAGGGGAGGATTCCCACCGTATCCTGTCCGTTGGCGGGAAAAGATACGCCATAAGAATCCTTTTGGGAATCTGCAGTTTTTTGTCTGGAGATTCCCAAGCTATTTCACATAATTCATTCAACTCATGTGAGGGGAGAAAGGTTACCTCAGGTTTCTTCCCCTTATACATGTGTACCCTCATGTCAGGGACAGGGGGTTCCTCTGTGATATGCAAAACATCTTTTATTGCAATGATCATATATCGAATACATTTAGCCACTTTTGGCTGTAATTTTGCATCATCGTAGTCGACACTGGAGTCAGAATCCGTGTCGGTATCTGTGTCTAAAATTTGGGATAGTGGGCGCTTTTGAGACCCCGAAGGTACCTGCGACATAGGGACAGACATGGGTTGACTCCCTGGCTGTTCCCTAGCTTCAGCTTTGTCTAATCTTTTGTGCAATAAATTTACATTAGCACTTAAAACCTTCCGCATATCCATCCAGTCAGGTGTCGGCGTTGTCGACGGAGATACCACACTCATTCTCTCCTCCTCCTCCCCCTGAAAGCCTTTTACCTCAGACATGTCGACACACGCGTACCGACACACCACACACTCAGGGAATCCTCTTATCTGAAGACAGTTCCCCCACAAGGCCCTTTGGAGAGACAGAGAGAGAGTATACCAGCACACACCCAGCGCTATATGACCCAGGAAAAAACACTATATAAATATATGTTTACCCAGTAGCGCTGTTTGTACATGTAGAAATGCGCCAAATTATGTGCCCCCCCTTCTTCAAAACCCTCTTTCACCGTGGTTAAGCAGGGGAGAGTCCGGGGAGCTTCCTCTCAGCGCTGTGCTGTGGAGAAAATGGCGCTGGTGAGTGCTGAGGGAGAAGCCCCGCCCCCTCGGCAGCGGGCTTCTGTCCCGCTCAAATATACTGAAACTGGCTGGGGCTCATTATATATACAGTGCCCAACTGTATATATGTCTATTTTTGCCAGAAAGAGGTTTATATGCTGCCCAGGGCGCCCCCCCTGCGCCCTTACAGTGACTGCCGTGTGTGAGGTGTATGGGACCAATGGCGCACAGCTTCACCGCTGTGCGTTACCTCAGTGAAGATCATGAAGTCTTCTGCCGCCTTTGAAGTCTTCTTTTCTTCTCATACTCACCCGGCTTCTATCTTCCGGCTCTGTGAGGAGGACGGCGGCGCGGCTCTGGGACGGACGGCGAGGGTGAGACCTGCGTACCGATCCGTCTGGAGCTAATGGTGTCCAGTAGCCTAACAAGCAGAGCCTTGAAACTCACAGAAGTAGGACTGCTTCTCTCCTCTCAGTCCCTCGATGCAGGGAGTCTGTTGCCAGCAGGCTCCCAGAAAATAAAAGACCTAACAAAATACTTTCTGACAGGAAACTCTGGAGAGCTCCCTGTAATGCACCCAGTCTCCTCTGGGCACAGTAGTAAACTGAGGTCTGGAGGAGGGGCATAGAGGGAGAAGCCAGTGCACACCCATACCTAAAGTCTTTCTTAAAGTACCCATGTCTCCTGCGGAGCCCGTCTATCCCCATGGTCCTTACGGAGTCCCCAGCATCCTCTAGGACGTAAGCGAAATCTGTATTGCTATCATAGCACTTAACATCAGTGTGATATCTATAGTGCGGATACTGGCCTCAGTCTTCTCTGTGGATAACGTTATCATTACCTCCAGCATACTCTGCCTCTCCTCCTCAGAAAGCTGCTTCATGGCGCCCATCTTAAGACGTTGTTTTATGTAAGCATCATATTCCTCTTGCGCTTTCCTTACTTCTTCATTTCTCTTTACTAGGTACTCTGGAGTGGAACCATAATCCTTAAGAGTCAATGATACAATAATTAGTAATCATAATCTGATTAATTCAATTATGCCATACATACCGATGTCCAAGCAATCCCCCTGGATTTGAATGGTGCCTCCTGTGGACCGTGCGAGGCGGCAAACTTTTATCATTTTTTTATGTAATTGATTTTTAGGAGCCACGCCTCCATGCCAGTACAGGGGCCCTGCATGGCTCTTTATGGCCCTGATTATACGCAGCAGATGTTTTTGTACGATTACTACTCTGTGGGGGTTATCCAATTGGCAACGAAAAAATTTTGTGCAAAAAAACGGGCAGATTAAAAAAAAATCCCCGATAACTGCTGGCTTACGGGCAGTGTCAGACTGGGGCATGAAGGGCCCACCAGGGGAATGCTGTGTTAGAGGACCATGCTTAGGGGAGTGGCCAGTCTCCAGAGGGGGTGTGGCCAGACAGCATATTGACTTACCTAACCATTGCATGGTCTGGGCCCCTTGATAATATATATATATATATATATATATATATATATATATATAAAAAATAAGAATTTACTTACCGATAATTCTATTTCTCGTAGTCCGTAGTGGATGCTGGGGACTCCGTAAGGACCATGGGGAATAGCGGCTCCGCAGGAGACTGGGCACAAAAGTAAAGCTTTAGAACTACCTGGTGTGTACTGGCTCCTCCCCCTATGACCCTCCTCCAAGCCTCAGTTAGGATACTGTGCCCGGACGAGCGTACACAATAAGGAAGGATTTTGAATCCCGGGTAAGACTCATACCAGCCACACCAATCACACCATATAACTTGTAATCTAAACCCAGTTAACAGCATGATAACAGAGGAGCCTCTAGAAAAGATGGCTCACTACAGCAATAACCCGATTTTTTGGTAACAATAACTATGTACAAGTATTGCAGACAATCCGCACTTGGGATGGGCGCCCAGCATCCACTACGGACTACGAGAAATAGAATTATCGGTAAGTAAATTCTTATTTTCTCTGACGTCCTAGTGGATGCTGGGGACTCCGTAAGGACCATGGGGATTATACCAAAGCTCCCAAACGGGCGGGAGAGTGCGGATGACTCTGCAGCACCAATTGAGAGAACTCCAGGTCCTCCTCAGCCAGGGTATCAAATTTGTAGAATTTTACAAACGTATTTGCTCCTGACCAAGTAGCTGCTCGGCAAAGTTGTAAAGCCGAGACCCCTCGGGCAGCCGCCCAAGATGAGCCCACCTTCCTTGTGGAATGGGCTTTTACAGATTTTGGCTGTGGCAGGCCTGCCACAGAATGTGCAAGCTGAATTGTACTACAAATCCAACGAGCAATAGTCTGCTTAGAAGCAGGAGCACCCAGCTTGTTGGGTGCATACAGAATAAACAACGAGTCAGATTTTCTGACTCCAGCCGTCCTGGAAACCTATATTTCCAGGGCCCTGACAACGTCTAGCAACTTGGAGTCCTCCAAGTCCCTAGTAGCCGCAGGCACCACAATAGGTTGATTCAGGTGAAACGCTGAAAACCACCTTAGGGAGAAACTGAGGACAAGTCTTCAATTCCGCCCTGTCCGAATGGAAAATCAGATGAGGGCTTTTACAGGATAAAGCCGCCAATTCTGACACGCACCTGGCCCAGGCCAGGGCCAACAGCATGACCACTTTCCATGTGAGATATTTTAACTCCACATATTTAAGTGGTTCAAACCAATGTGACTTTTGGAACCCAAAAACTACATTTAGATCCCAAGGTGCCACTGGAGGCACAAAAGGAGGCTGTATATACAGTACCCCTTTCACAAACGTCTGAACTTCAGGGACTGAAGCTAGTTCTTTTTGGAAGAAAATTGACAGGGCCGAAATTTGAACCTTAATGGACCCCCATTTCAGGCCCATAGACACTCCTGTTTGCAGGAAATGTAGGAATCGACCTAGTTGAAAATTCCTCCGTCGGGGCCTTACTGGCCTCGCACCACGCAACATATTTTCGCCAAATGCGGTGATAATGTTTTGCGGTTATATCTTTCCTGGCTTTGATCAGGATAGGAATGACTTCATCCGGAATGCCTTTCTCCTTCAGGATCCGGCGTTCAACCGCCATGCCGTCAAACGCAGCCGCGGTAAGTCTTGGAACAGACAGGGTCCTTGCTGGAGCAGGTCCCTTCTTAGAGGTAGAGGCCACGGATCCTCCGTGAGCATCTCTTGAAGTTCCGGTTACCAAGTCCTTCTTGGCCAATCCGGAGCCACGAATATAGTGCTTACTCCTCTCCATCTTATAATTCTCAGTACCTTGGGTATGAGAGGCAGAGGAGGGAACACATACACTGACTGGTACACCCACTGTGTTACCAGAGCGTCTACAGCTATTGCCTGAGGGTCCCTTGATCTGGCGCAATACTTGTCGAGTTTTATAAACATGTGGAAGACTTCTGGGTGAAGTCCCCACTCTCCCGGGTGGGGGTCGTGTCTGCTGAGGAAGTCTGCTTCCCAGTTGTCCACTCCCGGAATGAATACTGCTGACAGTGCTATCACATGATTTTCCGCCCAGCGAAGAATCCTTGCAGCTTCTGCCTTGCCCTCCTGCTTCTTGTGTCACCCTGTCTGTTTACGTGGGTGACTGCCGTGATGTTGTCCGAATGGATCAACTCCGGGTGACCTTGAAGCAGAGGTCTTGCTGAGCTTAGAGCATTGTAAATGGCCCTTAGCTTCAGGATATTTATGTGAAGTGATGTCTCCAGGCTTGACTATAAGCTCTGGAAATTCCTTCCCTGTGTGACTGCTCCCCAGCCTCGCAGGCTGGCATCCGTGGTCACCAGGACCCAGTCCTGAATGTCGAATCTGCGGCCCTCTAGAAGATGAGCACTCTGCAACCACCACAGGAGAGACACCCTTGTGCTTGGTGACAGGGTTATCCGCTGATGCATCTGAAGATGCGACCCGGACCATTTGTCCAGCAGGTCCCACTGGAAAGTTCTTGCGTGGAATCTGCCGAATGGGATTGCTTCGTAGGAAGCCACCATTTTTCCCAGAACCCTTTCATTGATGTACTGAGACTTGGCTCGGTTATAGGAGGTTCCCGACTAGCTCGGATAACTCCCTGACTTTCTCCTCCGAGAGAAACACCTTTTTCTGGACTGTGTCCAGGATCATCCCTAGGAACAGAAGACGAGTCGTCGGAATCAGCTGCGATTTTGGAATATTGAGAATCCAATCGTGCTGCCGCAACACTACCTGAGATAGTGCTACACCGACCTCCAACTGTTCCCTGGATCTTACCCTTATCAGGGAATCGTCCAAGTAAGGGATAACTAAAATTCCCTTCCTTCGAAAGAGTATCATCATTTCGGCCATTACCTTGGTAAAGACCCGGGGTGCCGTGGACCATCCATACGGCAGCGTCTGAAACTGATAGTGACAGTTCTGTACCACAAACCTGAGGTACCCTTGGTGAGAAGGGTAAATTGGGACATGAAGGTAAGCATCCTTGATGTCCCGAGACATCATGTAGTCCCCTTCTTCCAGGTTCGCAATCACTGCTCTGAGTGACTCAATCTTGAATTTGAACCTCCGTATGTAAGTGTTCAAGATTTTAGATTTAGAATCGGTCTCACCGAGCTGTCCGGCTTCGGTACCACAACAGTGTGGAATAATACCCCGTTCCCTGTTGCAGGAGGGGTACCTTGATTATCACCTGCTGGGAATACAGCTTGTGAATGGCTTCCAAAACTGCCTCCCTGTCAGAGGGAGACATCGGTAAAGCCGACTTTAGGAAACGGTGAGGGGGAGACGTCTCGAATTCCAATTTGTACCCCTGAGATATCACCTGAAGGATCCAGGGGTCTAATTGCGAGTGAGCCCACTGCGCGCTGAAATTCATTGAGACGGGCCCCCACCGTGCCTGATTCTGCTTGTAAAGCCCCAGCGTCATACTGAGGGCTTGGCAGAGGCGGGAGAGGGCTTCTGTTCCTGGGAACTGGCTGATTTCTGCAGCCTTTTTCCTCTCCCTCTGTCACGGGGCAGAAATGAGGAACCTTTTGCCCGCTTGCCCACGAAAGGACTGCGCCTGATAATACGGCGTCTTCTTATGTTGAGAGGCGACCTGGGGTACAAACGTGGATTTCCCAGCTGTTGCCGTGGCTACCAGGTCTGAAAGACCGACCCCAAATAACTCCTCCCCTTAATAAGGCAATACTTCCAAATGCCGTTTGGAATCCGCATCACCTGACCACTGTCGTGTCTATAACCCTCTACTGGCAGAAATGGACAAAGCACTTAGACTTGATGCCAGTCGGCAAATATTCCGCTGTGCATCACGCATATATAGAAATGCATCTTTTAAATGCTCTATAGGCAATAATATACTGTCCCTATCTAGGGTATCAATATTTTCAGTCAGGGAATCCGACCACGCCAACCCAGCACTGCACATCCAGGCTGAGGCGATTGCTGGTCGCAGTATAACACCAGTATGTGTGTAAATACATTTTAGGATACCCTCCTGCTTTCTATCAGCAGGATCCTTAAGGGCAGCCATCTCAGGAGAGGGTAGAGCCCTTGTTCTTACAAGCGTGTGAGCGCTTTATCCACCCTAGGGGGTGTTTCCCAACGCACCCTAACCTCTGGCGGGAAAGGATATAATGCCAATAACATTTTAGAAATTATCAGTTGTTATCGGGGGAATACCACGCATCATCACACACCTCATTTAATTTCTCAGATTCAGGAAAACTACAGGTAGTTTTTCCTCACTGAACATAATACCCGTTTTTGGTGGTACTCGTATTATCAGAAATGTGTAAAACATTTTTCATTGCCTCAATCATGTAACGTGTGGCCCTACTGGAAGTCACATTTGTCTCTTCACCGTCGACACTGGAGTCAGTATCCGTGTCGGCGTCTATATCTGCCATCTGAGGTAACGGGCGCTTTAGAGCCCCTGACGGCCTATAAGACGTCTGGACAGGCACAAGCTGAGTAGCCGGCTGTCTCATGTCAACCACTGTCTTTTATACAGAGCTGACACTGTCACGTAATTCCTTCCAACAGTTCATCCACTCAGATGTCGACCCCCTAGGGGGTGACATCACTATTACAGGCAATCTGCTCCGTCTCCACATCATTTTTCTCCTCATACATGTCGACACAAACGTACCGACAAACAGCACACACACAGGGAATGCTCTGATAGAGGACAGGACCCCACTAGCCCTTTGGGGAGACAGAGGGAGAGTTTGCCAGCACACACCAGAGCGCTATATATATACAGGGATAACCTTATATAAGTGTTTTTCCCCTTATAGCTGCTGTATTTTTAATACTGCGCGTAATTAGTGCCCCCCTCTCTTTTTTAACCCTTTCTGTAGTGTAGTGACTGCAGGGGAGAGCCAGGGAGCTTCCCTCCAACGGAGCTGTGAGGGAAAATGGCGCCAGTGTGCTGAGGAGATAGGCTCCGCCCCCTTCTCGGCGGCCTTATCTCCCGTTTTTCTGTGTATTCTGGCAGGGGTTAAATTCATCCATATAGCCCAGGAGCTATATGTGATGCATTTTTTGCCATCCAAGGTGTTTTTATTGCGTCTCAGGGCGCCCCCCCCCCCCAGCGCCCTGCACCCTCAGTGACCGGAGTGTGAAGTGTGCTGAGAGCAATGGCGCACAGCTGCAGTGCTGTGCGCTACCTTGTTGAAGACAGGACGTCTTCTGCCGCCGATTTTCCGGACCTCTTCTGTCTTCTGGCTCTGTAAGGGGGCCGGCGGCGCGGCTCTGAGACCTATCCATGGCTGGGCCTGTGATCGGTCCCTCTGGAGCTAATGTCCAGTAGCCTAAGAAGCCCAATCCACTCTGCACGCAGGTGAGTTCGCTTCTTCTCCCCTTAGTCCCTCGATGCAGTGAGCCTGTTGCCAGCAGGTCTCACTGAACATAAAAAACCTAAAACTAAACTTTTCACTAAGCAGCTCAGGAGAGCCACCTAGTGTGCACCCTTCTCGTTCGGGCACAAAAATCTAACTGAGGCTTGGAGGAGGGTCATAGGGGGAGGAGCCAGTGCACACCAGGTAGTTCTAAAGCTTTACTTTTGTGCCCAGTCTCCTGCGGAGCCGCTATTCCCCATGGTCCTTACGGAGTCCCCAGCATCCACTAGGACGTCAGAGAAATATATATATATATATATATATATATATATATATATATATATATAGATAGAGAGAGAGAGAGAGAATACTCCTAGTGCATGCCTGATAATGTACCAGATTAATAACAGCAATGCACTGTAGATAATACACCATAGTCCTGTGCAGTATAAGGTAACATATGTATTATGTATAATTCAAGTGCACAGTCTAGAACCTGACCCTAGAGGAGAAGGTGGGCCCTTGGGCAGTGGTGGTTTTCCCTGTACCCCTATGGACCTGTCCAACTCTGCTTACGGGGCTAATTGTATACCATGTGTGTGTGCTTTATATTGAGTTTAAAGCTAATAAAGCAGCCGGGGCACAGTTCCTGTACAAAGCATACTAGCAACAGAACTGATACATGACATGTGATTGATATTTAACAGTAACAGAAGATCATGCAATGTGGGGCTTCCGTAGTATCTGTTACAGCTGCAGTAAGCATACACATGCATGTCATCTTCAGATTGTTCCTAACATTATATAAATGACGAGCTGTTTCCTGCTGTCATAACCTCTAAGGCTCCCCAGCAATATTACCTTCCTCTTGATGTACTTAGGAACAAGTCCAGATGTTTCCAGCAGATGTTTGTCTCCCTTTTTGTTGTCCACATAGATGGGCTGTGGCTTCTTAGGCACAGCCATAACAGCCTCAGCCACATTGGTTGTGATGAAGCTTTTGTTAGTCTGCACTCCCATGATTGGCTGCTCTGTTCGGAGTGGTACTGGGGGGCGTTTCTTATCTTCCGCCAAGCACCTGTGGGGTCTCCCTGTGGAGTCAAAAAATGCACTTTCTTGTTGTTTACAAGAAAGTTAAACAGGCAATGAGTGGTAAGTAACATTATATGTTTATTTTACATTAGTATTTACACTAGGGGCCTAATTAAGACCTGATCGTAGCAGCAACTTTGTTAGCAGATGGGCAAAACCATGTGTACTGTAACTACAGGGCTGGTCTTGTTTTGCACAAAATGTTTTTGTACCGCTCGCCTGCACATGCGATCGCATACTTGCAAAGCGAAAATACACTCCCCCTTGGGCTGCAAAAAGTAGCTAGCGAGCAATCAACTCGGAATGAGGGCCCATGTGCACTGCAGGTGCGGCAGATATAACATGTGCAGAGGGTTTGATTTGGGTGGGTTATATTGTTCTGTGCATGGTAAATACTGTCTGCTTCATCTTTACACTGCAATTTAGATTTCAGTTTGAACACACCCCACCCAAATCTAACTCTCTCTGCAAATGTTATATCTGCCCCACCCCCCATGCGGTGCACATGGTTTTGCCCATCTGCTAACAAAGGGGGTAATTCTGAGTTGATCGCATTAGGAATTTTGTTAGCAGTTGGGCAAAACCATGTGCACTGCAGGGGAGGCAGATATAACATGTGCAGAGAGAGTTAGATTTGATCAAGATCCAACTCTACACCCCGATGTTATTCCCTGTGGAATACCAGTGTACCCCGCTGCAGAAAGTATGTTGATGGCTCAGACACAGTCTTGTGCACAGAGACGCTCACAGTCTGCATCTCACATTCACTGCTCACATGCATAAGTGAAAGCATCAGGAACATCGGACACACCATCAGACCTTTGAGCAACACTTAGCTGTCTCAGACTGAGCGTCTCTCCTAAGACTCCAGGCCCTCTCCAGCTACATACTATTTGGCAGCAGTGGCTGACCAGCACGTCCAGAAAACGACACTTACCTACTTTCATGGTCTCCTCTCTGGTAGAAGACTGGAGAGGAGATACTGCAGGACACTTTAGGGAGCGGGGCCGGGCTGTCTCCTCACTAAGCCCCGCCCCTGTCATGGCAAGATGCCACGATTCGCGGGTCCTTGGGGAGGAGGTGGATCCTGTCCACATCACTAGGAAGAGGACAGGATGCGGGAGATTCGGCCATTCTTCCGTGGGTGCGGGGGACTGCCTGAAAAAACATGAGAGTCTCTCGCAACTTGCCGGAGAGCAGGCAAGTATGGTCCCGACACACCTGCGTTTTCTAGCTACCCCCATTACCTACCCCAAATGCTGACTACTTAACGCTCAGTTTGCAAATAAATCCTCTGTGCTATCGCTATTCAATCACTGTGCCTCTGAATCAGGCCTTTAGCTACAGGAGAATAATATGCCATTTTGTCACCCGTCCCCGATAGATCGCTACAGGTGTCCTGATTGAGGCATGAAGACTTACTTTGTGCCAGCATTGCTTCCTTGGTGTGTTTCTGAAGGTATTCCTTTGGTGAGGGCACCTCTGCTTTGGCTGTGCCCATGGTTTTGTGGGCAGCTTTATTCTTGTGCTCCTCAATTTTCACAGACTCCCTGAATTGTGACATATATCTGAAAAGAATAAAATACAGGCAATACCATAAAACTTAGGACAAATAAATGTAAGCTTCAGTCATTACAGCCAATGCAGCTCAGTGCTGATGGTTTTTATAGGGCCAGTGATGACATAGCAGTCTGTGGTAATCCAAAGTGATACTTCAGGCCAGCACAAACCGCTGGCCATTTATTATTGTAAGCTGATTTCCTAGCAGCTTATATACAGTATGTTTCAATCAAAGAGATAGGGTTTAATCAAAATGCAGCTTATTATGGGCTCATCACAGATGTGGGGTATTAGGCATTTTACCAAGGCTAGGTAATGCCATTTGAGATAGAAATATAGAATTTGACGGCAGATAAGAACCACTTGGCCCATCTAGTCTGCCCATTTTTTTTATCCTTTAGATAATTTCAACGCTATTTGATCCTTAGTTCTTTGTAAGGCTATTAATATGCCTATCCCAAGCATGTTAAAATTGTTCTTCTGTCTTAGCCTCTACCACCTCTGACAGGAAGCTGTTCCACTTATTCACTACCCTCTCTGCGAAGTAATTTTTCTTTACATTTCCCCTGAACCGTGCTCCCTCCAGTCTCAGTGTATGTCCTCATGTTCTAATACCTCTCTTCCTTTGAAGAATGTCTCCATCCTGAACCTACCTTAGGTAAAACCCTTTGTATATTTGTAAGTTTCTATCATGCCCCCCTTTCCCTTCTCTGCTCCAAACTATACATGTTAAAATCTTATAGTCTTTCTGGGTAAGTTTTGTGTGTAGGCCATGCACTATTTTAGTTGCCCTTCTTTGTATGCTCTCGGATGTATTTATATAATTCTGGAGCTATGGTCTCCAGAACTGAACTGAACACAGTATTCTAGATGAGGCTGTACCAATGACCTACACAGTGGCATTACTTTCTTTTTTCCTGCTACTGATTTCTTCTACCTATACATCTGACTTGCTTTTCTCATTGCTTTGTTGCATTGCTTCCCTGCCTTTAAATCACTTGAAATAGTGACTACCTGGCACTTCCTATACTGGGCAATGGGGATGAGGCTTGCTGGATCCCTGCTGGGTTACACCACAATGCGCATGTGCGGCTGGTTGTCTGCCATGCATGCATATTTAACTTTAGCCACTCGCCCAGCAGAGTTAGGGGGACATTTACTAAGCAGTGATAAGAGTGGAGAAGTGAGCCAGTGGAGAAGTGGCCCCATCAACCAATCAGCAGCTCTATCATTCTATAGTATGCAAATTATAGATGTTACTTCAGTGCTGATTGGTTGCCATGGGCAACTTCTCCACTGGCTCACTTCTCTACTCTTATCACTGCTTAGTAAATGTCCCCCTAAGTCTGCTGACATCATAGCGCAGGAAAATACCACCGATGATCACTGAGAAGGTGAGTATTGATGAATACCTGCAGTACCCATATAACTATGCAATAAGAAAAGTAAGACCGGTCCAGCCCATACTGTGAAATAGAGCAAAACATGTCTTTAAAACTGCCATACTGTACATTGGATGAAATAAAAATTAGAAAATAAGAATTTACTCACCGGTAATTCTATTTCTCGTAGTCCGTAGTGGATGCTGGGAACTCCGTAAGGACCATGGGGAATAGCGGCTCCGCAGGAGTCTGGGCACAACTAAAAGAAAGCTTTTAGACTACCTGGTGTGCACTGGCTCCTCCCACTATGACCCTCCTCCAAGCCTCAGTTAGGATACTGTGCCCGGAAGAGCTGACACAATAAGGAAGGATTTTGAATCCCGGGTAAGACTCATACCAGCCACACCAATCACACCGTATAACTCGTGATACCATATCCAGTTAACAGTATGAACATAACTGAGCCTCTCAACAGATGGCTCATAACAATAACCCTTTAGTGAACAATAACTATGTACAAGTATTGCAGACAATCCGCACTTGGGACGGGCGCCCAGCATCCACTACGGACTACGAGAAATAGAATTACCGGTGAGTAAATTCTTATTTTCTCTGACGTCCTAGTGGATGCTGGGAACTCCGTAAGGACCATGGGGATTATACCAAAGCTCCCAAACGGGCGGGAGAGTGCGGATGACTCTGCAGCACCGAATGAGAGAACTCAAGGTCCTCCTCAGCCAGGGTATCAAATTTGTAGAATTTTGCAAACGTGTTTGCCCCTGACCAAGTAGCAGCTCGGCAAAGTTGTAAAGCCGAGACCCCTCGGGCTGCCGCCCAAGATGAGCCCACCTTCCTTGTAGAATGGGCTTTAACTGATTTAGGATGCGGCAGTCCAGCCGCAGAATGCACCTGCTGAATTGTGCTACAAATCCAGCGAGCAATAGTCTGCTTAGAAGCAGGAGCACCCAGTTTGTTGGGTGCATACAGGATAAATAGCGAGTCAGTTTTCCTGACTCCAGCCGTCCTGGAAACATAAATTTTCAAGGCCCTGACTACGTCCAGTAACTTGGAATCCTCCAAGTCGCTAGTAGCCGTAGGCACTACAATAGGTTGGTTCAAATGAAAAGCAGATACCACCTTAGGGAGAAACTGGGGACGAGTCCTCAATTCTGCCCTATCCATATGGAAAATCAGATAAGGGCTTTTAAATGACAAAGCCGCCAATTCTGATACACGCCTGGCCGAAGCCAAGGCCAATAACATGACCACTTTCCACGTGAGATATTTTAGATCCACGGTCTTTAGTGGCTCAAACCAATGTGATTTTAGGAAATTCAACACCACGTTGAGATCCCAGGGTGCCACTGGAGGCACAAAAGGGGGCTGAATATGCAGCACTCCTTTTACAAATGTCTGAACTTCAGGTAGTGAAGCTAGTTCTTTTTGGAAGAAAATCGACAGAGCCGATATCTGTACCTTAATGGAGCCTAATTTTAGGCCCATAGTCACTCCTGCCTGTAGGAAGTGCAGAAATCGACCCAGCTGAAATTCCTCTGTTGGGGCCTTATTGGCCTCACACCAAGCAACATATTTCCGCCATATGCGGTGATAATGTTTTACAGTTACATCTTTCCTGGCTTTAATCAGCGTAGGAATGACATCCTCCGGAATGCCCTTTTCCTTTAGGATCCGGCGTTCAACCGCCATTCCGTCAAACGCAGCCGCGGTAAGTCTTGGAACAGACAGGGCCCCTGCTGCAGCAGGTCCTGTCTGAGCGGCAGAGGCCATGGGTCCTCTGAGATCATCTCTTGAAGTTCTGGGTACCAAGCTCTTCTTGGCCAATCCGGAACCACGAGTATTGTCCTTACTCCTCGTTTTCTTATTATTCTCAGTACCTTTGGTATGAGAGGCAGAGGAGGGAACACAAACTGACTGGTACACCCACGGTGTCACTAGAGCGTCCACCGCTATCGCCTGAGGGTCCCTTGACCTGGCGCAATATCTCTCTAGTTTTTTGTTTAGGCGGGACGCCATCATGTCCACCTGTGGCCGTTCCCAACGATTTACAATCAGTGTGAAGACTTCTGGATGAAGTCCCCACTCTCCCGGGTGGAGGTCGTGCCTGCTGAGGAAGTCTGCTTCCCAGTTGTCCACTCCCGGAATGAACACTGCTGACAGTGCTAGCAAGTGATTTTCCGCCCATCGGAGAATCCTTGTGGCTTCTGCCATTGCCGTCCTGCTTCTTGTGCCGCCCTGTCAGTTTACATGGGCGACCGCCGTGATGTTGTCTGACTGGATCAGTACCGGCTGGTGTAGAAGCAGGGGTGTTGCCTGACTTAGGGCATTGTAAATGGCCCTTAGTTCTAGAATATTTATGTGTAGGGAAGTCTCCTGACTCGACCATAGCCCTTGGAAGTTTCTTCCCTGTGTGACTGCCCCCCAGCCTCGAAGGCTGGCATCCGTGGTCACCAGGACCCAGTCCTGTATGCCGAATCTGCGGCCCTCTAGGAGATGAGCACTCTGCAGCCACCACAGCAGAGACACCCTGGTTCTTGGAGACAGGGTTATTAGCCGATGCATCTGAAGATGCGATCCGGACCATTGGTCCAACAGGTCCCATTGAAAGATTCTGGCATGGAACCTGCCGAAAGGAATTGCTTCGTAAGAAGCCACCATCTTTCCCAGGACTCGCGTGCAGTGATGCACAGACACCTGTTTTGGTTTCAGGAGGTCTCTGACTAGAGATGACAGCTCCTTGGCTTTCTCCTCCGGGAGAAACACTTTTTCCTGGACTGTGTCCAGAATCATTCCCAGGAACAGTAGACTTTGGAATATTCAGAATCCAACCGTGCTGGTGTAGCACCTCCTGAGATAGTGCTACTCCTACCAACAACTGTTCCCTGGATCTCGCCTTTATTAGGAGATCGTCCAAGTACGGGATAATTAAAACTCCCTTTTTTCGAAGGAGTATCATCATTTCCGCCATTACCTTGGTAAACACCCTCGGTGCCGTGGACAGTCCAAACGGCAGCGTCTGGAATTGGTAATGGCAATTTTGTACCGCAAATCTGAGGTACTCCTGGTGAGGATGATAAATGGGGACATGCAGGTAAGCATCCTTGATGTCCAGGGATACCATGTAATCCCCCTCGTCCAGGCTTGCAATAACCGCCCTGAGCGATTCCATCTTGAACTTGAATTTTTTTATGTATGTGTTCAAGGATTTCAAATTTAAAATGGGTCTCACCGAACCGTCCGGTTTCGGTACCACAAACAGTGTGGAATAGTAACCCCGTCCTTGTTGAAGTAGGGGCACCTTGACTATCACCTGCTGGGAATACAGCTTGTGAATTGCCTCTAGCACAGCCTCCCTGCCTGAGGGAGTTGTTGGCAAGGCAGATTTGAGGAAACGGCGGGGGGGGGGGGGGGGGGGGGAGACGCCTCGAATTCCAGCTTGTACCCCTGAGATACTACTTGCAAGATCCAGGGATCCACCTGTGAGCGAGCCCACTGATCGCTGAAATTTTTGAGGCGGCCCCCCACCGTACCTGGCTCCGCCTGTGGAGCCCCACTGTCATGCGGTGGACTTGGAAGAAGCGGGGGAGGACTTTTGCTCCTGGGAACCTGCTGTTTGTTGCAGCCTTTTTC
Organism: Pseudophryne corroboree; assembly: GCF_028390025.1. Taxonomy (NCBI): domain Eukaryota; kingdom Metazoa; phylum Chordata; class Amphibia; order Anura; family Myobatrachidae; genus Pseudophryne; species Pseudophryne corroboree. Next base: position 119,287,103 of record NC_086448.1, read on the forward strand.
CCCTACCTCTGCCTCTGGACAGAAAGGACCCGCCTTTTCCTCGCCTGTTTTTCTGGGTCTGAAAGGACTGTACCTGATAAAACGGCGCTTTTTTAGGCTGTGAGGGAACATGGGGTAAAAATGCTGACTTCCCAGCTGTCGCTGTGGAAACTAGGTCCGAGAGACCATCCCCGAATAGCTCCTCACCCTTATAAGGCAAAACTTCCATGTGCCTTTTGGAATCTGCATCCCCTGTCCACTGCCGAGTCCATAAGCCTCTCTTAGCAGAAATGGACAATGCACTTATTTTAGATGCCAGCCGGCAGATCTCCCTCTGTGCATCTCTCATGTATAAGACTGAGTCTTTTATATGCTCTATGGTTAGCAGAATAGTGTCCCTGTCTAGGGTGTCAATATTTTCTGACAGGGAATCTGACCATGCAGCGGCAGCACTGCACATCCATGCTGACGCAATAGCTGGTCTAAGTATAATGCCTGAGTGTGTATATACAGACTTCAGGATCGCCTCCTGCTTTCTATCCGCAGGCTCCTTCAGGGCGGCCGTATCCGGAGACGGAAGTGCCACCTTTTTAGACAAACGTGTGAGCGCTTTATCCACCCTAGAAGGTGTTTCCCAACGTGCCCTATCCTCTGGCGGGAAAGGGAACGCCATTAGTAATTTTTTAGAGATTACCAATCTTTTATCGGGGAAAGCCCACGCTTCTTCACACACTTCATTTAATTCTTCAGATGGGGGAAAAAATAAGATTTTACTCACCGGTAAATCTATTTCTCGTAGTCCGTAGTGGATGCTGGGAACTCCGTAAGGACCATGGGGAATAGACGGGCTCCGCAGGAGACTGGGCACTCTAAAAGAAAGATTAGGTACTATCTGGTGTGCACTGGCTACTCCCACTATGACCCTCCTCCAGACCTCAGTTAGGATACTGTGCCCGGAAGAGCTGACACAATAAGGAAGGATTTTGAATCCCGGGTAAGACTCATACCAGCCACACCAATCACACCGTATAACTCGTGATACTACACCCAGTTAACAGTATGAAATATAACTGAGCCTCTCAACAGATGGCTCAACAATAACCCTTAGTTAGGCAATAACTACATACAAGTATTGCAGACAATCCGCACTTGGGATGGGCGCCCAGCATCCACTACGGACTACGAGAAATAGATTTACCGGTGAGTAAAATCTTATTTTCTCTGACGTCCTAGTGGATGCTGGGAACTCCGTAAGGACCATGGGGATTATACCAAAGCTCCCAAACGGGCGGGAGAGTGCGGATGACTCTGCAGCACCGAATGAGAGAACTCAAGGTCCTCCTCAGCCAGGGTATCAATTTTGTAGAATTTAGCAAACGTGTTTGCCCCTGACCAAGTTGCAGCTCGGCAAAATTGTAAAGCCGAGACCCCTCGGGCAGCCGCCCAAGATGAGCCCACTTTCCTCGTGGAATGGGCTTTTACTGATTTAGGATGCGGCAATCCAGCCGCAGAATGCTCCAGCTGAATTGTGCTACAAATTCAGCGTGCAATAGTCTGCCTAGAAGCAGGAGCACCTATTTTGTTGGGTGCCTACAGGATAAAAAGAGAGTCCGTTTTCCTGACTCCAGCCGTCCTGGAAATATAAATTTTTAAGGCCCTGACTACGTCCAGTAACTTGGAATCTTCCAAGTCCCTAGTAGCCGCAGGCACTACAATAGGTTGGTTCAAGTGAAAAGCTGATACCACCTTAGGGAGAAACTGGGGACGAGTCCTCAATTCTGCCCTATCCATATGGAAAATCAGATAAGGGCTTTTACATGACAAAGCCGCCAATTCTGACACACGCCTGGCCGAAGCCAAGGCCAATAACATGACCACTTTCCACGTGAGATATTTCAAATCCACAGTTTTAAGTGGCTCAAACCAATGTGATTTTAAGAAACTCAACACCACGTTGAGATCCCAAGGTGCCACAGGAGGCACAAAAGGGGGCTGAATATGTAGCACTCCCTTTACAAATGTCTGAACTCCAGGCAGTGAAGCCAGTTCTTTCTGGAAGAAAATCGACAGAGCCGAAATCTGGACCTTAATGGAACCCAATTTTAGGCCCATAGTCACCCCTGACTGTAGGAAGTGCAGAAAACGACCCCGCTGAAATTCCTCTGTTGGGGCCTTCCTGGCCTCACACCACGCAACATATTTTCGCCAAATATGGTGATAATGGTTTGTGGTTACTTCTTTCCTGGCTTTTATCAGCGTAGGAATGACTTCTTCCGGAATGCCCTTTTCCTTTAGGATCCGGAATTCAACCGCCATCCCGTCAAACGCAGCCACGGTAAGTCTTGGAACAGACAGGGCCCCTGCTGTAGCAGATCCTGTCTGAGCGGTAGAGGCCATGGGTCCTCTGATATCATTTCTTGAAGTTCTGGGTACCAAGCTCTTCTTGGCCCATCCGGAACCACGAGTATCGTTCTTACTCCTCGTTTTCTTATTATTCTCAGTACCTTTGGTATGAGAGGCAGAGGAGGGAATACATAAACCGACTGGTACACCCACGGTGTCACTAGAGCGTCCACAGCTATTGCCTGAGGGTCCCTTGACCTGGCGCAATATCTAGTTTTTTGTTTAGGCGGGACGCCATCATGTCCACCTGTGGCCTTTCCCAACGGTTTACCAACAGTTGGAAGACTTCTGGATGAAGTCCCCACTCTCCCGGGTGTAGGTCGTGTCTGCTGAGGAAGTCTGCTTCCCAGTTGTCCACTCCCGGAATGAACACTGCTGACAGTGCTAAGACGTGATTTTCCGCCCATCGGAGAATCCTTGTGGCTTCTGCCATCGCCATCCTGCTTCTTGTGCCGCCCTGTCGGTTTACATGGGCGACTGCCGTGATGTTGTCTGATTGGATCAGTACCGGCTGGTTTTGAAGCAGAGGCCTTGCCAGACTTAGGGCTTTGTAAATGGCCCTCAGTTCCAGAATATTTATGTGTAGGGACGACTCCTGACTTGACCAAAGTCCTTGGAAATTTCTTCCCTGTGTGACTGCCCCCCAGCCTCGAAGGCTGGCATCCGTGGTTACCAGGACCCAGTCCTGTATGCCGAATCTGCGGCCCTCTTGAAGATGAGCACTCTGCAGCCACCACAGTAGAGATACCCTGGTCCTTGGAGACAGGGTTATCAGCCGATGCATCTGAAGATGCGATCCCGACCACTTGTCCATGAGGTCCCACTGAAAAGGTTCTTGCATGGAACCTGCCGAATGGAATTTTGCTTCGTAAGAAGCTACCATTTTTCCCAGGACTCGTGTGCAGTGATGCACCGATACCTGTTTTGGTTTCAGGAGGTCTCTGACTAGAGATGACGGCTCCTTGGCTTTCTCCTGCGGGAGAAACACTTTTTTCTGTTCTGTGTCCAGAACCATCCCCAGGAACAGTAGGCGTGTGGTAGGAACCAGCTGTGACTTTGGAATGTATAGAATCCATCCGTGCTGTTGTAGCACTTCCCGAGATAGTGCTACTCCGACCAACAACTGCTCCTTGGACCTCGCCTTTATAAGGAGATCGTCCAAGTACGGGATAATTAAAACTCCCTTTTTTCGAAGGAGTATCATCATTTCTGCCATTACCTTGGTAAAGACCCTCGGTGCCGTGGACAGTCCAAACGGCAGTGTTTGGAATTGGTAATGGCAATCCTGTACCACAAATCTGAGGTACTCCTGGTGAGGATGGTAAATGGGGACATGTAGGTAAGCATCCTTGATGTCCAGGGATACCATGTAATCCCCCTCCTCCAGGCTTGCAATAACCGCCCTGAGCGATTCCATCTTGAACTTGAATTTTTTTATGTATGTGTTCAAGGATTTCAAATTTAAAATGGGTCTCACCGAACCGTCCGGTTTCGGTACCACAAACAGTGTGGAATAGTAACCCCGTCCTTGTTGAAGTAGGGGCACCTTGACTATCACCTGCTGGGAATACAGCTTGTGAATTGCCTCTAGCACAGCCTCCCTGCCTGAGGGAGTTGTCGGCAAGGCAGATTTGAGGAAACGGCGGGGGGGAGACGCCCCGAATTCCAGCTTGTACCCCTGAGATACTACTTGAAGGATCCAGGGATCCACCTGTGAGCAAGCCCACTGATCGCTGAAATTTTTGAGGCGGCCCCCCACCGTACCTGGCTACGCCTGTAGAGCCCCCGCGTCATGCGGTGGACTCAGAGGAAGCGGGGGGAAGAATTTTGATTCTGGGAACTGGCTGACTGGTGCAGCTTTTTCCCTCTTCCCTCGTCTCTGTGCAGAAAGGAAGCGCCTTTGACCCGCTTGCTTTTCTGAAGCCGAAAGGACTGTACCTGATAATACAGTGCTTTCTTAGGCTGTGAGGAAACCTGAGGTAAAAAAATTTCTTCCCAGCTGTTGCTGTGGATACGAGGTCCCAGAGACCATCCCCAAACAATTCCTCACCCTTATAAGGCTCTATGTGCCTTTTAAAGTCAGCATCACCTGTCCAGTGTCGGGTCTCTAATACCCTCCTGACAGAATGGACATTGCATTAATTCTGGATGCCAGCCGGCAAAATATCCCTCTGTGCATCCCTCATATATAAGACAACGTCTTATGTTCGCAAAATAGTATCCCTGTTTGACAGGGTTACAGACCACGCTGCAGCAGCACTATCTGCAGGTCTCAGTCTAGTACCTGAGTGTGTAAATACAGACTTCAGGATAGCCTCCTGCTTTTTATCAGCAGGTACCTTCAAAGTGGCCGTATCCTAAGACGGCAGTGCCACCTTTTTTGACATACGTGTGAGCGCCTTATCCACCCTAGGGGATATCTCCCAGCGTAACTTATCCTCTGGCGGAAAAGGGTATGCCATCAGTAACTTTTTAGAAATTACCAGTTTCTTATCGGGGGAACCCACGCTTTTTCACACTTCATTCACTCAATTGATGGGGGAACAAAACACTGCCTGCTTTTTCTCCCCAAACATAAAACCCTTTTTTAGTGGTACTTGGGTTAATGTCAGAAATGTGTAACACATTTTTTATTGCCGGGATCATGTAACGGATGTTCCTAGTGGATTGTGTATATGTCTCAACCTCGTCGACACTGGAGTCAGACTCCGTGTCGACATCTGTGTCTGCCATGTGAGGGAGCATGCGTTTTTGAGCCCCTGATGGCCTTTGAGACGCCTGGGCAGGCGCGGGCTGAGAAGCCGGCTGTCCCATAGCTGTTACGTCATCCAGCCTTTTATGTAAGGAGTTGACACTGTCGGTTTATACCTTCCACCTATCCATCCACTCTGGTGTCGGCCCCACAGGGGGCGACATCACATTTATCGGCATCTGCTCTGCCATCACATAAGCCTCCTCATCAAACGTGTCGACACAGCCATACCGACACACCGCACACACACACAGGGAATGCTCTGACTGAGGACAGGACCCCACACAGCCCTTTGGGGAGACAGAGAGAGAGTATGCCAGCACACACCAGAGCGCTATATAATTTTGGGATTAACACTATATTGAGTGAATTTTTCCCAATAGCTGCTTGTATATACAATATTGCGCCTAAATTTTGTGCCCCCCCCCTCTCTTTTTAACCCTTTGAGCCTGAAAACTACAGGGGAGAGCCTGGGGAGCTGTCTTCCAGCTGCACTGTGAAGAGAAAATGGCGCCAGTGTGCTGAGGGAGAAGCCCCGCCCCTTTTTCAACTGACTTTCTCCCGCTTTTTCTGTAATACTGGCAGGGGTAATTTTACATCTATATAGCCTCTAGGACTATATATGATGTAGATTTGCCAGCCAAGGTGTCATATATTGCCCTCAGGGCGCCCCCCCCAGCGCCCTGCACCCTCAGTGACCGGAGTGTGAAGTGTGCATGAGGAGCAATGGCGCACAGCTGCAGTGCTGTGCGCTACCTTGGTGAAGACCGAAGTCTTCTGCCGCCGATTTTCCGGACCACTTCTTGCTTCTGGCTCTGTAAGGGGGACGGCGGCGCGGCTCCGGGAACGAACACCAAGGCCAGTTCCATGCGGTCGATCCCTCTGGAGCTAATGGTGTCCAGTAGCCTAAGAAGCCCAAGCTAGCTGCAAGCAGGTAGGTTTGCTTCTTCTCCCCTTAGTCCCTCGATGCAGTGAGCCTGTTGCCAGCAGGTCTCACTGTAAAATAAAAAACCTAAAATAAACTTTCTTTCTAGGAGCTCAGGAGAGCCCCTAGTGTGCATCCAGCTCGGCCGGGCACAGAAATCTAACTGAGGTCTGGAGGAGGGTCATAGTGGGAGGAGCCAGTGCACACCAGATAGTACCTAATCTTTCTTTTAGAGTGCCCAGTCTCCTGCGGAGCCCGTCTATTCCCCATGGTCCTTACGGAGTTCCCAGCATCCACTAGGACGTCAGAGAAACTACGGGTAGTTTTTTCTCCCCAAACATAATACACTTTTTAGTGGTACCTGGGTTTATATCCGAAATGTGTAACACCTCTTTCATTGCCTCAATCATGCAATGAATGGCCCTAGTGGACATTAGATTAGACTCATCGTCGTCGACACTGGTATCAGTATCCGTGTCGACATCTGCGTCTGCCATCTGAGGTAGCGGGCGTTTTAGAGCCCCTGATGGCCTTTGAGACACCTGGGCAGGCACGAGCTGAGAAGCCGGCTGTCCCTCATTTGGCATGTCGTCAAATTTTTTGTGTAAGGAGTCGACACTTGCACGTAATTCCTTCCATAAAACCATCCACTCAGGTGTCTGCCCCGCAGGGGGTGACATCACTTCTATAGGCATCTGCTCCGCCTCCACATAATTTTCCTCATCAAACATGTCGACACAGCCGTACCGACACACCGCACACACACCGGGAATGCTCTAACAGAGGACAGGACCCCACAGAAGCCCTTTGGGGAGACAGAGAGAGAGTATGCCAGCACACACCAGAGCGCTATATAATGCAGGGACTAACTGAATTATGTCCCCTATAGCTGCTATAATATTTACTGCGCCTAAATTTAGTGCCCCCCCTCTCTTTTTTACCCTTTTCTGTAGTGTAGACTGCAGGGGAGAGACAGGGAGCTTCCTTCCAGCGGAGCTGTGAGGGAGAAATGGCGCCAGTGTGCTGAGGGAGATAGCTCCGCCCCTTTTTCGCTGACTTTTCTCCCGCTTTTTTAAGGATTCTGGCAGGGGTAATTATCACATATATAGCCTCTGGGGCTATATATTGTGATTGTTTTGCCAGCCAAGGTGTTTTTATTGCTGCTCAGGGCGCCCCCCCCAGCGCCCTGCACCCTCAGTGACCGGAGTGTGAAGTGTGTATGAGGAGCAATGGCGCACAGCTGCAGTGCTGTGCGCTACCTTGGTGAAGACAGAAGTCTTCATGCCGCCGATTTTCCGGACTTCTTCTTGCTTCTGGCTCTGTAAGGGGGACGGCGGCGCGGCTCCGGGACCGAACACCAAGGCCAGTTCCATGCGGTCGATCCCTCTGGAGCTAATGGTGTCCAGTAGCCTAAGAAGCCCAAGCTAGCTGCAAGCAGGTAGGTTCGCTTCTTCTCCCCTTAGTCCCTCGTTGCAGTGAGCCTGTTGCCAGCAGGTCTCACTGAAAAATAAAAAACCTAAAATATACTTTCTTTCTAAGAGCTCAGGAGATACTTTCTTTCTAAGAGCTCAGGAGAGCCCCTAGTGTGCATCCAGCTCGGCCGGGCACAAAAATCTAACTGAGGCTTGGAGGAGGGTCATAGTGGGAGGAGCCAGTGCACACCAGGTAGTCTAAAAGCTTTCTTTTAGTTGTGCCCAGACTCCTGCGGAGCCGCTATTCCCCATGGTCCTTACGGAGTTCCCAGCATCCACTAGGACGTCAGAGAAAATGTATCAAACTGCGGTTTGTGTGAAATTGCACCTGTTGAGTGGAGGCTTGAAAAAATCCAAAACATATGGTAAAACCGTCTATTAATTACATTTTGGGCAGAGTGGTTCCTCCCACCACTCCAAATTCTTGCAGCAGCCAGAGTAGCATACAGTCTTGTTTCCACTAGGATAGGGAGACCTACTGTATGAGCCTTACTGAAAATAAGAAACATACAGTAGCCGCAGGTGTACTATGCTTTAGAGAGTGATAAAGTGGAGAGAGAGATAATCAATCAATCAGCTCCTAACTGCCGTGTTACAGGTTGTGGGGTAGATTTACTATAGCAGCACATATTGTTCCGCTATAGCTCTTCCTGCTTTGCCTCATTACTGAGACGAAGCAGGAAGGAACATTGACGAGATGTAAGAACATCTTGTTTGCCGGAGTGGGGCAGTGAAACCTCCCCCCTCCAGCGATCCCCACTAGAGAGCACAGCGCATCAGCTTAGTGCTGATACGCTGTCTCTCTCCCCCCGGCCGGCTACAGGGCACGTGCATGAAATATTGGTACTATTGTGAGATCTCATGTGCAGTGCGGAGCCGGCAACCACCGCAGCCAGGCACAGAAATTGACCGTTCTTACAATGCAGTGCACATTGGCATGCTATCTTTTAGACAGCAGCGCCAATAATGAGAGGGGAGCATAGCACCCCTGTAACTGAGCACACACTGCCGCATTAATACATGGGGTTGCGGGAGCAGTACCTCCCCTTCCCTTACCCACCTTTCATACATCTACCCCTGTCTTTGAAAAATGTCAGTTAGTACCTGATTGGTCGGTACTTTATCTCTCTCCACTTTATCACTCTCTAAGCCGGCTTAGTACATCTGCCCGATGCCCATAGGGGGCAATGCAATTAAAAGCACTGTACAGGTAACGTGCCATTGTGACGGTGTCTAAATGCCGGCAACAGCACCCTACATAGCCCCTACATCATAAATTTTATGCCACAGCCCCATAGGGGTGCACAGGAAAATGTACGATGCAAGCCTACCGTTCGTACATCGTGCCGGAACATGTCATGTAAGATTGCTTCTAACTGAATTGACTCCATAATATTATAAGAAGAAATTATCATTAAGCTGCTGGCCCACATGTTAGGGATTCCTAAATTACCTTTAGGGACTGATGCCAACCACCATGGGCTTTGGAGATTCCTGCAATATAGCAAAAACTGCATACTAAGGGGCCGATTCACGTCGCATTGCAAAAACGCAATGCGACCGCAATTTGTGAGATGGACCTATGCTACTGGATGCCATTAACTGCGAACGCCTCTGCCTAATTGATAGGCAGAGGCGTTCGCGTGGCAGGCGAGGGGGTGGGGGATATGTGGCAATTGAGCGTTTTTGGGGCAGCGTTTTCGGGGCGGCTTCCGTCGTCAAGTGCAGCCGCTCCAATCGAAAAAATGGTGGTGGGACTCCTGCAGTCGCAGTCAGGCTGCTCCAATAGGAGGCATACACAGATTCTGCATGCACGCTATAATTGCGGCACAATAGCAATTACAGCGTGATCGCAGTGGGTGGGCAGTGCGATGGGTGGCCCCCAGCATGCGATTGAAAGGAATGCAGATTCTGCTAAAAGCCCTCAGGCCCTCATTCAGTAAGGATTGCAATTTCTGCTAAAAAGCAGCTGCTGCGATCAAATAGTCGCCGCACAGAAATAGAGAAAAAACGCCCATTGCAGAAATTGCGAATACATCGCACTATGCGGTCTGATCGCAAAACCATACACAATTACCTTAACATGGAAGCTTTCTTCCATCTGTGCCAGGCACGGTCGTCCACAATTCTGCAGACGCAAGAGACTGGAAGTGGTCATCACTGACGTTAGAGACCCACCCGAAAAACGCCTTGCCACGCCTGTGTTTTTGCAAACTCACCCACAAAATGCCATGTTTCCTCCCCTAAAAGCTGGCTTCCTGTCAATCAAAATGCGGTTGCGTTGAGACACAATGCATTTGCGGGGAAAAAATACGCAATTTGCGGGTGCGCACGCACAATGCGAACGCTGCACATGCGCAGTCGTTCGATAATCGGACGGATTGCAATTTTCTAATTTTGCAATCCAACCTGAATAAGGCTCTAAAGTCAATCAAAATGCACCCTGTTAAAAATATAGCAGTTACCTTCCCAATGCACAGGATCCCGGTGGTCGATATACCTACTACTATCTACTATTAAAATGCAAATGAAGCACGTTGGGTAGAGAGGTTTAAGTCATGTTTAATGAACTTTTATTTTATATATATATATATATATATATATATTTATATATATATATATATATATATATTTCCATACTTGCCTACCTGACCCTCTCCATGAGGGAGAAAATGCTCTGTTCCTGGACTTTCCTGGTAATGTATGATTGCCATCACCTGTGGTGAGCTAGTTAATTGATAAGAAAGGTGTTTCACCACAGGTGATGGCAATCATACATTACCAGGAAAGTCCAGGAACAGAGCATTTTCTCCCTCATGGAGAGGGTCAGGTAGGCAAGTATGTATATTTCTACCCTAGTGAAACGATCAGAAATACAACACAGTAAATGCTGCAACCCTCCTTACTGCGGGCACTCACCTGGACGCCTTGGCCACTGTCACCTCTTCCTTGGGAATGAGGTTATAAACGTTCTCATCAGGAATGTCCTTCATGTTGGGAAGCTGTGTAAGCAGAGGAATGCCCGTGCGTCCCGGCCCCGCTCGCTGCGTTATGTATGAAACCCGGGAATGGAAGTCAGTGTCTCCCTATAGGCACACTGCTCTCATTACTGTTGTCCCTGCCGTTACCCGGCAACCGTCTCCACTCAGCGCGGCGTTGTTTACCTGGCTTTTTTTTTTTTTTTTTTTTTTTTTTATCGATTAGCTTTATTACAGCATGGAATTAGCACACTTGCTGTACTTATATGTGTCAATCTGTCCTGTCCCCCCACTATATTATGCCGTCTTCTCAGCATATAATTATTAGCAGCAGGTCCCCTGAAGATACATACAGTATACATTTACTGTCAGTTTTTGAAAACAAATAAAAAACATTGATATCTATGGTAGTCTCCCTATAGCGTGTTTATCTACTTCTGGAGCCGGTGTGTAATAGCCATAACAGTACGGTTGTGTCTATGTTGCCTTCGTGCAAAGGACCTGGACGTGACAAAACGAGTGGGCAGGAGACAACTTCCGCCCTTACAGCTCCTAAATGTTTCCTTCGTTCTCCGTTCGTTTAGGGTATTTTTTTTTCTATGCAGCATTGGACCCCTCGCGGGCTCGCTTCGCTCGCCACGCATCGGGCTCCGTGTCTCGCTCCGCTTCGCTCGTCACACTTTTCTATACCAAATAGATTGTGACATGGACCCAGGGGGTTATGGGAAAGGTCCTTAGCGCGAAGAGAATCTAGACGCAACCATAACAGTACAGTCACGGTTGTGTTTATGTTGCCTTCGTGCTAAGGACCTGGACGTGACAAAACGAGAGGGCAGGAGAGCACTTCCGCCCTTACAGCATCTAAATGTCTCATTCGTTCTCGAATCGTTTGGGGCAAATGTATTTCTCTATGCAGCATTGGACCCTCGCGGGGTCGCTTCGCTCGCCACACTTTACTATTCCAAATAGATTGTGACATGGACCCAGGGGGTTATGGGAAAGGTCCTTAGCGCGAAGAGAATCTAGACCATACTTGCCTACCTGACCCTCTCCATGAGGGAGAAAATGCTCTGTTCCTGGACCTTCCTGGTAATGTATGATTGCCATCACCTGTGGTGAGCTAGTTAATTGATAAGAAAGGTGTTTCACCACAGGTGATGGCAATCATACATTACCAGGAAAGTCCAGGAACAGAGCATTTTCTCCCTCATGGAGAGGGTCAGGTAGGCAAGTATGATCTAGACCACAGGTTCTCAAACTCGGTCCTCAGGACCCCACACAGTGCATGTTTTGCAGGTCTCCTCACAGAATCACAAGTGAAATAATTTGCTCCACCTGTGGACCTTTTAAAATGTGTCAGCGAGTAATTAATACACCTGTGCACCTGCTGGGTTACCTGCAAAACATGCACTGTGTGGGGTCCTGAGGACCGAGTTTGAGAACCACTGATCTAGACCATAGGTTCTCAAACTCGGTCCTCAGGACCCCACACAGTGTATGTTTTGCAGGTAACCCAGCAGGTGCACAGGTGTATTAATTACTCACTGACACATTTTAAAAGGTCCACATGTGGAGCTAATTATTTAACTTGTGATTCTGCAAGGAGACCTGCAAAACATGCACTGTGTGGGGTCCTGAGGACCGAGTTTGAGAACCTGTGATCTAGACCACAGGTTCTCAAACTCGGTCCTCAGGACCCCACACAGTGCATGTTTTGCAGGTCTCCTCACAGAATCGCAAGTGAAATAATTAGCTCCACCTGTGGACCTTTTACAATGTGTCAGTGAGTAATTAATACACCTGTGCACTTGCTGGGTGACCTGCAAAACATGCACTGTGTGGGGTCCTGAGGACCGAGTTTGAGAACCACTGATCTAGACGCAACCATAACAGTACAGAGCAAACTGAGAGGCTGCAATCACTTCCTTCGTGGTGACAGCTGTCACGGTTGTGTCTATGTTGCCTTCGTGCTAAGAACCTGGACGTGACAAAACGAGAGGGCAGGAGAGCACTTCCGCCCTTACAGCATCTAAATGTCTCCTTCGTTCTCGAATCGTTTGGGGCAAATGTATTTCTCTATGCAGCATTGGACCCTCGCGGGCTCGCTTCGCTCGCCACGCATCGGGCTCGGTGTCTCGCTCCGCTCCGCTTCGCTCGCCACACTTTATTATTCCAAATAGATTGTGACATGGTCCCAGGGGGTTATGGGAAAGGTCCTTAGCGCAAAGAGAATCTAGACGCTACCCAGCTGTCACAGGCACCCTCGACAGGGCACCCCCCAGACAGGGACTAGCACTACAAGTTCCAGAATGGCAGAGTTTGCTGCAAGGCGCCGATCCAGCGTTCTGTGGTGCAGACCGTTCAGGTTTTAACCTAATCCCCTTCTTATCTGCCATCAATTTCTATGTATAATTTATCGGTCCCTTGTTAAGCTTATTTGCATTGTGTGTTGTAAAGGTAAATGCAAAGCACTTTGAGTCCTATTGGAAGAAAAGTGCTATATAAATATATTATTATTATTATTATTATTATTATTATTATTATTATTATTATTTATAGGGCGTAAAGTGAACGGTCTAAGGTGCCATTATCCACTCACTGGTCATCTCCAGACTAGGGGGTCTATTAATTTAATACCCCTTTTCCACTAGCTTAAAAAACACAGGTAAATGCACGGGGGCGCGCATTTACCCGTATTTTTTGCAAGTGGAAAAGGGTCCCCCCGCAAAAACCCGGATCAAGTGACCCATGAATCCTACCCGGATATCTACCTGGATAGGACACGGGAATGATCCGGGTAGGGTTGTAGTGTAAATGGAAGCCGTGTCGATGCAACACGGCTCCCGTTTACACTGTATGGAAGGGCGGCGCTGGGAGATCATGTGATCTCCCAGCGCCGCCCCTGCTGCGTCACTAGCAGCGTCTCCAACCCGGCAATATGCCGGGTTGGTGACTGCTGATGGAAAAATAGGATTTTAATACCTACCGGTAAATCCTTTGCTCTTAGTCCGTAGAGGATGCTGGGGATGCTTCAAGAACCATGGGGTATAGACGGGATCCGCAGGAGACATGGGCACTTTAAGACTTTAAAAGGGATGTGAACTGGCTCCTCCCTCTATGCCCCTCCTCCAGACTCCAGTTATAGGAACTGTGCCCAGGGAGACGGACATTTTGAGGAAAAGGATTTATTTAATTGTTTTAAACTAAGGTGAGATACATACCAGCTCACACCTCAAACACGCCGTACAATATGGCATTCAACAACAACGCATGCAACGGCATGACCAACATCAGCCACAGACTGACTGTACATAACTCAACATGAGTGTAACCAAAACCAAACTGCAGATACAGCCCGCACTGGGACGGGCGCCCAGCATCCTCTACGGACTAAGAAAAAAGGATTTACCGGTAGGTATTAAAATCCTATTTTCTCATACGTCCTAGAGGATGCTTCAAGAACCATGGGGTTTATACCAAAGCTCTAGAACGGGCGGGAGAGTGTGGATGACTACGCAGCACCGATTGACCAAACAAGAAGTCTTCCTCAGCCAGGGTATCAAACTTGTAAAACTTCGCAAAGGTGTTTGAACCCGACCAAGTAGCAGCTCGGCAAAGCTGTAATGCCGAGACCCCTCGGGCAGCCGCCCAGGAAGAGCCCACCTTTCTGGTAGAATGGGCCTTCACCGATTTCGGTAACGGCAATCCTGCCGAAGAATGAGCCTGATGAATCGTATTACAGATCCAACGCGCAATAGTCTGCTTGGAGGCAGGAGCCCCAATCTTGTTGGGAGCCCGCAGGACAAATGAAGCCTCTGTTTTCCTAATCTGCGCCGTTCTGGCGACATAGATTTTCACAGCTCTAACCACATCGAGAGACTTCGATTCCTCCAAGGCATCAGTAGCCACTGGCACCACAATAGGCTTGTTCACGTGAAATGATGAAACCACTTTTGGCAGAAATTGCTGACAAGTTCTCAACTCCGCTCTATCAGCATGGAAGATTATATAGGGGCTTTTGTGAGACAAAGCCGCCAACTCAGATACCCGCCTTGCGGATGCCAAGGCCAACAACATGATTACTTTCCAAGTAAGGAATTTTAACTCAACCTTACATAAAGGTTCAAACCAATGAGATTGCAGGAACTGCAATACCACATTAAGATCCCACTCCAAATACGGTGGTAATGCTTTGCCGTTACTTCTTTTCTAGCCTGAAGAAGTGTGGGAATGACTTCACTGGGAATACCCTTTCTGGCTAGAATCTGGCGTTCAACCGCCATGCCGTCAAACGCAGCCGCGGTAAGTCTTGAAACACTCACGGTCCTTGTTGTAACAGGTCCTCCCATAGAGGAAGAGGCCAGGGATCTTCTATGAGTCCTGAAGATCTGGATACCAGGCCCTCTTTGGCCAGTCTGGAACAATGAGTATTGCCTGAACCCTTGTTCTTCTGATAATTTTTATCACCTTTGAAATGAGTGGAAGTGGAGGGAACACATAGACTGATGGAAACACCCACGGTGTCACTAGGGCGTCCACCGCTATTGCTTGAGGGTCCCTCGACCTGGAACAATATCTCTGAAGTTTCTTGTTGAGGCGGGACGCCATCATGTCTATTTGAGGAATTCCCCAACGACTTGTCACTTCTGCAAAGACCTCTTGATGAAGACCCCACTCTCCCGGATGGAGATTGTGTCTGCTGAGGAAGTCTGCCTCCCAGTTGTCCACTCCTGGAATGAAGACTGCTGACAGAGTGCTTGCATGTCTCTCCGCCCAGCGAAGAACTTTCGTGGCCTCGGCCATTGCCGCTCTGCTCTTTGTTCCGCCCTGGAGGTTTATGTACACCACTGCTGTTATGTTGTCTGACTGAATCATGACGGGCAGACCGCGAAGAAGATGTTCCGCTTGCAGAATGCCATTGTAAATGGCCCTTAATTCCAGAATGTGCAGACAAGCTTCCTGGCTTGACCATTTTCCCTGAAAATTTCTCCCCTGTGTGACTGCTCCCCAGCCTCGGAGACTTGCATCTGTGGTCACCAGGATCCAATCCTGAATCCCGAACCTGCGTCCCTCCAGAAGGTGAGATCTGTGCAGCCACCACAGAAGGGAGATCCTGGTCCTGGAAGATAGGATTATTTTCCGGTGCATGTCCAAGTGAGACCCGGACCACTTGTCCAACAGGTCCCACTGAAACACCCTGGCATGGAACCTGCCATACTGAATGGCCTCGTAGGCCGCCACCATCTTCCCCAGCAACCGAGTGCATTGAAGAATCGACACTCTTGCCGGTTTCAGAATCTGTTTTACCATGTTCTGTATTTCCAGAGCCTTTTCCACTGGAAGAAAGACTCTCTGTAATTCTGTATCCAGAATCATACCCAGGAACGACAGCCATGTCGTCGGAACCAATTGTGATTTTGGCAAGTTTAGGAGCCAACCATGTTGTTGCAAAATTGTCAGAGAGAGCGCAACGTTTTTCAGCAGTTGCTCCTTGGATCTCGCTTTTATGAGGAGATCGTCCAAGTACGGGATAATTGTGATTCCCTGCTTGCGCAGGAGAACCATAATTTCCGCCATAACCTTGGTGAAAATTCTCGGTGCCGTGGACAGACCAAACGGCAACGTCTGAAATTGGTAATGACAATCCTGAACCGCAAACCTCAGGTAAGCCTGATGTGGAGGATATATAGGAACGTGTAAGTAGGCATCCTTTATGTCGACCGACACCATAAAATCCCCTTCCTCCAGACTGGAGATCACTGCTCGGAGAGATTCCATCTTGAATTTGAATTTTTCAGGAAGAAATTGAGGGATTTTAGGTTCAGAATCGGTCTGACTGAGCCATCCGGTTTTGGTACCACGAACAGACTCAAATAAAAACCCTCCCTCTGTTGCGACAGGGGTACCGTGACAATGACTTGATTTTGACACAGCTTTAGTATCGCAGTGCATACCACCTCCCTTTCCGGAAGAGAAGCTGGCAAGGCCAATTTGAAAAATCGGTGAGGGGGCACGTCTTGAAACTCTAATTTGTACCCTTGGGTCACTATTTCTAATATCCAAGGATCCAGGGCCGAGCGAGCCCAGACCTGAGTGAAGAGTTTGAGATGTGCCCCCACTGGTACGGACTCCCGCAGAGGAGCCCCAGCGTCATGCGGTGGATTTGGTAGAAGCCGGAGAGGACTTCTGTTCTTGGGAACTTGCCACAGCCTGTGACCTTTTTCCCTTTCCTCTTCCTCTCGCAGCAAGGAAGGAGGATCCTCGTCCTTTTTTTGTATTTATTGGGCTGAAAGGACTGCATCTGATAGTGGGGCGTTTTCTTTTGTTGCGCAGGAACATAAGGTAAAAATGACGACTTACCCGCGGTAGCCATAGATACCAGGTCAGTGAGGCCGTCACCAAACAAGACACTACCGTTAAACGATAGAGACTCCAGAGCCTTCTTCGAGTCAGCATCAGCATTCCATTGATGAATCCACAATGCCCTTCTAGCCGAGACAGCCATGGCATTGGCCCTTGATCCCAAAAGGCCAATATCCCTTGCAGCTTCTTTTAAATATGCTGCAGCGTCCCTGATATGACCCAGAGTCAAAAGCACGTTATCCCTATCCAGGGTATCTATCTCAGATGACAAGTTATCTGCCCATTTTTCAATAGCGCTACTCACCCACGCCGAAGCAACGGCAGGCCTGAGTAGCGAACCTGTAGTGACATAAATGGATTTTAGTGTATTTTCCGGCTTACGATCCGCAGGATCCTTTAGGGCTGCCGTGTCCGGAGACGGAAGCGCCACCTTCTTGGACAGACGCGATAGAGCTTTGTCCACTGTGGGGGTTGACTCCCACTTTTCCCTGTCCTCCGAGGGGAACGGATATGCCACTGGAATTCTTTTGGGAACCTGCCCCTTCTTGTCAGGATTTTCCCAAGCCTTTTCAAAAAGAGCGTTCAGTTCATGAGAGGGAGGAAACGTTACCTCAGGTTTCTTTCCTTTAAACATACAGACCCTAGTATCAGGAACAGCAGGGTCCTCCGTGATATGTAATACGTCTTTTATCGCCATAATCATGTACTGAATGCTCTTAGCCAGTTTATTATTTAATCTGGCATCACTATAGTCAACACTGGAACCAGAGTCCGTGTCGGTATCTGTATCTACTATCTGGGTAAATGCACGTTTCTGTGACCCCGAAGGGGTCTGAGCTTGTGACAATGCATCTTCCATGGATTTCCTCCATGTCTGGTTCTTAGACTCTGATTTATCTAATCTCTTAGTCAACCGAGCCACATTTGCATTCAAAACACTCAACATATTTACCCATTCAGCAGTCGGCGGTGCCGACAGGGTCACTCCACCTCCTTTTCTGTCCCCACTCCGGCTTCCTCCTGGGAAGAGCACTCAGCCTCAGACATTTCGACACACACGTACCGACACCCACAATCACACTGGGCTATAGGGGACAGACCCACAGCAAAGCCTGTAGAAAGACACAGAGGGAGTTTGCCAGCTCACAACCCAGAGCCCAACCCGGTACTGAAACTTTACATACAATGCCTCAGACCTGCTAGCGCTTTTATATATAGATAATAGCACCAAATCTACTGTTGCCCCCCCCGGTTTTGCACCATGTTACTTGTACAGCAGTGTGGAGGACAGGGCCAGCGTCTCTGCAGCTTCTGTGAAGAGAAAATAGCGCTGGTCAGAGCTGTGGGGACTAAGCCACGCCCCTCACCCGCGCGCTTCAGTCCCGCTCAATTTAAGAATGTTATACTGGCGGGGGTCTATATTGAGTGCCTAGGCACTTTACATATACTTTGCCAGTCCTTTCAGGTCCCCATGCTGCCCAGGGCGCCCCCCCTGAGCCCTGCACCCTGTCAGTGCCACTGTGTGATTGGGAGCATGGTGCGCAGCGCGACCGCTGCGCGGTACCTCAGGACCTGAAGTCTTCTGCTGTCACTGAAGTCTTCGTTTCTTCTTTTACTCACCCAGCTTCTTTCTTCTGTCTCTGCAAGGGGAGGTGACGGCGCGGCTCCGGGAACGAGCAGCTAGGTGTACCAAGTGATCGAACCCTCTGGAGCTAATGGTGTCCAGTAGCCTAAGAAGCAGAGCCTTGAAACTCACAGAAGTAGGTCTGCTTCTCTCCCCTCAGTCCCTCGAAGCAGGGAGCCTGTTGCCAGCAGGTCTCCCTGAAAATAAAAAACCTAACATAAAGTCTTTTCCAGAGAAACTCAGTAGAGCTCCCCTGTGTGTGACCAGTCTCCCTGTGCACAGAATCTAACTGGAGTCTGGAGGAGGGGCATAGAGGGAGGAGACAGTTCACACCCCTTTTAAAGTCTTAAAGTGCCCATGTCTCCTGCGGATCCCGTCTATACCCCATGGTTATTGAAGCATCCCCAGCATCCTCTAGGACGTATGAGAAAGGGGGCTGAGCACGGGCCGCAGCCGGGTAGCACCCGTGTCAGGCTCCCGGCTGTGACCCGTGCTCATAGATGGAAAAGGGGTATTACTAAGCCTTGGAAGGAGATAAAGTGGACAGAGATAAAGTACCAGCCAATCAGCTCCTAACTATAATGTTTCAAACACAGCCTGTGACATGGCAGTTAGAAGCTGATTGGCTGGCACTTTATCTCTGTCCACTTTATCTCCATCCAAGGCTTAGTAAATAGACTCCTAGATTACTGTAATCTCCTCCTGACTGGCATCCCTGGCAAATGCCTTTCTCCATCCAAATCTGTCCTCAATGCTGCAGCCCGGCTCATCTTCCTCACCAAATGCACTACATCCACCTCCCTTCTTCTACAAGCCCTTCACTAGGCTGACCATATTATCCCTTTAACCTGGGACACTCATGAATTACACAGGTTCTGTGGCTGCTTAAAACCAGGAGAAATGCAGGCTTGTAGTTGGCCAGCCACAGAACCTGTGTAATTCATGAGTGTCCCAGGTTAAAGGGATAATATGGTCAGCCTACCTTCACTGGCTTCCCTTCCCTTTCAGCATCCAATTCAAACTTCTCACACTCACTTACAAAGCCCTCACCCACTCCTCTCCATTTACATCTCTGACCTTATTTCCCTTTACACCCCCACCCATCCTCTTCGCTCCGCTAATACACGCCACCTCTCCTGCCTACTGATTACTTCCTCCTACTCCTACTTTCAAGATTTCTCACGTGCTGCTCCCTTTCTCTGAAATTCTCTATCTCTCCCCCTCCAAGTCTCCACCTCTCTACAAAACTTCAAACGGGCTTTGAAGACCCACTTCTTCACCAAACCCAGCGAAAATCTCATCCTAACCCTCTGTTCCTCACTCACTGTCTACCCATACTTGCCTAACTGACCCTCTCCATGAGGGAGAAAATGCTCTGTTCCTGGACTTTCCTGGTAATGTATGATTGCCATCACCTGTGGTGAGCTAGTTAATTAATAAGAAAGGTGTTTCACCATAGGTGATGGCAATCATACATTACCAGGAAAGTCCAGGAACAGAGCATTTTCTCCCTCATGGAGAGGGTCAGGTAGGCAAGTATGTGTCTACCCCATCTGTTCCACCCCTGTTCTGTCAGCCCATCCCCTTTAGAATGTAAGCTCTCACGAACAGGGCCCTCAACCCTCTTGTGCTTATTCTTCTCTTACTTAAACGGCACCATGTCAGTGTCGTCTGCTGCTGTAGCTATGTTTATTTATCCTGTACTTGTCCTATATTGCCTTCAACTGCAAGTCACTATTTTCTTGTTTTATTTTGTTTATGTACTCTGAAATTGGGCACTGCGGATCCCTTTTGGTGCAGTATAAATAAAGGTGCATACTCATGCGCAATTCAGATCTGATCGCAAGCTGTGAGAAAACGCAGCCTAGCGATCTGGTCTGAATCGGCCCTGGTATGCGGTTAAGATCCTGGTTGTTGGAATCCCGGCAGTCGAAATACCACGTAAGTAAACAAGTTCATCTCACACTGCTGACATACAGAGCTGCTGGCTGGTTTTTCATTTTTGTTTCAAACCAGTGTGAAAACCACTCTGAAATAATTCAGGTGAGATGTCCCTGTCTGTCAGTGCAACTGAAAGTGTGTCTCACAAGACTACAGAGGAGTTAAAGCATCGCCCTTTTAATACATTTCCCTTTTAACTAGGGGAAGTGATGCAGAAGCTGAAAGGGGAGGTTTCTGTAGCAGTGAGGGAGGGAGGCAGTTTGCGTGCTGCTGCTGTCATGATTGCACTCACTGCTTGTGTGCAGCCACCCTCAAGTGTGCAGGTAAGGTATATAATGTAGCTACAGACCTGTAGTCACCTATATTTATTGTAAGTAAACATGATGGAATAATCCATTGTCTGAGCTGTACCTGCACACGTTACCAGCACTGAGAGGAAAGTGCTGCTTTGTGCCAGTAGTGTTAGGGGAGTGATTGCTGGACACTTGGTGCAGCACTTATCATTTTTAGGGAGTGCTGTATGTTTTTCTTCTCCCCCTACCTACACTTACCACCATGTATATTCTCTGCAGAAAATGCCCATGGTACAGTTTTTAAAGCACCAGCCTTGCTTTAACACCAGGTGCAAACTGTTGCTGGAAAGACATCTCACACCTGTCACGCACCACACCTGTCCTTTCCACTGTTGCCAATGATAAAGACTGTGATAGCAGACATCATAGCAGCTGTCACCCACACATAATAGCGGCTGGTTGCCATGGCTACGTCACTTTTTTTTGTGTGCTGTTTACCTGTGCACTAGTTTTGATACACCCCCTCATTCTGCCACTCTTTGTGGTCTATACTGTAGTTAGTACCATGCAGGGACTACTCAGGTGGGAAATGTACAACCTCGCAGCTAACGCTTCAGATGCTCCACACCCTGCCGTATACACAGAGATACAGATGCTCGATTTCGACAGCTGCATGTGGCGATACCCTATCTCCACAGCAGGGACAGAGCTGTCCCTGGCTGTGGTGGGTGCCGGCTCCGGACTGCGCAGGGGATATAGCGAGATCCTGCGCATGTGCAGTGGAGCCGTACGGATAGGGGCACACAGCTCATCAGCACTAAGCTGTGTGCTTAGGGGGGCATCGCCGGAGGGGGGAGCCCGGCAGACAAGATGTTTATACATCTTGTCGCTGTCCCGATCCGTGCAGCTATAATACATTTACCCCTTAGAGATAAAGTGAACAGAGATAAAGTACCAGCTAATCGGCTCCGACTGGTTTTGAAAAAGGGAAGTTAGGAGCTGATTGGCTGGTACTTTATCTCTCTCCAAGGCTTAGGGCCTAATTCAGACCTGATCGCTGCTGTGCGTTTTTTGCACAACAGCCGATTAGGTCTGAACTGCGCATGTACCGGAGCATGCCAGACACTCGACGGCTGTCTCAGCCGTGCAGTCTCATCTGCCTGATTGACAGGCAGAGGTTGGAGGGGGTGGGCCGTCGTCGTTTAGGGGGCACGGACCAGGGAATGCAAATGTGCCCGGACCGTTGGGAGGGGCGGGCCATGGCGGCTGCGTGAAGTCACACGCAGCCGCTGCGACCCTCACAGCGACGAGTAGCCCCTGCCAGGGAGCTTCTCCTACAGTACAAAAGCATTGCTGCTGTGTGATGCTTTTGTACTTGTGCGGGGGGGTCGGCCTGACATGCGGGGCGGGCTAGCCCTGTGCTGGGCGTCCCCCCGCATGTCTGTGTGACTGATCGTAGATGTGCTAAATAGCACATCTTCGATCAGGTCTGATTTAGTCCTTTAATACATAGACGCCTTGGTCATTAAATGAATCAGTCGATAAGTGTATCTGTATATATGATGTGCTGCTGAGATGCTGTGCCGCATACTGTACTGACGACACATTGCTGAAATGCTGCGCTATTGTTTCCAGCTGGTCGAAAGTCAGAGCGATCAGTAAGCAGGTAGGTCGGTAAGTGAGGACCATCTGTATATATAACGTATCAAACCTTCTAAAGCGTGGAGAAGTGTTCCAAACAGTATCTACAGTAGCTTGCATTCTATAAACGAGGCATTCTCAACCTCGGTCCTCAAGGCACACTAACAGTGCAGGTTTTAGTGATAGCACGCTTCAGCGGGTGTGGTATGTTAGGTAGATTAGACTTAGGTCGACCACTATTGGTCGACAGTAAGTAGGTTGACATGGTTTCTAGGTTGACATGCACTAGGTCGACATGAGAAAAGGTCGATGAGTTTTGTTTTTACCTTTTTTTTGGTGTCGTTTTCTCCATACAGTGACCGGGAACCCCAATTAGTGCACCGTGTTTGTTCGCCATGCCTCAGTTTACCGTTCCCAATTGTAGTCCACGTGGATCGTAAAGTATGAAAAACGTAAAAAAATGATTTAAAAAAAACTCATGTCGACCTAGAGTCCCTGTCGACCTAAAGACCGTATCCCGCTTCAGCACAGATGGTTAAATCAAAATAAGTGAGGTTCTTATTAAGTCACCTGTGCTCAAGCATGGATATCACTAAAACCAGGACTGTTAGTGTGCCTTGAGGTTGGTGCCATGCAGTAAGCAGGCATATCAACAGGGGCGCTGCTCCTGCAGTCCTAAGAAAAGCAAATTTCAGAAGAAAGAATATCTGAAGTCTTCTGGGCTGCAGCAGTGTTAGATGTCCGTCAGATATCCCCTGCTGCAGCTCCATCACTCCCCCAGCGGCGCCGTATACTCCCGGCGCCCTGGTTGCCAGGTCACTGCAGCGGAGGCTCCGGTGTTCTTCATAAGTTAGTCACACATTCGCCGCTGTCTCCCGGATCACGTGGCCGCATTAGAAGGGGAGGTAAGGGGTCTCTTTGTAATCGCGATCCAGCGCGGCCCTGGGAGGCGGGCCCCGCGCGCGCTGGCGTGGACACTGTAAAGGGCAGCCGCTCCACTAGCTTCCAGGACACAGGGCACAGGTATGGTTTTTGTCTCTTGTGAAAAACCTTTTCATTACAGCCCACAGCGCCCGGTGGGGAAGCCAGCAGGGGAATAAGGCCTGACCTGTAGCCCCTCCCCCAGCCCCAGTGCGCCATTTGGGTAAATGTTCCCGCTCTGGAGCTGCATGTATATCTCCCTCACTGCCTGTCAGCCGCCATTACACGAAGCTGCGCTGTTCCTGGGACTGCTGGGGCAAATCCTTCTCTGTAAAGCTGCCTGCTTGTCAGCGCTGTGCATTTTATAGGACACATAAGTATTCTACCTGTCAGTGGACAGTGTTAGTTAAGAAAGAGTGCATACAGTCAGGATTGTGTGGTACAAACACCCAGTGATATACATCCAGTACTTACTGTGTTTTGTTATATCTACTATTTGTATATATATATATCTATATAGCTATACTGAGTATCACTTTGTATTGCTAGTCCAGTGCAGTCTTATTGTTTGGAATAACTTCTGCATTGTACATTTGTGACTATATGTGTGTGTGCATGTAGCTGCTGCGTGGCTCCCATCTCGTGTATTTCACTCAGCTTGCTGCTCCTATATCCTGTAACCTGAGGGGGCTAAGTGCGTCAGGTTTATTAACTGGTATAGGTATTTCACAAGATATACTTATTGTGTATTTTTCTTTGTGATTTATAGTCATCATGTATCTCTTGGATTCCCGGTTTGTGTTGACACACTGCACTGGGAGTTCTTGCTAGGTATATCGCTGCTACTATTGTTCTAGGTTGCCTGATATTGAGCTTATCGCTATGTCCGCTACACAGGGCAACGGATCTGGGGCTTCTCCCACATTGCGTGGTGGTGATGCTGCAGACTCTTTTGGGGACAACATGGCAGCAGAGTTCAGGTTCAGGGGGTTCCTTACCTCCCAGAGGGTCTGTAGCACCGGGGACCACTAATGACCCACCTTGGGCTACCTTCTCCACGTTATTAAATACGCTGGTAACAAAACGTACGACCCCTGTGGGGCCTCCTATGCCAGTGCAGCAGTTTATGGTCCCTGCAGTCAATCCGCCATGGGCAGATCAAATCTCATCTCAGTTACAGCACTTGAACCGATCACTGACTAAAAATAAGTCTCACTCCCGCCCGCCTAGAACTAAGAAGTCTTCTAAACGGGCCGCTACGTCCTCACAATCTACCGCTGTTCCGGACACATCCTCTGAGGAGGATGGCGCATATACTGACCCCACAGACCCTGACTCAGATGCTTCTGACGGGGAAGGGAAGTCACTGGTGGATGTCCCTGATTTAATTGAGGCTATCAGGCTCATTCTTCAGGTCTCTGATGATCCTGAGCCTGAGACTGTCTCTAAAAATCCGGACAGATTTAAATGTAAGAAGGTGGTTAAACAAGTCTTACCTCATTCTCAACACCTGGCTGACATACGTCAGGAATCCTGGGAAAATCCAGGAACAAAATTCACACCGCATAAGAGACTGTTGGTTCGCTATCCTCTCTCTGCGGAGCTATGTAAGAATTGTGAAACTCCTCCGCCTGTAGATTCTCATGTTGCACACATGGTAGTTTCCTCAGCTCTGCCAGTGACTGCCGTCACCTCTCTGAAGGAACCGATGGATAGACGTGTGGAGGGTTGTTTGAAAGTGATTTACACCCTAACGAGGGCTGTGTATAGACCAACCATTGCAGCGACATGGGCTGCTGAAGCTGTTGAAGCATGGGCTCAGGAGCTGGAGGTGGAGCTACCTTCCAACGTTTCTGAACATGCCAGACAATGGGCCCTCATTCCGAGTTGTTCGCTCGCAAGTTGCTTTTAGCAGCTTTGCACACGCTAAGCCGCCGCCTACTGGGAGTGAATCTTAGCTTATCAAAATTGCGAACGATAGATTAGCAAAATTGCGAATAGACACTTCTTAGCAGTTTGAGTAGCTCCACACTTACTCGGCAACTGCGATCAGTTCAGTCAGTTTCGTTAATGGTTTGACGTCACAAACACTCCCAGCGTTCGGCCAGACACTCCCGCGTTTTTCCCAGAAACGATAGCGTTTTTTCGCACACACCCATAAAACGGCCAGTTTCCGCCCAGAAACACCCACTTCCTGTCAATCACATTACGATCACCAGAACGAAGAAAAAACCTCGTAATGCCGTGAGTAAAATACCTAACTGCATAGCAAATTTACTTGGCGCAGTCGCACTGCGGACATTGCGCATGCGCATTAGCGACTAATCGCTCCGTTGCGAGAAAAATATAACGAGCAAACAACTCGGAATGACCCCCAATGTCTCTCATATATTGCCACAGCTTTTCTTTACCTTAAGGAAGCGGCTTCCGATGCCGGGGTGCTGGTGGCAAAGGCTGTCACTATGTCCATCTTGGCTCGACGTATCCTTTTGGTTGAGATCCTGGTCTGTGGATATGAATTCTAAGAAAACCCTGGAGGTGCTTCCTTTTAAGGGAGACATTCTTTTTATTAAAGACCTCAATAAGATTGTGGCTGACCTGGCTTCTGCTAAAACAGCTTGCCTACCAAGTACGACTCCTTTCGCACAGAAGGCTAAAAGTACTTTCTCTAAGCCCTTTCGTCCTCCAGGTAAAGCAAGAGGTCAGGCGTACCCGAAACAAGGTCGTACTTCCAAACCTGCCAAGCCCAGACCAAAGCGGGCCTGGGCTGCCTGTCAGCCTGCTTCCAAAACTGACAAGCCTGCCGCATGATGGGGCGGGCCTCTCCCTGGGTGATCACAGGGAGGGGGGCCGGCTTCTAGGTTTTGCCCGGGAATGGTTGAAGACCACTTCCGATGCCTGGGTAAGGGAAGTCGTCACTCGAGGTTATGCCGTATCCTTCAAGAAACATCCCTCTCATCGATTTTACCTGACAGATGTCCCTTTGGACCCGGTGAAGGCAAACACTCTTTATTCGGTGGTACAATCCCTCCTGACCACAGGAGTGGTAGTACAGGTGCCCCTGGCTCAGAGAGGCAAGGTTTCTAGTCCCGAAACCGAACGAGTCCTCGCGGCCCATTCTCAATCTCAAGTCCTTGAACAAGTATGTGAGGGTCTCCAAGTTTCGTATGGAAACTCTACGCTCTGTTGTTCTGGCCTTGGAACCTGAGGACTATATGGTCTCCCTGGACATACCGGATGCCTACCTGCATATTCCTATTGCAATGTTACATCAGCAGTACTTGTGGTTTGGGGTGGGCAACCTTCATTACCTTTGACAACGGCTCCACGAGTTTTCACCAAAGTAATGGCAGTAATGACAGCTGTACTCCACCGTCAAGGGGTCAGGATCCTGCCGCACCTGGACAATTTGTTGACCCTAGCAAATTCCCCAGAAATTCTCCTGCGTCGTCTAGATCTGACTGTCCAGTTCATGAAAGCCCACGGGTGGCTAGTCAACTGGAAGAAATCTTCCCTGGTTCCTGCTCGGATCATGGTGCACATTGGGAGCGTTATTGGACACTCACAACCAGCAGTTATTCTTGTCTCAGGAGAAAGTCCTGAAGCTTAAGGACAGGATTCGATGCTTCCTGTCTCGTCCGCAAGTGTCGATACATTCGGCAATGCCTGTGCTAGGTCTCATGGTGTCAGCTTTCGACATGGTGGAGTATGCTCCATTCCATTCTCGCCCTCTGCAGAAGTTAATTCTTGCCAAGTGGGACGGCCTGCCTCTCCGGATCAGATCTCAAATGATCTTGTCTCCGGAGGTCCGTCTGTCACTGAGCTGGTGGCTTCAGGACCATTGATTGAGCAGGGGTCGTCCCTTCTGGATATCCAACTGGGTCCTGCTGACGACGGATGCCAGTCTGAGAGGTTGGGGCGCGGTGTTGGAACAACACTCCCTTCAGGGTTGGTGGACCGAGGAGGAGTCTCTACTCCCGATAAACATTCTGGAACTGTGGGCGGTGTTCAATGCACTAAACCTGGACCAGCATTTGATACAGACCAGACCTATTCAGGTACAATCGGACAACGCCACCACGGTGGCGTACATCAATCATCAAGGCGGCACTCGAAGCTGCATGGCAATGAGGGAAGTATCACGGATTCTTCAGTGGGCAGAACGCCATCTGCCGGCCATATCCGCAGTGTTCATTCTGGGGGTCCTAAACTGGGAAGCGGACTTTCTCAGTCGTCAGGACGTACACGCCGGAGAGTGGAGCCTCTATCCAGAGATGTTTCAACAAGTGGGGCCAGATGTGGACCTGATGGCGTCTTGACACAATCACAAGGTTCCGGTCTTCGGAGCAAGGACAAGGGATCCTCAAGCAGCGTTCGTGGACGCTCTGGCAATTCCATGGAACTTTCGGCTGCCGTATGTGTTCCCTCCAGTGTCACTCCTGCCCAGAGTAATAAGGAAGTTCAAGCAAGAAGGAGGAATCCTACTTCTGATCGCTCCAGTGTGGCCCAGACGGCACTGGTTCTCTGATCTACAGGGCCTCTCGCTAGATCGTCCCCTTCTACTTCCACAATAACCAGACCTCCTCGTTCAGGGCCCTTGTGTTTACCAGGACTTGGCCCGCGTGGCTTTTGAAGCTTCCGTCTTGAGGGCCAAGGGTTTTTCTGAGGCGGTCATTCAAACTATGTTGAAGGCCCGTAAGCCGGCTTCTGCTCGGATTTACCATGGGGTCTGAAATTCTTACTTTACTTGGTGCGCGTCTCATAATCATGACGTTGTCAAGTTTAGTACGGTCAAACTGTTGGCCTTCCTACAACAGGGCCTGGACTTAGGCCTTCGTCTGGCCTCCCTCAAGGTTCACATATCTGCCTTGTCGGTTTGGTTTAGAGAAAGATTGCTACCCTACCGGATGTTCATACTTTCACTCAGGGTGTGTTGCGGATTCAGCCTCCTTATGTACCGCCTGTGGCCCCTTGGGATCTGTCGGTGGTTCTGGAGGCCTTGCAAGAGTCTGCAGACCTTAAGTGGCTTTCCCTTAAGGTTTTGTTTTTGATGGCTATCGCGTCAGCTACAAGGGTCTCGGACTTGGGTGCCTTGTATTGTCTTGTAAGTCCCCCTATCTGATTTTTCACCATGACCGGCCGGTTCTTAGAACGCGTCCGGGTTATCTACCCAAGGTGGTGTCTTCCTTCCACCTTAATCAGGAGATTGTGGTTCCGGCCTTTAGTTCTCCTGAGTTGTCTTCCAAAGAGCGGTCTTTGGATGTGGTACGGGCTCTCCGTATCTATGGGGATAATTCTGAGTTGATCGCAGCAGCAAGTTTGTTAGCAATTGGGCAAAACCATGGCCCTCATTCCGAGTTGTTCGCTCGGTAAAAATCTTCGCATCGCAGCGATTTTCCGCTTAATGCGCATGCGCAATGTCCGCACTGCGACTGCGCCAAGTAAAATTGCTATGTAGTTAGGATTTTTACTCACGGCTTTTTCTTCGCTCAGGCGATCGTAATGTGATTGACAGGAAATGGGTGTTACTGGGCGGAAACTGGCCGTTTTATGGGCGTGTGGGAAAAAACGCTACCGTTTCCGGAAAAAACGCAGGAGTGGCCGGAGAAACGGAGGAGTGTCTGGGCGAACGCTGGGTGTGTTTATGACGTCAAACCAGGAACGACAAGCAGTGAACTGATCGCAGATGCCGAGTAAGTCTGAAGCTACTCTGAAACTGCTAAGTAGTTTGTAATCGCAATATTGCGAATACATCGTTCGCAATTTTAAGAAGCTAAGATTCACTCCCAGTAGGCGGCGGCTTAGCGTGTGTAACTCTGCTAAAATCGCCTTGCGAGCGAACAACTCGGAATGAGGGCCCATGTGCACTGCAGGGGAGGCAGATGTAACATGTTCAGAGAAAGAGTTAGATTTGGGTGTGGTGTGTTCAATCTGCAATCTAAATTGCAGTGTAAAAATAAAGCAGCCCGTATTTACCCTGCACAGAAACAAAATAACCCACCCAAATCTAACTCTTTCTGCACATGTTATATCTGCTTCCCCTGCAGTGCACATGGGCCCTCATTCCGAGTTGTTCGCTCGGTATTTTTCATCGCATCGCAGTGAAAATCCGCTTAGTACGCATGCGCAATGTTCGCACTGCGACTGCGCCAAGTAACTTTACTATGAAGAAAGTATTTTTACTCACGGCTTTTTCTTCGCTCCGGCGATCGTAATGTGATTGACAGGAAATGGGTGTTACTGGGCGGAAACACGGCGTTTCAGGGGCGTGTGGCTGAAAACGCTACCGTTTCCGGAAAAAACGCAGGAGTGGCCGGAGAAACGGTGGGAGTGCCTGGGCGAACGCTGGGTGTGTTTGTGACGTCAACCAGGAACGACAAGCACTGAAATGATCGCACAGGCAGAGTAAGTCTGGAGCTACTCTGAAACTGCTAAGTAGTTAGTAATCGCATTATTGCGAATACATCGGTCGCAATTTTAAGAAGCTAAGATTCACTCCCAGTAGGCGGCGGCTTAGCGTGTGTAACTCTGCTAAATTCGCCTTGCGAGCGAACAACTCGGAATGAGGGCCCATGTGCACTGCAGGGGAGGCAGATGTAACATGTTCAGAGAAAGAGTTAGATTTGGGTGTGGTGTGTTCAATCTGCAATCTAAATTGCAGTGTAAAAATAAAGCAGCCCGTATTTACCCTGCACAGAAACAAAATAACCCACCCAAATCTAACTCTTTCTGCACATGTTATATCTGCTTCCCCTGCAGTGCACATGGTTTTGCCCAACTGCTAACAAAATTCCTGCTGCGATCAACTTGGAATTACCCCCTATGTGAAGAGAACTGCCTCCATTAGGAAGTCTGATTCTCTCACTTTGTGCTGTTTGGATTTCACAAACGTGGCTGGCCTGCTAACAAGCAGACCTTAGCCAGATGGATTAGAATGGTGATTGCACATGCTTATGTATAGGCTGGTCTGCCAGCTCCTGTTACCATCAAAGCCCATTCTACTCGGTCTGTTGGACCTTCTTGGGCGGCCCGCCGTGGTGCGACCCTTGAACAATTGTGCAAGGCGGCTTCGTGGTCCTCAGTGAACACGTTCATAAGGGTCTGTGCCTTCGATACTTCCGCCTCCCAGGATGCTTCCTTTGGACACCGGGTTCTTGTGTCTGCTACAGTGCGTCCCCTCCCATAAGGAACTGCTTTAGGACATCCCCGATGTTATTCCTTGTGGAGCCCAGTGTACCCCGCAGCAGAAAACGAGATTTATGGTAAGAACTTACCGTTGTTAAATCTTTCTGCGAGGTGCACTTTGCTTCTTTGGGTTGGTATGGCATTAGCCGATGACACCCTCTCCTGTGGTGAGTGTGTGGTGTGTGTGGCTTCTACCGATTGTTGTCTCTGTTACCTGCTACTGCATTAGGCTGGTTAACGAAAACTAAGCTCCTGTGCACGGAGGCGGGGTTATAGAGGAGGCGGCGCTATGCATCTTGGGAACAGTCAAAGCTTTGAGCCTGTTGGTGCCTCGGATCAAGATCCTACTCTACACCCAGATGTTATTCCTTGTGGAGCCCAGTGTACCTCGCAGAAAGAGATTTAACAACGGTAAGTTTTTACCATAAATCTTATTTTATATTTAAGTAGGTGATCCACACTCACTCCAAGCTGTTATTATTACAGTACAGCCCTGCACCCCCCACACTCCCTTCAAGGTGATGAGGATGGATCGGGTAACGGTGTTGGTGCGGCACTAGGGCAGTATGCAGGCGGGGTCAGTTGGTGCCCTGGACCGTTACCATGGGCAGGGTGGGAGGGGGCACCTGCGTCACCGGCCAGGCCCCGTGACGTGTGTCGCCAGCAGCAGCACGGTGTATGTGTGTACTGTGCACTGTGCAGCTCTGTGTGTGAGGTGGCCGCATGACGTGACACAGGGGATGGAGGGGATTGGCTGGTTCCTGGCAGCAGGGATGGTGGCGGCGGCAGCTCCCGGGTGACTTTCCCTCAGCACAGCTTCAGTCTCAGCATCCTCCTCCTTCGTCCTGTGTGTGATAACCGCAGCCAGGTCCTAGCTGCATTCTGCCCCTCGCCTACTGGCACATGGAGGAATGAGATTGTGCCCCACCATGATGGAAGGTAGGGTGTCCTCCCCCCTGCTCCATGCACACCCCATTCCCTTCATTCATCCCCCCATCCGCGTCTCCCCTACACCTGCCACTCCCCCAACCACAGCACCTACTAGTTGATTCATCCTGCCCTGCGTGCGCTGTTCACGCCATCGGAAGGGGCAACAGCCCCTTAACCATTGCACGCCTTTTGTCCGTGCAATTTTTAACCACTCACAAAATTGACTGGAGGTAATACTCCATATAACAAAAATATTGCACGCCCCAAGGGCGTGCAAGGGTTAAGGGGGCATAGCCCCTTGCGACGGTGTGAAGAGCGCCCGTAGGGTGCGATGAATCACCTAGTAAATTGATAATTATTCAGTTGCTTTACAGGAGACCGCCGGTCAGCTTACCGACGCCGGGATCGCGGCAGCATACAGACGCCGGGATCCTGGCGGGAAGGGGCGAGTGCAGCAAGCCCCTTGCGGGCTCGGTGGCGACCTGCGGTCGCCACGGGTTCTATTCCCACTCTATGGGTGTCGTGGACCCCCACAAGTGGACATAGTCCCTGTTGGTCGGCATGCCGACCATCGGGATAGCGAGCTGTCGGGATGGTGGAGGAGGTCATGTGACTGTCGGTCGGCTGACCGGCGGTCACATGAATACCACCCAATCTGGGTATTACTCTTTAACTCTGGTAACTGCCACCACCTAGTAAAAAAAAGGTTACTGCGAGCCTATACTTTAATTGCAGAATTTCGCAACTCTGCATTAATTAGCTATCCAGTTAGTATTTCCCTCATTCATAATTCATAAGTTTACACTTCAGTAGCAAACTAACTGGCTTTGGATCCGTTGGGAGCAATAAGACCATCAACTTACTAAATGGCAATTTAATATACAAAAACAGTGTAATGCTTACAGAATACACTACTGATTAAAGGTTACAAAATAAACATACAAATACAAAAGCAAATGCAAAATAACAGCAATAAAAATACAGAATAATCACCTTACACAAGGTAGCAGTTTGCCTGCGGCTGGCTTGGAAGGATGGAACAGATTTCCCATGTTGATCAGGATTGCATAGACAGAACCATTTCCAAAACATTTCAAGTTTTTCTAAACACTTTCCTTAATTCTAAGTCTCCTTTCACGTGAGCCTTCAGGAAGGAAGTGCCTTCCATGTAAGGCTATCTTTATGTCACGAGCTGCCCCACCTGGTAACAGCCTTGTAAAATCTCTGCTTTTACAGGAAAACACGCAAATGGTACATTTTAGTAGACCCGACCCACAGGGCAATATGCATGATGCGGCATCCTGCCAGTCATCGTAAGCATAACGGCATTTATTAACGTTGTATGCTTGAAGAAAATCGCAAAGGACATCTCTCCCAGTAAGAACTGTACTTTGTGATAGGACTCCCGGGTCCTAAATCCGGGATGGGAGGGATCTGAATGGACCCTCTCAGGGGGAAATGTGAATAACCTTCTTGTTGGTAATGCCATCTGAAGATGCCGTTGCTCATCACAACCAAGCTCTGCAATGTATTGCGTTCTGGAGCTTGGTGCACATGAGAAAACCATCCAAACCTCAGAAAACTGCATTTTCTGAGGTTATATCGCACTTTTAGCTTTGATGCATCCCGTTTATAAACTGGTGACTCTGGGGGTCATTCTGACCCGATCGCACGCTGCAGTTTATCCCTGGTAGCCTTGTGCCGGGCATCCCCCCGTATGTCTATGGTCATGATCGTAGCTCTGCAAAGTTTTGCAGGGCTACGATCAACTCGGAATCACACCCTCTGTGCGATACAGATGCACAACTGCCTGCCTGGGGCAAGGAGTCCTTTTTGAGGTTTAATTAACCAAATTTCTTCTCTGAAGCGTGTTACTTGCATAGTTACATAGTTGTTGAGGTTGAAAAAAGACAATTTGATATATTTTTCTGCTAGATAATTGTCTAAACCAGTTTTGAATTTTATCTATTGAGTCAGCTATTACAACCTTCTCCGGCAGAGAATTCCAAATCTTTATCGCCCTCACAGTGAAGAATCCCTTCCTTCACTGGGTGTTGAACGTCCTTTCCTCTAACCTTACTGGGTGGCCAAGCGTTCTTTATACAGATCTCTTGACAAACCAATAGTCTGATAATTCCCTATATTGCCCCTGAATGTATTTGTACATTTCTCTGACGTCCTAGTGGATGCTGGGTACTCCGTAAGGACCATGGGGTATAGACGGGCTCCGCAGGAGACTGGGCACTCTTAAAAGAAAGATTAGGTACTATATCTGGTGTGCACTGGCTCCTCCCTCTATGCCCCTCCTCCAGACCTCAGTTAGTATCTGTGCCCGGCCAGAGCTGGATGCACCCTAGGGGCTCTCCTGAGCTTCCTAGAAAAGAAAGTATTTGTTAGGTTTTTTATTTTCAGTGAGATCTGCTGGCAACAGACTCACTGCTACGTGGGACTGAGGGGAGAGAAGCGAACCTACCTGCTTGCAGCTAGCTTGGGCTTCTAAGGCTACGGGACACCATTAGCTCCAGAGGGATCGAACACAGGCCCAGTCCTCGGTCGTCCGGTCCCGGAGCCGCGCCGCCGTCCCCCTTGCAGAGCCAGAAGAACGAAGAGAAGTTGAAAATCGGCGGCTGAAGACTCCTGACTTCATTAAGGTAGCGCACAGCACTGCAGCTGTGCGCCATTGCTCCCTTAGCACACCACACACTCCGGTCACTGATGGGTGCAGGGCGCTGGGGGGGCGCCCTGGGCAGCAATTAGATTACCTTACTTGGCGAAAAGCACATAATACAGTCTGATAAACTGTATATGTGCATTAACTCCCGCCATTAAAGTACATAAAAGGACAGAAGCCCGCCGCTGAGGGGGCCGGGCCTTCTTCCTCAG
The DNA here is from genome assembly GCF_028390025.1 of Pseudophryne corroboree. NCBI lineage: Eukaryota > Metazoa > Chordata > Amphibia > Anura > Myobatrachidae > Pseudophryne > Pseudophryne corroboree. The sequence continues at coordinate 119,321,393 of NC_086448.1, forward strand.
CACACCGGCGCCATTTTCTCTTCACAGCTCAGCTGGAAGGAAGCTCCCCAGGCTCTCCCCTGCAGTATCCTGGTACACAAAGGCTAAAAAAGAGAGGGGGGGCACATAAATTTTGGCGCAAAACTGTGTATATAAGCTGCTATAGGGGAAAAATCACTCAGTATAGTGTACATCCCTGTATTATATAGCGCTGTGGTGTGTGCTGGCATACTCTCTCTCTGTCTCTCCAAAGGGCCTGGTGGGGGAACTGTCTTCAAATAGAGCATCCCGTGTGTGTGTGGTGTGTCGGTACGCGTGTGTCGACATGTCTGAGGTAAAAGGCTCCTCTAAGGAGGTGATAGAGCGGATATGTGTGTGGGAGGGTGTCTCTGTCGACAACACCGACACCTGTTTGGATTTGTGTAAGTGCTGAGGTAAAATTATTGCACAAAAGGTTAGGTAACAGAAAGGAAATCTACCCTGGTCTGTCCCTATGTCACAGAGTCCTTCAGAGTTTCTCTATGTTCACTATCCAAAATAACACCGTATCGACACGGAGTTTAACTCCACTGTCGACTACGATAATGCAAAGTTACAGCCAAGAGGGCTAAAAGATATTCAATATATGATTATTGGAATAAAAGATGATTTGCATATCACTGATGACTCATCTGTCCCTGACACGTGAGTACACATGTTAAGGGGAAGAATGCTGAGGTAAATTTCCCTCCTCTCATGAGGAAAAAGAGCGGGAATCTCCAGACATGAGACGGCAGCTTCCCACAAGAGAATTCTCAGGCTGTATCCTTTCCCCACTAGGGCCAGGATGTGTTGAGAATCTTCCCCTTGGGTGTCCTGTTTGCACTAGCTATTCTCAGGGATCCTGCAGATAGTGTGCACATTCTAGTATACTACCCAGACCGGCGATTGTGTCGGCATGGGTTTATAGCGCTGTGGCAGCGTGGACAGGTACCTTATCAGCAGAGATTGAGACCATAGTATGCATATAAATATTTTAAGATGCTGTCTTAAGTGATAGATATATAATTATAAAGCATGCCCAAAGGGACATGAGTATACTGGGTCCTAGAGACAAAATCTATGTCGATTTCTGCTTGACGTGTCCTGTAGAATATACATTGGACAGATGATGCCGACTTAAGAGGCATATGGAAGGCTGAGGATTGTGTGGAGAAAGGTTCTCGGGCCTGGTCTCCACAGCTATAGCTGGTAATTCTGATATTTTGCCTTATATTCCTGCACAGCCTAGGAAAGCACGACATTATTAAATGCAGCTTTTCGAATAAAGAAACAAGAAAGTCTGAGGTGCGTCCTTTCTTGTCAGAGCCGGGGGCAGAGGAAAGAAGCTATACAACACAGCTAGTCCCCAGGAACAGAAGTCCTCCCCGGCCTCTACAAAAATCCACCGCATGTCGCTGGGGCTCCACAGGCGGAGCTAGGCCCGGTGGGGACACGCCTTCGTAAGTTCAGCCACAAGTGGGTTCACTCCCTGTTAGATCCCTGGGCAATAGAAATTGTATCGCAGGGATACAGGCTGGACTGTGAGAAGATGCCCCCTCACCGAGGACCCGGCGGGCTTCCCCCCAAGAGAGGGAGCCAGTGTTAACTGCAATTCGTAAATTGTATCTTCAACAGGTGGTGGTCAAGGGTCCCCTCCTTCAACAAGAGGGTGTTATTATTCGACCATGTTATAATCCCGAAACCAGACGGTTCGGTTAGACCCATATTGTATTAAAATCCCTGAACATATACCTGAAAAGGTTCAGGTTCAAGATGGAATCGCTAAGAGCGGTCATTGCAAGCCTGAAATGAATCGGGACATAAGGGATGCATACCTTCGTGTCCCCATTTATCCACCTCATCAGGCGTACCTCAGAATTGCGGTACGGGATTGTCATTACCAATTTCACCCAGGTAATGGCGGATATGATGGTGCTCCTGCGGAAGCAAGGTGTCACTATTATCACATACTTGGATGATCTCCTCATAAAAGCGAGATCAAGAGAGCAGTTGCTGGACAGCGTATCACCTTCTCTGGAAGTGAAACGGCAACACGACTGGATTCTATATATTCCGAAGTCGCAGTTGGTTCCTACAGCTCATCTGCCTCGCCTAGGCATGATCCTAGACACAGACCAGAAGAGGGTTTATCTCCCGATAGAGAGAGCTCAGGAGCTCATGACACTGGTCAGGAATCCATTGAAGACCAAAACAGGTGTCAGTGCATCACTGCACTCGAGTCCTGGGAAGGATGATGGCATCATACGAGGCCATCCCCTTCGGCTGGTTCCATGCAAGGACAATGGAACTTACTGGACAAGTGGTCCGGATCACATCTTCAGATGCATCGGTTAATCACCCTATCCCCCAGGGCCAGGGTGTCTCTCCTGTGGTGGCTGCGGAGTGCTCACCTTCTCGAGGGCCGCAGATTCGGCATTCAGGACTGGGTCCTGGTGACCACGGATGCAAGCCTCCGAGGGTGGGGGGCAGTTACACAGGGAAGAAAATTCCAAGGTTTGTGGTCAAGCCAACAGACTTGCCTTCACATCAATATCCTGGAACTAAGGGCCATATACAACGCCCTAAGTCAAGCGGAGTTCCTGCTTCGTGACCAACCGGTTCTGATCCAGTCAGACCGCAGGGGCTCATGTAAACCGCCAGGGCGGCACAAGGAGCAGGGTGGCGAGGGTAGAAGCCACCAGAATTCTTCGCTGGGCGGAGAATCAAGTAAGCGCACTGTCAGCAGTGTTCATTCCGGGAGTGGACACGACCTCCACCCGGGAAAGTGGTGACTTCATCAGGAAGTCTTCACGCAGTTTTGCAAATTGATGGAAACTGCCTCAGGTGGACTACATGGCGTCCCACCTCAATAAAAAGATGAAAAAGGTTTTACGCGGGGTCAAGGGACTCTCAGGCGATAGCTGTGGTCGCACTAGTAAAACCGTGGGTGTTCCAGTCGGTCTATATATTCCCTCCTCTTCCTCTCAGACCCAAGGGCTGAGAATTGTAATAAACGGAGGAGTGTGAACAATATTCTTTGCTCCGGATTGGCCAAGAAGGACTCGGTACCCGGAACTGCAAGAAATGCTCTCAGAGGACCCATGGCCTCTGCCTCTCAGTCAGGACATGTTGCAACAGGGACCCTGTCTGATCCAAGACTTACCGCGGCTGCGTTGGACGGCATGGCGGTTGAACGCCGGATCCTAGCGGAAAAGGGCATTCCGGATGCAGTTATTCCTACGCTGATAAAGGCTAGGAAAGACGTGACAGCAAGACTTTTTCACTGTATATGGCGAAAATAGGTTGCTTGGTGTGTGGCCGGGAAGGCCCTACAGAGGAATTCCATGGGGGTCGATTCCTGCACTTCCTACTGTCAGGAGTGACTATGGGCCTAAAATTAGGATCCATAAAGGCCAAGATTTCGGCCCTATCCCTTTTTCTCTCAAAAAGAACTGGCTTCACTGCCTGAAGTTCGGACGTTGTTACAGGGGTGCTGCATATTCAGCCCCTTTTGTGCCTCCAGTGGCACCTTGGGATCTTAACGTGTGTTGGATTCCTAAAATCCCACTGGTTTGAGCCACTTAAGACCGTGGAGCTAAAATATCTCACGTGGAAAGTGGTCATGCTTTTGGCCTTAGCTTGGACTAGGCGTGTGTCAGAATTGGCGGCTTTGTCATGTAAAAGCCCATATCTGATCTTCCATATGGAAAGGGCAGAATGGAGGACTCGTCCCCAATTTCTCCCTAAGGTGGTATCATCGTTTCATTTGAACCAACCTATTGTGGTGCCTGCGGCTACTAGGGACTTGGAGGATTCCAAGTTGCTGGACGTAGTCCGGGCCCTGAAACTTTATTTCTCTGACGTCCTAGTGGATGCTGGGAACTCCGTAAGGACAATGGGGAATAGACGGGCTCCGCAGGAGACTGGGCACTCTAAAAGAAAGATTAGGTACTATCTGGTGTGCACTGGCTCCTCCCTCTATGCCCCTCCTCCAGACCTCCGTTAGATTTCTGTGCCCGGCCGAGCTGGATGCACACTAGGGGCTCTCCTGAGCTCCTAGAAAGAAAGTATATGTTAGGTTTTTTATTTTACAGTGAGACCTGCTGGCAACAGGCTCACTGCAACGAGGGACTAAGGGGAGAAGAAGCGAACCTACCTGCTTGCAGCTAGCTTGGGCTTCTTAGGCTACTGGACACCATTAGCTCCAGAGAGATCGACCGCAGGACCCGTCCTTGGTGTTCGTTCCCGGAGCCGTGCCGCCGCCCCCCTTACAGAGCCAGAAGCATGAAGATGGTCCGGAAAATCGGCGGCAGAAGACTTCAGTCTTCACCAAGGTAGCGCACAGCACTGCAGCTGTGCGCCATTGCTCCTCATACACACTTCACACTCCGGTCACTGAGGGTGCAGGGCGCTGGGGGGGGGGCGCCCTGAGCAGCAATAAAAACACCTTGGCTGGCAAAATAATCACAATATATAGCCCCAGAGGCTATATATGTGATAATTACCCCTGCCAGAATCCATAAAAAAGCGGGAGAAAAGTCCGCGGAAAAGGGGCGGAGCTATCTCCCTCGGCACACTGGCGCCATTTTCTCTTCACAGTGTAGCTGGAAGACAGCTCCCCAGGCTCTCCCCTGTAGTTTTCAGGCTCAAAGGGTTAAAAAGAGAGGGGGGGCACTAAATTTAGGCGCAATATTGTTTATACAAGCAGCTATTGGGGAAAATTCACTCAGTGATAGTGTTTATGCCTACATTATATAGCGCTCTGGTGTGTGCTGGCATACTCTCTCTCTGTCTCCCCAAAGGGCTGTGTGGGGTCCTGTCCTCAGTCAGAGCATTCCCTGTGTGTGTGCGGTGTGTCGGTACGGCTGTGTCGACATGTTTGATGAGGAGGCTTATGTGGAGGCGGAGCAGATGCCGATAAATGGGATGTCGCCCCCTGTGGGCCGACACCAGAGTGGATGGATAGGTGGAAGGTAAGGCGTCTCAAAGACCATCAGGGGCTCAAAAACGCCCGCTCCCTCAGATGGCAGACACAGATGTCGACACGGAGTCTGACTCCAGTGTCGACGAGGTTGAGACATATACACAATCCACTAGGAACATCCGTTACATGATCCCGGCAATAAAAAATGTGTTACACATTTCTGACATTAACCCAAGTACCACTAAAAAAGGGTTTTATGTTTGGGGAGAAAAAGCAGGCAGTGTTCTGTTCCCCCATCAAATGAGTGAATGAAGTGTGAAAAAGCGTGGGTTCCCCCGATAAGAAACTGGTAATTTCGAAAAAGTTACTGATGGCGTACCTTTTCCCGCCAGAGGATAAGTTACGCTGGGAGATATCCCCTAGGGTGGATAAGGCGCTCACACGTTTGTCAAAAAAGGTGGCACTGCCGTCTTAGGATACGGCCACTTTGAAGGTACCTGCTGATAAAAAAGCAGGAGGCTATCCTGAAGTCTGTATTTACACACTCAGGTACTAGACTGAGACCTGCAGATAGTGCTGCTGCAGCGTGGTCTGTAACCCTGTCAAACAGGGATACTATTTTGCGAACATAAGCTGTCGTCTTATATATGAGGGATGCACAGAGGGATATTTTGCCGGCTGGCATCCAGAATTAATGCAATGTCCATTCTGTCAGGAGGGTATTAGAGACCCGACACTGGACAGGTGATGCTGACTTTAAAAGGCACATAGAGCCTTATAAGGGTGAGGAATTGTTTGGGGATAGTCTCTGGGACCTCGTATCCACAGCAACAGCTGGGAAGAAATTTTTTTTACCTCAGGTTTCCTCACAGCCTAAGAAAGCACTGTATTATCAGGTACAGTCCTTTCGGCTTCAGAAAAGCAAGCGGGTCAAAGGCGCTTCCTTTCTGCACAGAGACGAGGGAAGAGGGAAAAAGCTGCACCAGTCAGCCAGTTCCCAGAATCAAAATTCTTCCCCCGCTTCCTCTGAGTCCACCGCATGACGCGGGGGCTCCACAGGCATAGCCAGGTACGGTGGGGGGGCCGCCTCAAAAATTTCAGCGATCAGTGGGCTCGCTCACAGGTGGATCCCTGGATCCTTCAAGTAGTATCTCAGGGGTAGAGGCTGGAATTCGAGGCGTCTTCCCCCCCGCCGTTTCCTCAAATCTGCCTTGCCGACAACTCCCTCAGGCAGGGAGGCTGTGCTAGAGGCAATTCACAAGCTGTATTCCCAGCAGGTGATAGTCAAGGTGCCCCTACTTCAACAAGGACGGGGTTACTATTCCACACTGTTTGTGGTACCGAAACCGGACGGTTCGGTGAGACCCATTTTAAATTTGAAGTCCTTGAACACATACATAAAAAAATTCAAGTTCAAGATGGAATCGCTCAGGGCGGTTATTGCAAGCCTGGAGGAGGGGGATTACATGGTATCCCTGGACATCAAGGATGCTTACCTACATGTCCCCATTTACCATCCTCACCAGGAGTACCTCAGATTTGTGGTACAGGATTGCCATTACCAATTCCAAACACTGCCGTTTGGACTGTCCACGGCACCGAGGGTCTTTACCAAGGTAATGGCAGAAATGATGATACTCCTTCGAAAAAAGGGAGTTTTTAATTATCCCGTACTTGGACGATCTCCTTATAAAGGCGAGGTCCATGGAGCAGTTGTTGGTCGGAGTAGCACTATCTCGGGAAGTGCTACAACAGCACGGATGGATTCTATACATTCCAAAGTCACAGCTTGTTCCTACCACACGCCTGCTATTCCTGGGGATGGTTCTGGACACAGAACAGAAAAAAGTGTTTCTCCCGCAGGAGAAAGCCAAGGAGCTGTCCTCTCTAGTCAGAGACCTCCTGAAACCAAAACAGGTATCGGTGCATCACTGCACACGAGTCCTGGGAAAAATGGTAGCTTCTTACGAAGCAAAATTCCATTCGGCAGGTTCCATGCAAGAACCTTTCAGTGGGACCTCTTGGACAAGTGGTCGGAATCGCATCTTCAGATGCATCGGCTGATAACCCTGTCTCCAAGGACCAGGGTATCTCTACTGTGGTGGCTGCAGAGTGCTCATCTTCAAGAGGGCCGCAGATTCGGCATACAGGACTGGGTCCTGGTAACCACGGATGCCAGCCTTCGAGGCTGGGGGGCAGTCACACAGGGAAGAAATTTCCAAGGACTTTGGTCAAGTCAGGAGTCGTCCCTACACATAAATATTCTGGAACTGAGGGCCATTTACAATGCCCTAAGTCTGGCAAGGCCTCTGCTTCAAAACCAGCCGGTACTGATCCAATCAGACAACATCACGGCAGTCGCCCATGTAGACCGACAGGGCGGCACAAGAAGCAGGATGGCGATGGCAGAAGCCACAAGGATTCTCTGATGGGCGGAAAATCACGTCTTAGCACTGTCAGCAGTGTTCATTCCGGGAGTGGACAACTGGGAAGCAGACTTCCTCAGCAGACACGACCGACACCCGGGCGAGTGGGGACTTCATCCAGAAGTCTTCCAACTGTTGGTGAACCGTTGGGAAAGGCCACAGGTGGACATGATGGCGTCCCGCCTAAACAAAAAACTAGATATTGGGCCAGGTCAAAGGACCCTCAGGCAATAGCTGTGGACGCTCTAGTGACACCGTGGGTGTACCAGTCGGTTTATGTATTCCCTCCTCTGCCTCTCATACCAAAGGTATTGAGAATAATAAGAAAACGAGGAGTAAGAACGATACTCGTGGTTCCGGATGGGCCAAGTAGAGCTTGGTACTCAGAACTTCAAGAAATAATATCAGAGGACCCATGGCCTCTACCGCTCAGGGTGCATACACACGGTGAGATTCGGACTTATCCGATTCTCACCGTGCGACAGGGGGCCGGGTCGGCACTTAGCCAGTATCGCAAGCACATAATAACTGTGCTTGCGATGCTGGCTATGTGCGATTTCAATCCTGACTATCTCTTCTATAGAGATAGTCAGGATTGACTTGCCTGCACAGCCTATTTTTTCTTCCGATGCCGACCGCGCGGGGCCGCGCATCGGCATCGGATCGGGATCGCAAGGTGACTGTCACCTTGCGATCTGCACTATATTTTCTTCAGATTCTGACTATATAGTCAGAATCTGAAGAAAATATCTTACCGTGTGTACACACCTTCAGACAGGATCTGCTACAGCAGGGGCCCTGTCTGTTCCAAGACTTACCGCGGCTGCGTTGGACGGCATGGCGGTTGAATTCCGGATCCTAAAGCAAAAGGGCATTCCGGAGGAAGTCATTCCTACGCTGATAAAAGCCAGGAAAGAAGTAACCGCAAACCATTATCACCGTATTTGGCGAAAATATGTTGCGTGGTGTGAGGCCAGGAAGGCCCCAACAGAGGAATTTCAGCTGGGTCGTTTTCTGCACTTCCTACAGTCAGGAGTGACTATGGGCCTAAATTTGGGTTCCATTAAGGTCCAGATTTCGGCTCTGTCGATTTTCTTCCAGAAAGAACTGGCTTCACTGCCTGGAGTTCAGACATTTGTAAAGGGAGTGCTACATATTCAGCCCCTTTTTTGTGCCTTCTGTGGCACCTTGGGATCTCAACGTGGTGTTGAGTTTCTTAAAATCACTTTGGTTTGAGCCACTTAAAACTGTGGATTTGAAATATCTCACGTGGAAAGTGGTCATGTTATTGGCCTTGGCTTCGGCCAGGCGTGTGTCAGAATTGGCTGCTTTGTCATGTAAAAGCCCTTATCTGATTTTCCATATGGATAGGGCAGAATTGAGGAACGTCCCTAGTTTCTCCCTAAGGTGGTATCAGCTTTTCACTTGAACCAACCTATTGTAGTGCCTGCGGCTACTAGGGACTTTGAAGATTCCAAGTTACTGGACGTAGTCGGGGCCTTAAAAATTTATATTTCCAGGACGTCTGGAGTCAGGAAAACTGACTCGTTTTTTTATCCTGTAGGCACCCAACAAAATAGGTGCTCCTGCTTCTAAGCAGACTATTGCTCGCTGAATTTGTAGCACAATTCAGCTGGAGCATTCTGCGGCTGGATTGCCGCATCCTAAATCAGTAACAGCCCATTCCACGAGGAAAGTGGGCTCATCTTGGGCGGCTGCCCGAGGGGTCTCGGCTTTACAACTTTGCCGAGCTGCAACTTGGTCAGGGGCAAACACGTTTGCTAAATTCTACAAATTTGATACCCTGGCTGAGGAGGACCTTGAGTTCTCTCATTCTGTGCTGCAGAGTCATCCGCACTCTCCCGCCCGTTTGGGAGCTTTGGTATAATCTAGAGATGAGCGCCGGAAATTTTTCGGGTTTTGTGTTTTGGTTTTGGGTTCGGTTCCGCGGCCGTGTTTTGGGTTCGACCGCGTTTTGGCAAAACCTCACCGAATTTTTTTTGTCGGATTCGGGTGTGTTTTGGATTCGGGTGTTTTTTTCCAAAAAACCTAAAAAACAGCTTAAATCATAGAATTTGGCGGTCATTTTGATCCCAAAGTATTATTAACCTCAAAAACCATAATTTCCACTCATTTTCAGTCTATTCTGAATACCTCACACCTCACAATATTATTTTTAGTCCTAAAATTTGCACCGAGGTCGCTGTGTGAGTAAGATAAGCGACCCTAGTGGCCGACACAAACACCGGGCCCATCTAGGAGTGGCACTGCAGTGTCACGCAGGATGGCCCTTCCAAAAAACCCTCCCCAAACAGCACATGACGCAAAGAAAAAAAGAGGCGCAATGAGGTAGCTGTGTGAGTAAGATTAGCGACCCTAGTGGCCGACACAAACACCGGGCCCATCTAGGAGTGGCACTGCAGTGTCACGCAGGATGTCCCTTCCAAAAAACCCTCCCCAAACAGCACATGACGCAAAGAAAAAAAGAGGCGCAATGAGGTAGCTGTGTGAGTAAGATAAGCGACCCTAGTGGCCGACACAAACACCGGGCCCATCTAGGAGTGGCACTGCAGTGTCACGCAGGATGTCCCTTCCAAAAAACCCTCCCCAAACAGCACATGACGCAAAGAAAAAGAAAAGAAAAAAGAGGTGCAAGATGGAATTGTCCTTGGGCCCTCCCACCCACCCTTATGTTGTATAAACAGGACATGCACACTTTAACCAACCCATCATTTCAGTGACAGGGTCTGCCACACGACTGTGACTGATATGACGGGTTGGTTTGGACCCCCACCAAAAAAGAAGCAATTAATCTCTCCTTGCACAAACTGGCTCTACAGAGGCAAGATGTCCACCTCATCATCATCCTCCGATATATCACCGTGTACATCCCCCTCCTCACAGATTATCAATTCGTCCCCACTGGAATCCACCATCTCAGCTCCCTGTGTACTTTGTGGAGGCAATTGCTGCTGGTCAATGTCTCCACGGAGGAATTGATTATAATTCATTTTAATGAACATCATCTTCTCCACATTTTCTGGATGTAACCTCGTACGCCGATTGCTGACAAGGTGAGCGGCGGCACTAAACACTCTTTCGGAGTACACACTTGTGGGAGGGCAACTTAGGTAGAATAAAGCCAGTTTGTGCAAGGGCCTCCAAATTGCCTCTTTTTCCTGCCAGTATAAGTACGGACTGTGTGACGTGCCTACTTGGATGCGGTCACTCATATAATCCTCCACCATTCTTTCAATGGGGAGAGAATCATATGCAGTGACAGTAGACGACATGTCCGTAATCGTAACCACGGTTAGGTGGTATATACAATTATGGACGGGCTGCCGAGTGCCGACACAGAGGTAGCCACAGCCGTGAACTACCGCACTGTACTGTGTCTGCTGCTAATATAGACTGGTTGATAAAGAGATAGTATACTCGTAACTAGTATGACTATAAAGAAAGAAAAAAAAACCACGGTTAGGTGGTATATACAATTATGGACGGGCTGCCGAGTGCCGACACAGAGGTAGCCACAGCCGTGAACTACCGCACTGTACTGTGTCTGCTGCTAATATAGACTGGTTGATAAAGAGATAGTATACTACTAATATTATATATACTGGTGGTCAGGTCACTGGTCACTAGTCACACTGGCAGTGGCACTCCTGCAGCAAAAGTGTGCACTGTTTAATTTTAATATAATATTATGTACTCCTGGCTCCTGCTATAACCTATAACTGGCACTGCAGTGCTCCCCAGTCTCCCCCACAATTATAAGCTGTGTGAGCTGAGCACAGTCAGATATATATATACATTGATGCAGCACACTGGGCTGAGCAGTGCACACAGATATGGTATGTGACTGAGTCACTGTGTGTATCGTTTTTTTCAGGCAGAGAACGGATATATTAAATAAAACAAACAACTGCACTGTCTGGTGGTCACTGTGGTCGTCAGTCACTAAACTCTGCACTCTCTTCTACAGTATCACAGCCTCAGGTCAATCTCTCTCTCTCTCTCTCAACCCTAATCTAAATGGAGAGGACGCCAGCCACGTCCTCTCCCTATCAGTCTCAATGCACGTGTGAAAATGGCGGCGACGCGCGGCTCCTTATATAGAATCCGAGTCTCGCGAGAATCCGACAGCGTCATGATGACGTTCGGGCGCGCTCGGGTTAACCGAGCAAGGCGGGAGGATCCGAGTCTGCTCGGACCCGTGAAAAAAACATGAAGTTCGTGCGGGTTCGGATTCAGAGAAACCGAACCCGCTCATCTCTAGTATAATCCCCATGGTCCTTACGGAGTTCCCAGCATCCACTAGGACGTCAGAGAAAATAAGAATTTACTCACCGGTAAATCTATTTCTCGTAGTCCGTAGTGGATGCTGGGCGCCCATCCCAAGTGCGGATTGTCTGCAATACTTGTATATAGTTATTGCCTAACTAAAGGGTTATTGTTGAGCCATCTGTTGAGAGGCTCAGTTATATTTCATACTGTTAACTGGGTATAGTATCACGAGTTATACGGTGTGATTGGTGTGGCTGGTATGAGTCTTACCCGGGATTCAAAATCCTTCCTTATTGTGTCAGCTCTTCCGGGCACAGTATCCTAACTGAGGTCTGGAGGAGGGGCATAGAGGGAGGAGCCAGTGCACACCAGATAGTACCTAATCTTTCTTTTAGAGTGCCCAGTCTCCTGCGGAGCCCGTCTATTCCCCATGTTCCTTACGGAGTTCCCAGCATCCACTACGGACTACGAGAAATAGATTTACCGGTGAGTAAAATCTTATTTTTTCCAGGACGGCTAGAGTCAGAAAAACTGACTCGCTATTTATCCTGCATGCACCCAACAAGCTGGGTGCTCCTGCTTCAAAGCAGACTATTGCTCGCTGGATCTGTAGTACGATTCAGCTTGCACATTCTGCAGCTGGACTGCCACATCCTAAATTAGTAAAAGCCCATTCCACAAGGAAAGTGGGCTCTTTTTGGGCGGCTGCCCGAGGGGTCTCGGCATTACAGCTTTGCCGAGCTGCTACTTGGTCGGGTTCAAACACTTTTGCAAAATTCTACAAGTTTGATACCCTGGCTGAGGAGGACCTTGAGTTTGCTCATTCGGTGCTGCAGAGTCATCCGCACTCTCCCGCCCGTTTGGGAGCTTTGGTATAATCCCCATGGTCCTTACGGAGTCCCCAGCATCCACTAGGACGTTAGAGAAAATAAGATTTCTCTGACGTCCTAGTGGATGCTGGGAACTCCGTAAGGACCATGGGGAATAGCGGCTCCGCAGGAGACTGGGCACAAAAGTAAAGCTTTAGGACTACCTGGTGTGCACTGGCTCCTCCCCCTATGACCCTCCTCCAAGCCTCAGTTAGATTTTTGTGCCCGGCCGAGAAGGGTGCACACTAGGGGCTCTCCTGAGCTTCTTAGTGAAAGTTTAGTTTTAGGTTTTTTATTTTCAGTGAGACCTGCTGGCAACAGGCTCACTGCATCGAGGGACTAAGGGGAGAAGAAGCGAACTCACCTGCGTGCAGAGTGGATTGGGCTTCTTAGGCTACTGGACACCATTAGCTCCAGAGGGACCGAACACAGGCCCAGCCTCGGAGCTCGGTTCCAGAGCCGCGCCGCCGGCCCCCTTACAGAGCCAGAAGCAAGAAAAGGTCCGGAAAAAGCGGCGGCAGAAGACATCTGTCTTCAACAAGGTAGCGCACAGCGCTGCAGCTGTGCGCCATTGTTACTCAGGCACACTTCACACTCCGGTCACTGAGGGTGCAGGGCGCTAGGGGGGGGCGCCCTGAGCAGCAATGTAAAACACCTTGGCTGGCGAAAATACATCACATATAGCCCCCAGGGCTATATGGATGAATTTTAACCCCTGCCAGATTCCACAGAAAAACGGGAGAAAAGGACGCCGAGAAGGGGGCGGAGCCTATCTCCTCAGCACACTGGTGCCATTTTCTCTCACAGCTCCGTTGGAGGGAAGCTCCCTGGCTCTCCCCTGCAGTTACTACACTACAGAAAGGGGTTAAAAAAGAGAGGGGGGCACTAATTAGGCGCAGTATAACAATACAGCAGCTATAAGGGGAAAAACACTTATATAAGGTTATCCCTGTGTGTGTGTGTATATGTATATGTGTGTATATATATATATATATATATATATATATATATATATATATATAGCGCTCTGGTGTGTGCTGGCATACTCTCCCTCTGTCTCCCCAAAGGGCTAGTGGGGTCCTGTCCTCTATCAGAGCATTCCCTGTGTGTGTGCTGTGTGTCGGTACGTTGTGTCGACATGTATGAGGAGGAAAATGATGTGGAGGCGGAGAAATTGCCTGTAACAGAGATGTCACCCCCTAGGGAGTCGACACCTGAGTGGATGAGCTTATGGAAGGAATATGTGACAGTGTCAGCTCTTTACAAAAGATTGATGACATGAGACAGCCGGCGACTCAGCCTGTGCCTGTCCAGGGGTCTCAAAAGCCATCAGGGGCTCTAAAACGCCCGTTACCGCAGATGGCAGATACAGACGCCGACACGGATACTGACTCCAGTGTCGACGATTAAGAGACGAATGTGACTTCCAGTAGGGCCACACGTTACATGATTGAGGCTATGGAAAATGTTTTTACACATTTCTGATAATACCAGTACCACTAAAAAGGGTATTATGTTGGGTGAGAAAAAACTGCCTGTAGTTTTTCCTGCATCTGAGGAATTAAATGAAGTGTGTGATGATGCGTGGGTTTCCCCCGATAAAAACTGTTAATTCCTAAAAAGTTATTAGCATCATACCCCTTCCCGCCAGAGGATAGGGCACGTTGGGAAACACCCCCTAGGGTGAATAAAGCGCTCACACGCTTGTCTAAACAGGTGGCACTACCGTCCCCGGCTACGGCCGCCCTTAAGGAACCTGCTGAAAGAAAGCGGTAAAATGTATATACACTCACACGGGTGTGATACTGCGACCAGCAATCGCCTCAGCCTGGATGTGCAGTGCTGGGGTGGCTTGGTCGGATTCCCTGACTGACAATATTGATACCCTAGATAGGGACAGTATATTACTGACTATAGAGCATTTAAAAGATGCATTTCTATATATGCGTGATGCACAGAGGGATATTTGCCGACTTGCATCAAGAGTAAGTGCGCTATCCATTTCTGCCAGAAGAGGGTTATGGACAAGACAGTGGTCAGGTGATGCTGATTCCAAAAGGCATATGGAAGTATCGCCTTATAAAAGGGAGGAGTTATTTGGGGTAGGTCTAACAGACCTGGTGGCCACGGCAACGGCTGGGAAATCCACATTTTTACCCCAGGTAGCCTCTCAACATAAGAAGATGCCGTATTATCAGGCGCAGTCCTTTGGGCCCCATAAGGGCAAGCGGGCAAAAGGCTCCTCATTTCTGCCCCGTGGCAGAGGGAGAGGAAAAAGGCTGCAGCAAACAGCCAGTTCCCAGGAACAGAAGCCCTCTCCCGTTTTCTGCCAAGTCCTCAGCATGACGCTGGGGCTTTACAAGCGGACTCAGGCACGGTGGGGGCCCGTCTCAAAAATTTCAGCGTGCAGTGGGCTCACTCACAGGTGGACCCCTGGATCCTTCAGGTGTTATCTCAAGGGTACAAATTGGAATTCGAGACGTCTCCCCTTCGCCGTTTCCTAAAGTCTGCTTTACCGACGTCTCCCTCCGACAGGGAGGCGGTATGGGAAGCCATTCACAAGCTGTATTCCCAGCAGGTGATAATCAAGGTACCACTCCTACAACAGGGAAAGGGGTATTATTCCACGCTGTTTGTGGTACCGAAGCCAGACGGCTCGGTGAGACCTAATTTAAATCTGAAATCCTTGAACACTTACATACAAAGGTTCAAATTCAAGATGGAGTCACTCAGAGCGGTGATTGCAAACCTGGAAGAAGGGGATTATATGGTGTCTCTGGACATCAAGGATGCTTATCTCCATGTCCCAATTTACCCTTCTCACCAAGGGTACCTCAGGTTTGTGGTACAGAACTGTCACTATCAGTTTCAGACGCTGCCGTTTGGTTTGTCCACGGCACCCCGGGTCTTTACCAAAGTAATGGCCGAAATGATGATACTCCTTCGAAGGAAGGGAGTTTTAATTATCCCTTACTTGGACGATCTCCGGATAAGGGCAAGATCCAGGGAACAGTTGGTAGTCGGGGTAGCACTATCTCAAGTAGTGTTGCGGCAGCACGGTTGGATTCTTAATATTCCAAAATCGCAGCTGATCCCGACGACACGTCTTCTATTCCGAAGGATGATCCTGGACACAGTCCAGAAAAAGGTGTTTCTCCAGGAGGAGAAAGCCAGGGAGTTATCCGAACTAGTCAGAAACCTCTTAAAACCAGGCCAAGTGTCAGTGAATCAGTGCACAAGGGTCCTGGGAAATAATGGTGGCTTCCTACGAAGCAATTCCATTCGGCAGATTCCACGCAAGAACTTTCCAGTGGGACCTGCTGGAAAAATGGTCCGGATCGCATCTTCAGATGCATCAGCGGATAACCCTGTCACCAAAGACAAGGGTGTCTCTTCTGTGGTGGTTGCAGAGTGCTCATCTTCTAGAGGGCGCAGATTCGGCATTCAGGACTGGGTCCTGGTGACCACGGATGCCAGCCTGCGAGGCTGGGGAGCAGTCACACAGGGAAGAAATTTCCAGGGCTTGTGGTCAAGCCTGGAGACATCACTTCACATAAATATCTTGGAGCTAAGGGCCATTTACAATGCCCTAAGCCAAGCAAGACCTCTGCTTTAAGGTCAGCCGGTGCTGATCCACTCGAACAACATCACGGCAGTCGCCCACGTAGACAGACAGGGCGGCACAAGAAGCAGGAGGGCAATGGCAGAAGCTGCAAGGATTTTTCGCTGGGCGGAAAATCATGTGATAGCATTGTCAGCAGTGTTCATTCCGGGAGTGAACAACTGGGAAACAGACTTCCTCAGCAGAAGTCTTCCACATGATTGTAAACCGTTGGGAAAAACCAAAGGTGGACATGATGGCGTCCCGCCTAAACAAAAAATTGGACAGGTATTGCGCCAGGTCAAGGGACCCTCAGGCAATAGCTGTGGACGCTCTGGTAACACCGTGGGTGTACCAGTCAGTGTATGTGTCCCCTCCTCTTCCTCTCTTACCAAAAGTACTGAGAATTATAAGACGGAGGGGAGTAAGAACTATACTCGTGGCTCCGGATTGGCCAAGAAGGACTTGGTACCCGGAACTTCAAGAGATGCTCACGGAGGACCCGTGGCCTCTACCTCTAAGAAGGGACCTGCTCCATCAAGGACCCTGTCTATTCCAAGACTTACCGCGGCTGCGTTTGACGGCAGGGCGGTTGAACGCCGGATCCTGAAGGAAAAAGGCATTCCGGATGAAGTCATCCCTACCCTGATCAAAGCCAGGAAGGATGTAACCGCAAAGCATTATCACCGCATTTGGCGAAAATATGTTGCGTGGTGCGAGGCCAGTAAGGCCCCGATGGAGGAATTTCAACTAGGTCGATTCCTGCATTTCCTGCAAACAGGAGTGTCTATGGGCCTAAAATTGGGGTCCATTAAGGTTCAAATTTCGGCCCTGTCAGTTTTCTTCCAGAAAGAACTAGCTTCAGTTCCTGAAGTTCAGACGTTTGTAAAAGGGGTACTGCATATACAGCCTCCTTTTTGTGCCTCCAGTGGCACCTTGGGATCTCAATGTAGTTTTGGGGTTCCTAAAGTCACAATGGTTTGAACCACTTGAATCTGTGGAGTTAAAATATCTCACATGGAAAGTGGTCATGCTGTTGGCCCTGGCCTCGGCCAGGCGCGTGTCAGAATGGGCGGCTTTATCCCGTAAAAGCCCTTATCTGATCTTCCATTCAGACAGGGCGGAATTGAGGACTCGTCCTCATTTTCTCCCTAAGGTGGTTTCAGCGTTTCATCTGAGCCAACCTATTGTGGTACCTGCGGCTACTAGTGACTTGGAGGACTCCAAGTTGTTGGACATAGTCAGGGCCCTGAAAATATATGTTTCCAGGACGGCTGGAGTCAGAAAATCTGACTCACTGTTTATCCTGTATGCACCCAACAAGTTGGGTGCTCCTGCTTTTAAGCAGACTATTGCTCGTTGGATTTGTAATACAATTCAGCTTGCACATTCTGTGGCAGGCCTGCCACAGCCAAAATCTGTAAAAGCCCATTCCACAAGGAAGGTGGGCTCATCTTGGGCGGCTGCCCGAGGGGTCTCTGCTTTACAACTTTGCCGAGCAGCTACTTGGTCAGGGGCAAACACGTTTGCAAAATTCTACAAATTTGATACCCTGGCTGAGGAGGACCTGGAGTTCTCTCATTCGGTGCTGCAGAGTCATCCGCACTCTCCTGCCCGTTTGGGAGCTTTGGTATAATCCCCATGGTCCTTACGGAGTTCCCAGCATCCACTAGGACGTCAGAGAAAATAAGAATTTACTTACCGATAATTCTATTTCTCGTAGTCCGTAGTGGATGCTGGGCGCCCATCCCAAGTGCGGATTGTCTGCAATACTTGTACATAGTTATTGTTAACTAAATCGGGTTATTGTTGTTGTGAGCCATCTATCCAGAGGCTCCTCTGTTATCATGCTGTTAACTGGGTTCAGATCACAGGTTGTACGGTGTGATTGGTGTGGCTGGTATGAGTCTTACCCGGGATTCATAAATCCTTCCTTATTGTGTACGCTCGTCCGGGCACAGTATCCTAACTGAGGCTTGGAGGAGGGTCATAGGGGGAGGAGCCAGTGCACACCAGTTAGTCCTAAAGCTTTACTTTTGTGCCCAGTCTCCTGCGGAGCCGCTATTCCCCATGGTCCTTACGGAGTTCCCAGCATCCACTACGGACTACGAGAAATAGAATTATCGGTAAGTAAATTCTTATTTTTACTCACCGGTAATTCTATTTCTCGTAGTCCGTAGTGGATGCTGGGCGCTCGTCCCAAGTGCGGAGTTTCTGCAATACGTGTATATAGTTATTGCTTAATAAAGGGTTATGTTATGTTGGCATCCGTGGTTGATGCTTTGTTGATTGTTCATACTGTTAACTGGGAATGTTATCACAAGTTATACGGTGTGATTGGTGTGGCTGGTATGAGTCTTACCCTGGATTCCAAAATCCTTTCCTTGTAATGTCAGCTCTTCCGGGCACAGTTTCCTTAACTGAGGTCTGGAGGAGGGGCATAGATGGAGGAGCCAGTGCACACCAGTAGTACTAAATCTTTCTTAGAGTGCCCAGTCTCCTGCGGAGCCCGTCTATTCCCCATGGTCCTTACGGAGTCCCCAGCATCCACTACGGACTACGAGAAATAGATTTACCGGTGAGTAAAATCTTATTTTCTCTACAAAGTGGCAGGATACGTGAGGGCCACTTATCCTACCGGTGATCAAGGGGACTACCCCCAAATTTGAGAGTCTTATGTACCCTCTGGGAGAGTAGGCAAGTATGGCAGACGTAAACACTACTTTATCTCAGGGGGATTAAACATTATACATTCATGTATTTTGTTATAATCTCTCTCATCCTGTCCTAATCTCCATAGCTTCACATTTACTGTCCTATTGCTGGTAATATATGTAAGAACTGTTGGGGGCAGATGTATTCAGCCTGGAGAAGTGATAAGTGCAAGGTGATAACGCACCAGCCAGTCAGCTCAAATATCTAAATTGACAGTTAGGAGCTGATTGGCTGGTGCGTTATCACCTTGCACTTATCACTGCTTTATCACTTCTCCAGGCTGAATACATCTGCCCCATTATTTGTTGTGTGTCCCTGACCTGTTGTAAGAAGCTGGAACATTAGAGTAGCCTTCAACGGGGGAAGCATCCCTAGGTTGGCTAATTCATGATTGCTGCTTCTAGATTTCTGATAATCAGAACCTTGGGCCTTATTCAGACCTCATTGTAGCAGCAAATTTGTTAGCAGATGGGCAAAACCATGGGGGTAATTCTGAGTTGATAGCAGCAGCAAGTTTGTTAGCAATTGGGAAAAACCATGGGGGTCATTCCGAGTTGTTTGCTCGTTATTTTTTTCTCGCAACGGAGCGATTAGTCACTAATGCGCATGCGCAATGTCCGCAGTGCGACTGCGCCAAGTAAATTTGCTATGCAGTTTGGAATTTTACTCACGGCATTACGAGGTTTTTTCTTCGTTCTGGTGATCGTAGTGTGATTGACAGGAAGTGGGTGTTTCTGGGCGGAAACTGGCCGTTTTATGGGTGTGTGCGAAAAAACGCTACCGTTTCTGGGAAAAACGCGGGAGTGGCTGCCGAAACGGAGGAGTGTCTGGGCGAACGCTGGGTCTGTTTGTGACGTCAAACCAGGAACGAAACTGACTGAACTGATCGCAGATGCCGAGTAAAGGGCCCTACACACTCGGCGATGCGCCGCCGAGGTGCCCGACGGCCGATACGGCCGACGAGCAACCCGGCGGCGGGGGGGCAGTGACGGGGGGAGTGAAGTTTCTTCACTCCCCCCGTCACCCGGCTGCATTGAAGTGCAGGCAAATATGGACGAGATCGTCCATATTGGCCTGCATGCACAGCCGACGGGAGATCAGCGATGAACGAGCGCGGGGCCGCGCATCGTTCATCGCTGGAGTCTCCACACTGAGAGATATGAACGAGTTCTCGTTCATTTATGAACGAGATCGTTCATATCTTTCAGAATATCGGCATGTGTGTAGGGCCTATTAGTCTGGAGCTACTCAGAAACTGCTAAGAAGTGTCTATTCGCAATTCTGCTAATCTTTCGTTCGCAATTTTGATAAGCTAAGATTCACTCACAGTAGGTGGCGGCTTAGCGTGTGCAAAGCAGCTAAAAGCAGCTTGCAAGCGAACAACTCGGAATGATCCCCCATGTGCACTGCAGGGGGGGGGGGGGGGGGCAGATATAACATTTGCAGAGAGCGTTAGATTTGGGTGGGTTATTTTGTTTCTGTGCAGGGTAAATACTGGCTGCTTCATTTTTACACTGCAATTTAGATTTCGGTTTGAACACACCCCATCCAAATCCATCTCTCTCTGCACGTTATATCTGCCCCCACCTGCAGTGCACATGGTTTTGCCCAACTGCTAACAAATTTGATGCTGCGATCAACTCAGAATTAGGCCCCATGTGCACTGCAGATGGGGCAGATATAACGTGCAGAGAGAGTTAGATTTCGGTGGGTTATATTGTTTCTGTGCATGGTAAATACTGTCTGCTTTATTTTTACACTGCAATTAAGATGTCCGTTTAAATACACCCCACCCAAATCTAACTCTCTCTGCACATGTTATAACTGCCCCACCTGCAGTGCACATGAGGGGTCATTCCGAGTTGTTCGCTCGTTGCCGATTTTCGCTATGCTGCGATTTGTTGCTGCATGCGCTTAGTTATTTAACTAAAAACTTAGTAGATTTGCTGTGGATCCTGCGGCGCTTTTCAGTCGCTCTGTTGATAGGTGAATGATTGACAGGAAAGGGGCGTTTCTGGGTGGTAACTGAGCGTTTTCCGGGAGTGTGCTAAAAAACGCAGGCGTGTCAGGGAAAAACGCGGGAATGTATGGAGAAACGGGGGAGTGGCTGGCCGAACGCAGGGCGTTTGTGACGTCAGACCAGGAACTAAACGGACTGAGCTGATCGCAATCTAGGAGTAGGTCTGGAGCTACTCAGAAACTGCAAATAATTATTTTTCTCTAACGTCCTAGAGGATGCTGGGGACTCCGTAAGGACCATGGGGAATAGACGGGCTCCGCAGGAGACAGGGCACTTTAAGAAAACTTTGGATTCTGGGTGTGCACTGGCTCCTCCCTCTATGTCCCTCCTCCAGACCTCAGTTTTACACTGTGCCCAGGGGAAGATGGGCGCACTGCAGGGAGCTCTCCTGAGTTCTTTGCATTAGAAAGCATTTTTGTTTGGATTTTTCTATTTTTACAGGGAGCACTGCTGGCAACAGGCTCCCTGCATCGAGGGACTGGGGAGAGAGGAGCAGACCTACTTAAATGATAGGATCTGCTTCCTCGGCTACTGGACACCATTAGCTCCAGAGTGGGTGAACACAGGTTCGTCCTGGGCGTCCACCCCCGGAGCCACGCCGCCGTTCTCCTCACAGAGCCAGAAGAACAGAAGCAAGAAGACGTCTCAGGCGGCAGAAGCCTTCAGCGGCTTCACTGAGGTAACGCACAGCACCGCAGCTGTGCGTCATTGCTCCACACACCTCACACACTCCGGTCACTCTATGGGTGCAGGGCGCAGGGGGGGCGCCCTGGGCAGCAATAATAACACCTCAAACATGGCAAAAAGATATATACATGTACAGCTGGGCACTGTACATGTATATAAACGAGCCCCTGATATTTTTACACAAATTTGAGCGGGACCAAAGCCCGCCGCCGAGGGGGCGGGGCTTCTCCCTCAGCACTCACCAGCGCCATTTTTCTCTCCACAGAACGCTGAGAGGAAGCTCCCCGGACTCTCCCCTGCTTACACACGGTGAAGGGGTGTTTAAAAGAGAGGGGGGGGGGGGGCACATAATTGGCGGATAAGATATTATACAGCGCTGCTGGGGAAAAACATTTTGTGTTGGTCTCCAGGGTCATTGCGCTGGGGTGTGTGCTGGCATACTCTCTCTCTGTCTCTCCAAAGGGCCTTAAAGGGGATACTGTCTTCAGAAAAGAGTTTCCCTGTGTGTATGAAGTGTGCCGGTACGTGTGTGTCGACATGTTTGACAAGGAAGGCTCGCTTAATGTGGAAGGGGAGTGTTTGAATGTCAGGTCGCCGTCGGCAACGCCGACACCGGACTGGGTGGATATGCTGAATGTCTTAAATGCAATTGTGAATCTCCTGCATAAAAGGTTAGACAAGGCTGAGGCTAGGGATCAGTCAGGTAGCCAGACCGTGCCTGTCCCTGTGGCGCCAGGACCTTCAGGGTCTCAAAAGCACCCCATATCCCAGGTCGCTGACACAGATACCGACACAGATACTGACTCTAGTGTCGACTATGAGGATGCAAGATTACAGCCGAAGTTGGCAAAGGGTATTCGATACATGATTATTGCCATAAAAGAGGTTTTGCATATCACTGAGGAACCCCCTGTCCCTGACACGAGGGTTCACATGTATAAAGGGAAAAAGCCTCATTTGAGCTAAGCGAATTGTGCGAAAAGGCTTGGGAGTCTCCGGATAGGAGACTACATGTTCCCAAAAGGATTCTTATGGCGTATCTTTTTCCACAGAAGGATGGGATACGATGGGAATCTTCGCCTAAAGTAGACAAGGCACTGACACGCTTATCCAAGAAGGTGGCACTGCCTTCTCCGGATACTGCTTCCCTCAAGGATCCTGCTGATCGCAAGCAGGAAATTTACCATGAAGCACATTTACACACATTCAGGAACTATCGTTAGACCGGCCATGGCGTCGGCCTGGGTTTGTAGTGCTGTCGTGGCATGGGCAGACTCCTTATCTACGGAGATTGACACCTTAGATAGGGATACCATTCTAATGACCATTGAGCATATCAGAGATGCTGCCTTGTATATGAGGGATGCTCAGAGAGACATTTTGTTTACTAAGCTCCAGAATAAACGCTATGTCTATTTCTGCTAGGCGACTCTTCTGTACCCGACAGTGGACGGGAGACGCCGACTCAAAGTGGCATATGGAGTCATTGCCTTACAAGGGATAGGAGTTGTTTGGAGAAGGCCTCTCGGACCTTGTCTCTACTGCTACGGCCGGTAAATCGAATTTTTTACCTTATGTTCCCCCGCAGCATGCTAAGAAGGTACCGCATTATCAAATGCAGTCCTTTCGTTCCAATAAAAGCAAGAAGGTACGAGGATCGTCCTTTATTGCCAGAGGTAAAGGCAAGGGAAAAAAGCTGCACTCGGCTAGTTCCCAAGAGCAGAAGTCCTCCCCTACTTCCGCAAAGTCCACCGCATGACGCTGGGGCTTTCCGGTGGGGGGGGGGGGGTCAGATCAAGTGGGGGCACGTCTTCGTCTGTTCAGCCACGTCTGGGTTCTCTCACAGGTGGATCCCTGGGCAATAGAGATTGTTTCCCAGGGATACAGACTGGAATTCGAAGACATTTCAAATCGGCTCTGCCGGCTTGCCCGTCGGAGAGGGAGCTGGTGTTAGCTGCAATTCACAAATTGTACATTCAACAGGTGATAGTCAAAGTTCTTCATCTCCAGCAAGGAGAGGGTTATTATTCATCCCTGTTTGTGGTACCGAAACCGGACGGTTCGGTCAGACCCATTTTAAATCTGAAATTCCTGAACCTGTACTTGAAGAGGTTCAAGTTCAAAATGGAGTCGCTCAGAGCGGTCATCGCCAGCCTGGAGGGAGGGGATTGGATGGTGTCCCTGGACATAAAGGATGCGTACCTTCATGTTACGATTTTCCCTCCTGACCAGGCGTTCCTGAGATTTGCAGTACAGGACTGTCACTACCAATTTCAAACGTTGCCGTTTGGTCTTTCCACCGCCCCGAGAATTTTCACCAAGGTAATGGCGGAAATGATGGTGCTCCTGCGCAGGCAGGGCATCACAATTATCCCATACTTGGACGATCTCCTCATAAAGGTGAGATCTCGGGAGAAGTTGCTGGACAGCGTGTCTCTGTCCGTGAAGACGTTGCAGAGGCACGGCTGGATTCTCAATTTACCAAAATCCCAGCTAGTCCCTGCAACGCGTCTGCCCTTTTTGGGCCTGATTCTAGACACAGACCAAAAAAGAGTTTTTCTTCCAGTGGAGAAGGCTCAGGAGCTCGTAGCTCTGGTCAGGAACCTATTGAAGCCAAAAAAGGTTTCAGTGCATCATTGCACGAGGGTTCTGGGGAAGATGGTGGCTTCATACGAGGCCATCCCCTTCGGCAGGTTCCATGCAAGGACCTTTCAATGGGACCTATTGGACAAATGGTCCGGTTTCTATCTACACATGCAAAAACGGATCACCTTGTCTCCCAGGGCCAGGGTGTCTCTCCTGTGGTGGCTGCGCAGTGCTTACCTCCTGGAGGGTCGCAGGTTCGGCATTCAGGACTGGGTCCTGGTGACCACAGACGCGAGCCTCTGAGGTTGGGGAGCTGTCGCACTAGGAAGAAATTTCCAGGGTCTCTGGTCAAGCCTAGAGACTGGTCTCCACATCAATGTCCTGGAGTTGAGGGCCATATACAACGCCCTACGTCAAGCGGAGGAATGGCTTCGGAACAAACCGGTTCTGATTCAGTCAGACAATGTCACGGCAGTGGCTCATGTAAACCGTCAAGGTGGCACAAGGAGCAGAGTGGCCATGGCAGAGGCGACCAGGATTCTACGCTGGGCGGAAGGCCATGTAAGCGCACTATCAGCAGTGTTCATCCCGGGGGTGGACAACTGGGAGGCGGACTTTCTAAGCAGGCACGACCTGCATCCTGGAGAGTGGTGACTTCATCAAGAAGTCTTCACACAGATCACGGATCGGTGGGGACTGCCTCAGATAGACATGATGGCGTCCCGCCTCAACAAAAAGCTGAAGAGGTATTGCGCCAGGTCAAGAGACCCTCAGGCGGTTGCGGTAGACGCTCTGGTGACACCTTGGGTGTTCAGATCGGTCTATGTGTTTCCTCCTCTACCTCTCATACCCAAGGTGTTGAGGATAATAAGAATAAGAAGGGTCAGAACAATCCTCATTGTTCCAGATTGGCCAAGGAGGACTTGGTATCCGGATCTGCAAGAGTTGCTCACAGAAGATCCGTGGCCTCTTCCTCTAAGGCAGGACCTGCTGCAGCAGGGGCCCTGTCTGTTCCAAGACTTACCGCGGCTGCGTTTGACGGCATGGCGGTTGAACGCCGGATCCTAGCGGAAAAAGGGATTCCGGAGGAGGTCATTCCTACCCTGATCAAGGCTAGGAAGGACGTGACGTCGAAACATTATCACCGTATATGGCGAAAATATGTTTCTTGGTGTGAGGCCAGAACTGCTCCTACGGAGGAGTTACAGTTGGGCCGTCTGCTTCACTTCCTTCAAACGGGAGTGAATTTGGGCCTAAAATTAGGGTCCATAAAGGTTCAAATTTCGGCCTTATCCATTTTCTTTCAAAGAGAATTGGCTTCTCTTCCTGAAGTACAGACTTTTGTGAAGGGCGTGATGTATATTCAGCCTCCCTTTGTACCTCCGGTGGCGCCTTGGGACCTTAACGTGGTATTAAGTTTCCTCGAGTCACCTTGGTTTGAACAACTCAAAACAGTAGAGTTGAAATACCTCACTTGGAAAGTGGTCATGTTGTTGGCCTTAGCTTCTGCAGGGCGGGTTTCGGAATTGGCGGCTTTATCATATAAAAGCCCATACCTGATTTTTCACGTGGATAGGGCAGAGTTGAGGACTCGTCCTCAATTTCTGCCCAAGGTGGTCTCATCTTTTCATATGAACCAACCTATTGTCGTGGCTGTGGCTACACGGGACTTGGAGGATTCCGAGTCCCTGGATGTGGTCAGGGCTTTGAAGATTTATGTGACCAGAACGGCTAGAATCAGGAAGACCGAAGCTCTGTTTGTTCTGTATGCGGCCAACAAGGTTGGCGCTCCTGCTTCAAAGCAGACTATTGCTCGCTGGATCTGTAACACGATTCAGCAGGCGCATTCTTCGGCAGGATTGCCATTGCCTAAATCGGTTAAGGCCCATTCCACTAGGAAGGTGGGCTCTTCTTGGGCGGCTGCCCGAGGGGTCTCGGCACTACAACTTTGCCGAGCTGCTACTTGGTCGGGGTCAAACACCTTTGCAAAGTTCTATAAGTTTGATACCCTGGCTGAGGAGGACTTTCTGTTTGCTCAATCGGTGCTGCAGAGTCATCCGCACTCTCCCGCCCGTTTGGGAGCTTTGGTATAATCCCCATGGTCCTTACGGAGTCCCCAGCATCCTCTAAGACGTTAGAGAAAATAAGATTTTACTTACCGGTAAATCTATTTCTCGTAGTCCGTAGAGGATGCTGGGTGCCCGTCCCAAGTGCGGACTTCTTCTGCAATACTTGTATAGAGTTATTGCTTACATAAGGGTTATGTTATAGTTGATCGGGTTTGAACTGAGGCTATGTTATTGTTCATACTGTTAACTGGGTAGTTTATCACAAGTTATACGGTGTGATTGGTGTGGCTGGTATGAATCTTGCCCTTAGATTTACAAAAATCCTTTCCTCGTACTGTTCATCTCCTCTGGGCACAGTTTCTCTAACTGAGGTCTGGAGGAGGGACATAGAGGGAGGAGCCAGTGCACACCCAGAATCCAAAGCTTTCTTAAAGTGCCCTATCTTTTGCGGAGCCCGTCTATTCCCCATGGTCCTTACGAGTCCCCAGCATCCTCTACGGACTACGAGAAATAGATTTACCGGTAAGTAAAATCTTATTATTAGCAGTTCTGCTAACCTTTCGTTCGCTATTCTGCTAAGCTAAGATACACTCCCAGAGGGCGGCGGCCTAGCGTGTGCAATGCTGCTAAAAGCAGCTAGCGAGCGAACAACTCGGAATGAGGGCCATGGTTTTGCCCATCTGCTAACAAATTTGCTGCTACGATCAGGTCTGAATTAGGCCCCTTGTCCTTTAAACAATGGGCAGGGGAATTTTTCCTGTCTGGAAAATGAATATATCTGCCAAGTTGTACTAACTTTTGTGTTGTCCTATGAAATTGATGACCTTGTACATACACAATATGAGTTGTTTTTTTTAGGGGTACACCAAGAAGCAGGGGTATATGTACTAAGCCTGGGGGAGTGATATAGTACCAGCCAATCTGCTCCTAACTCATTTTTGAAACCCCCTCTGTATCATGGCAGTTAAAAGCTGATTGGCTGGTAGTTTATCTCTCTCCACTTTATCACTCTTTAAAGCTTAGTACATCTGCCCCCTACAAATTGGAATGGTTCTAAAAGGTATTTTCTCTTACGTCCTAGAGGATGCTGGGGACTCCGTAAGGACCATGGGGTATAGACGTGCTCCGCAGGAGACATGGGCACTCTAAGACCTTTTAATGGGCGTGAGCTGGCTCCTCCCTCTATGCCCCTCCTCCAGACCTCAGTTAGATTCTGTGCCCAGAGGAGACTGGTCACAAACTAGGGGAGCTCTACTGAGTTTCTCTAGAAAAGACTTTTGTTAGGTTTTTTATTTTCAGGGAGCACTGCTGGCAACAGGCCCCCTGCTTCGTGGGACTGAGGGGAGAGAAGCAGACCTACTTTACTGATAGGCTCTGCTTCTTAGGCTACTGGACACCATTAGCTCCAGAGGGTCGGAACACAGGTGTCGTCCTCGCTGTTCGTCCCAGAGCCGCGCCGCCGTCCTCCTCGCAGAGCCGGAAGATAGAAGCCGGGTGAGTATAGGAAGCAAGAAGACTTCAAAGGCGGCAGAAGACTTCAGATCTTCGTGAGGTACCGTGCAGCGCGCCATTGCTCCCACACACACAACAGCACAGCAAGGGTGCAGGGCGCAGGGGGGGCGCCCTGGGCAGCAATTTTTACCTCATATATAGGCTGGCACAAGTATAGATACTGCTGAGGCAATATATAAAGCCCCGCCAGTATAAAGAAACAGCGGGACCGAAGCCCGCCATCAAGGGGGCGGAGCTTGTTCCATCAGCTCTAACCAGCGCCATTTTCTCCACAGCTTGCTGCAGAGAACCTGCTCCCGGACTCTTCCCCTGCTGTACACAAGTAACGGGGTGCAAAACGAGGGGGGGGGGCACATTAATTTGGTGCAAAATGTATTATTATAAAAGCGCTTGCTAGTCTGGGACTTTGTTTCAGAGCCACAGGGCGCTGGGTGTGAGCTGGCATACTTTCTCTCTGTCTCTCCAAAGGGCCTTATTGTGGGTCTGTTCCCATATCCATATATCCCAGTGTGTGTGGGGTGTCAGTACGTGTCTGTCGACATGTCTGAAGCGGAAGGCTCTTCTAGGGAGGATGCAGAGCAGATGGTAGTATTGTCTCCGGAGGCACCGCCGACGGCTAATCGGGTTGACATGTGGAATGTTTTGAATGCGAATGTGGCTTTATTACATAAGAGATTGGACAAAGCAGAGTCCAAATGCCAACCAGGGAGTCAGTCCATGGCTCTTACTGTGTCACAAGACCCTTCAGGGTCCCAAAAACGTCCCTTTACCCAGATAGCAGACACTGATACCGACACGGATTCCGACTCCAGTGTCGACTATGATGAGGCAAAGTTGCACCCAAAGGTGGCAAAGAGTATTCAATACATGATTATTGCAATAAAAGATGTATTACATATCGCAGAGGACCCGTCTGTCCCGGACACACGGGTCTGTATGTTTAAGGGGAAGAAACCTGAGGTAACATTTCCCCCATCACATGAGCTGAACGCTTTATTTGAAAAGGCTTGCGAAACTCCATACAAGAGGCTGCAGATTCCCAAGAGAATTATAATGGCGTATCCTTTCCCCTCACATGACAGGTTACGGTGGGAATCCTCACCCACGGTGGACAAGGCCCTTACGCGCTTGTCCAAAAAGGTGGCCCTACCGTCCCCGGACACTGCGACCTTAAAAGATCCAGCGGATCGCAGGCAGGAAACTACCTTAAAATCAATTTATGCGACTTCGGGAGGCCTGCTCAGACCGGCGGTAGCGTCGGCATGGGTGGGGAGCGCAATTGCAGCATGGGCAGATAACTTGTCATCTGACATGGACACCCTCGATAAAGACAGTGTTTTGTTGACATTAGGTCACATAAAGGACGCAGCGTTATATATGAGGGAGGCTGCGAGAGATATTGGGCTCTTGGGTTCAAGAGCAAATGCCATGGCAATTTCAGCTAGGAGGTCACTGTGGACCCGCCAATGGACTGGGGATGCTGACTCCAAGAGACTTATGGAGGCTTTGCCTTACAAGGGTGAAGTTCTGTTTGGGGAAGGCCTTGCGGACCTGGTTTCCACAGCTACCACGGGTAAGTCTTCTTTTCTGCCTTACATTCCCCCACAGCAAAAGAAAACACCTCAATACCAGATGCAGGCGCGGTTCATCCTTCCTTGCCAGAGGTAGAGGTAGGGGGAAAAGAACACCAGCTTCGGCTAGTTCCCAGGAACAAAAGTCCTCCCCGATCTCTACCGAATCCACCGCATGACGCTGGGGCCTCGCTGCGGGAGTCCGCACCGGTGGGGTCACGTCTTCAGCTCTTCAGCCAGGTCTGGGTTCAGTCGGACTTGGATCCTTGGGTGATAGGAATTGTGTCCCAAGGCTACAAACTGGAGTTCGAAGAGGTGCCTCCACGACGATTTTTCAAATCGGCCTTGCCAGCTTCTCTCCCAGATAGAGCAATAGTTTCGGCGGCTATACAAAAGCTGTGTCAACAGCAAGTGATTATCCAGGTTCCCCAGTTGCAACAGGGAAAGGGGTTCTATTCAACCCTGTTTGTGGTCCCAAAGCCGGACGGATCGGTCAGACCGATTCTGAACCTAAAATCCCTAAATCTATATTTGAAGAGATTCAAATTCAAAATGGAATCTCTCCGGGCAGTGATCTCCAGCCTGGAAGGGGGGGATTTTATGGCGTCACTAGACATAAAGGATGCATACCTTCATGTCCCCATATATCCTCCTCATCAGGCGTTCCTGAGATTCGCTGTACAGGATTGTCATTACCAGTTTCAGACATTGCCATTTGGGCTTTCCACGACCCCGAGAATTTTCACCAAGGTAATGGCAGAAATGATGGTACTCCTGCGCAAGCAGGGTGTCAAAATTATCCCGTACTTGGACGATCTCCTGATAAAAGCGAGATTAAGAGAACAATTACTGAAGAGCGTGGCTCTCTCTCTGAGGGTGCTACAACAACACAGCTGGCTTCTAAATTTGCCAAAGTCGCAGTTGGTCCCGACAACTCTGCTGTCGTTTTTGGGCATGATTCTGGACACGGAACAGCAGAGGGTTTTTCTCCCAGTGGATAAAGCTCTGGAACTCCAGAACATGGTCAGGGTTCTGCTGAAACCAAAAAGAGTGTTGATTCATCAATGCACTCGAGTGTTGGGAAAGATGGTGGCGGCCTACGAGTCCATTCCGTTTCGCAGGTTCCATGCAGGAACTTTTCAGTGGGACCTACTGAGCAAGTGGTCAGGGTCCCATCTCCAAATGCATCAGATGATAAGCCTGTCCCCCAGGGCCAGGATTTCTCTCCTGTGGTGGCTCCAGAGTGCTCACCTTCTAGAGTAGGGGTGGGCAACAGGCGGCCCGCGGGCCGGATGCGGCCCGCGGGCCGATCGTGCCTGGCCCACTGTGCCCCATTAGAGTGCAATGACAAGCGGCCCGACAGGCCGCTTGTCATTGCACTGTTCTCAGACGAGGCGCCGCTGAGGAAATCCCGGTCACGTCACAAGGTCAGCTGACCGGGATTTCCTCTGTTACCAAGCGCGCTGGGCGGCACGGGGGGCGGGCACTGCGCTTGGCGGCTGAGTGAGGAGAAGAAGCAGCGGCCAGCGAGCGGGAGCAAGAGGCCACATCAGCAGTGACTCCAGGCGGCATCATCGGACAGCGGGGATCGTCTGCCACTGTGACGAACAGGTAAACCCCCTGTCCTGCCAGCCCCTGGATCACTGCTTAAGCTGCCATATAGGTTTAGGGGTGGGGAGGCAGCTGAGTTAAAAACTACAATATGGGTTTAGGGGAGGGAGGGGATAGGGGGGTAGGGACTGTCTGCCGTAATGTGTAAAAAAAGGGTGATGCTGTCTGCCGTAATGTGTAAAAAGGGGGATGATGTCTGCCATAATGTGTAAAAACGGAGGCACTGTCTGCTGTAATGTGTAAAAAGGGGGACGATGTCTGCCGTAATGTGTAAAAAGGGGACGCAGTCTGCCATAATGTGTAAAAAGTGGACGCAGTCTGCCGTAATGTGTAAAAAGGGGGACAATGTCTGCCGTAATGT
Organism: Pseudophryne corroboree; assembly: GCF_028390025.1. Taxonomy (NCBI): domain Eukaryota; kingdom Metazoa; phylum Chordata; class Amphibia; order Anura; family Myobatrachidae; genus Pseudophryne; species Pseudophryne corroboree. The sequence continues at coordinate 119,352,635 of NC_086448.1, forward strand.
GTAAAAAGGGGACGCAGTCTGCCGTAATGTGTAAAAAGTGGACGCAGTCTGCCGTAATGTGTGAAAAGGGGGACAATGTCTGCCGTAATGTGTAAAAACGGGGGCGCTGTCTGCTGTAATGTGTAAAAAGGGTGATGATGTCTGCCATAATGTGTAAAAAGTGGACGCAGTCTGCTGTAATGTGTAAAAACGGGGGCGCTGTCTGCTGTAATGTGTAAAAAGGGGGATGATGTCTGCCGTAATGTGTAAAAAGTGGACGCAGTCTGCTGTAATGTGTAAAAAGGGGAACAATGTCTGCCGTAATGTGTAAAAAGGGGACGCTATCTGCCGTAATGTGTAAAAAGGGGACTCTTTGAGTATTTTGTGTGTGGCCCTCGAATATTCGTTGGAAGTGTTAAGCGGCCCCCCAGCTGAAATAATTGCCCACCCCTGTTCTAGAGGGTCGCAGGTTTGGAATTCAAGATTGGGTTCTCGTGACCACGGACGAGAGCCTCCGGGGTTAGGGAGCAGTCACACAGGGAAAAAACTTTCAGGGAATATGGTCAAGCCAGGAGACTTGTCTACACATAAACGTGCTGAAATTAAGGGCCATATACAACGGCCTTAGACGGGCGGAGCATCTCCTTCGCAACCTACCCGTTCTGATCCAGTCAGACAATATCACAGCCGTGGCGCATGTTAACCGCCAGGGCGGAACAAGGAGCAGAGCAGCAATGGCGGAGGCCACCAGGATTCTTCACTGGGCGGAAAATCGTGTAAGCGCTCTGTCCGCGGTATTCATTCCGGGAGTAGACAACTGGGAGGCAGACTTCCTCAGCAGACACGATCTCCATCCAGGAGAGTGGGGACTTCATCAAGAGGTCTTTGCAGAAGTGACAAGTTGTTGGGGACTCCCTCAAATAGACATGATGGCGTCACGCCTCAACAAGAAGCTTCGGACATATTGTTCCAGGGCAAGGGACCCTCAGGCAATAGCAGTGGACGCGCTAGTCACACCGTGTGTGTATCAAGCGGTCTATGTGTTCCCTCCACTTCCGCTCATCTCAAAAATATTGAGAATCATAAGAACAAAAGTTCAGACGATACTCATTGTCCCAGATTGGCCTCGAAGGGCCTGGTATCCAGATCTTCAGGAAATGATCACAGAAGATCCTTGGCCGCTTCCTCTCAGAGAGGACCTGTTACAACAGGGGCCGTGTGTGTTCCAAGACTTACCGCGATTACGTTTGACGGCATGGCGGTTGAACACCAGATCCTAGCTAGGAAAGGTATTCCATGAGAACTCATCCCTACTCTACTTAAAGCTAGGAAGGAAGTAACGGTGAAGCACTATCACCGTATCTGGAGGAAGTATGTGTCTTGGTGTGAATCCAAGAATGCTCCTACGGAAGAATTCCAGCTGGGTCGTTTTCTCCATTTTCTACAGACAGGAGTGGATATGGGCCTAAAGTTAGGTTCCATTAAGGTGCAGATTTCGGCCTTATCAATATTCTTTCAGAAGGAATTGGCCTCTCTTGCAGAAGTACAGACTTTTGTGAAAGTAGTACTGCACATCCAACCTCCTTTTGTGCCCCCTGTGGCACCGTGGGACCTGAACGTGGTGTTGCAGTTCCTTAAATCACATTGGTTTGAACCACTTCAAACTGTTGAGTTAAAATTCCTCACGTGGAAAGTGGTCATGTTATTGGCCTTGGCATCTGCAAGGCGGGTGTCAGAATTGGCGGCCTTGTCCCACAAGAGCCCCTATCTGATTTTCCATGTGGATAGAGCGGAATTGAGAACTCGTCCACAATTTCTACCTAAGGTGGTTTCGTCGTTTCACATGAACCAACCTATTGTAGTGCCGGTGGCTACGGATGTCCTGGAGGAGTCCAAGTCCCTTGATGTAGTTAGGGCTTTAAAAATCTATGTAGCCAGAACGGCTTGTATTAGGAAAACAGAGGCTCTGTTTGTCCTATATGCGGCCAACAAGGTTGGTGCTCCTGCTTCCAAGCAGACTATTGCACGCTGGATCTGTAACACGATTCAGCAGGCTTATTCTACGGCAGGATTGCCGTTACCAAAATCGGTGAAGGCCCATTCCACTAGGAAGGTGGGTTTTCTTGGGCGGCTGCCTGAGGTGTCTCGGCATTACAGCTTTGCCGAGCAGCTACTTGGTCAAGTTCAAACACTTTTACAAAATTCTCCAAGTTTGATACCCTGGCTGATGAGGACCTCCTGTGTGCTCAATTGGTGCTGCAGAGTCATCCGCACTCTCCCGCCCGGTCTGGAGCTTTGGTATAAACCCCAGCATCCTCTAGGATGTAAGAGAAAATAAGATTTTAAACCAACCGGTAAATCTTTTTCTCCTAGTCCATAGAGGATGCTGGGCGCCCGTCCCAGTGCGGAATAAATCTGCAGTACTTGTACATAGTACTGATGTAGTTACACGAGAGTTGTGTACGGTTGAAATCAGACTGTTGCTGATTTCTGTTGTTCATGCTGTTAACTGGTTTAGTTATATACCATGTTATACGGTGTGTTTGTGGTGTGGGCTGGTATGTATCTCACCCTTAATTAACAAAATCCTTTTCCTCGAAATGTCCGTCTCCTCTGGGCACAGTTCTATAACTGAGGTCTGGAGGAGGGGCATAGAGGGAGGAGCCAGCTCACGCCCATTAAAAGGTCTTAGAGTGCCCATGTCTCCTGTGGAGCCCGTCTATACCCCATGGTCCTTACGGAGTCCCCAGCATCCTCTATGGACTAGGAGAAAAAGATTTACCGGTAGGTTTAAAATCTTATTTTCTCTTACCTCCTAGAGGATGCTGGGGACTCCGTAAGGACCATGGGGTATAGACGGGCTCCGCAGGAGACATGGGCACTATAAAGCACTTCTAGTATGGGTGTGCACTGGCTCCTCCCTCTATGCCCCTCCTCTGTGCCCAGAGGAGAATGGGTGCACTACAGCTCTACTGAGTTTCTCTGATAAAAGAATTTTGTTAGGTTATTTATTTTCAGGGAGCACTGCTAGCAACAGGCTCCCTGCATCGTGGGACTGAGGAGAGAGAAGCAGACCTACTTAAGTGATAGGCTCTGCTTCTTAGGCTACTGGACACCATTAGCTCCAGAGGGATCGGAACGCGGGTCTCCCCCCGCCGTTCGTCCCAGAGCCGCGCCGCCGTCCTCCTCGCAGAGCCGGAAGATAGAAGCCGGGTGAGTATAAGAAGAAAGAAGACTTCAAAGGCGGCAGAAGACTTCAGATCTTCCCTGAGGTAAGCACGCAGCGGTAACGCTGCACGCCATTGCACCCACACATTACACACACTGACAGGCACTGATGGGTGCAGGGCGCAGGGAGGGCGCCCTGGGCAGCAATATAAACCTCGAGACTGGCATTTTTAATATATGGGCTGCGGAGGCAGTAGATATATACATTCCCCGCCATTATTTGTACATTTGAGCGGGACCGAAGCCCGCCGATGAGGGGGCGGAGCTTGGTCTCACAGCACTAACCGGCGCCATTTTCTCCACAGTGATCTGCAGAGAAGCTGGTTCCCCGGACTCTCCCCTGCTATACGGTGATACAGAGCTGAAAAAGAGGGGGGAGGGGGGGGGGCACATGTAGGCGCAGTGAGTGTATATCACAGTTAATATATATAAAAGCGCTTTATCTGGGAATTGGTTCCAGTGTCAGTTGGCGCTGGGTGTGTGCTGGCATACTCTTTCTCTGTCTCTCCAAAGGGCCTTGTTGGGGAACTGTCCCCTTATAGATATATCCCTGTGTGTGTGTGTGTGGGGGTGTCGGTACGCGTGTGTCGGCATGTCTGAAGCGGAAGGCTCATCCAAGGAGGAGGTGGAGCAGATGATTGTGGTGTCTCCGTCGGCAACGCCGACTCATGATTGGTATGATATGTGGAATATTTTAAATGCAAATGTGACCTTATTACATAAGAGAATGGACAAAGCTGAGTCCAGGGAAACAGCAGGGAGTCAATCCACGGATTTGACTGGGTCACAGGGCCCGTCAGGGTCTCAAAAGCGTCCCCTATCCCAAATAGCAGACACTGATACCGACACGGATTCTGACTCCAGTGTCGGCTATGATGAGGCAAGGTTACACCCAAAGGTGGCCAAAAGTATTCATTATATGATTATGGCAATAAAAGATGTTTTGCATATCACAGATGAACCCTCTGTCCCTGACACGAGGGTGCGCATGTATAAGGAAAGAAACCGGAGGTAACTTTTCCTCCATCTCGGGAACTGAACGAATTATTTGAAAAAGCTTGGGAAACTCCAGACAAAAAACTGCACATTCCCAAGAGGATCCTTATGGCGTATCCTTTCCCTGCAAAGGACAGGGTACGGTGGGAATCCTCGCCCAGGGTGGACAAGGCTTTAACGCGTCTGTCCAAGAAGGTGGCGCTACCGTCTCCAGACACCGCAGCCCTCAAGGATCCTGCGGATCGTAGACAGGAAACTACCTTAAAATCTATTTATACACATACGGGTACTTTGCTCAGGCCTGCAACAGCATCGGAATGGGTTTGTAGCGCAGTGGCAGCGTGGATGGATACCTTATTAGCTGACATTGATACCCTGGACAAGGATACCATTTTACTGACTTTAGGTCACATTAAAGACGCAGTCTTATATATGAGAGACGCTCAAAGAGACGTGGGGCTGCTTGGTTCCAGAGCCAACGCCATGGCAGTTTCGTCGCGACGAGCTCTGTGGACCCGCCAATGGTCGGGTGATGCCGACTCAAAGAAGCATATGGAGGTTTTACCTTACAAGGGTGAAGTTTTGTTTGGGGATGGTCTCGCGGACCTGGTTTCCACAGCTACCGCGGGTAAATCGACATTTTTGCCTTTTGTTCCCCCACAGCAAAAGAAAACTCCACAATATGAGATGCAGTCCTTTCGGTCGCATAAGTCCAGAAGAGGTCGGGGCTCCTCTTTCCTCGCCAGAGGTAAGGGTAGAGGTAAGTGAACACCTGCTTCGGCTAGTTCCCAGGAGCAGAAGTCCTCCCCGGCTTCTGCTAAATCCACCGCATGACGCTGGGGCTCCAGTGAGGGAGTCCGCGCCGGTGGGGGCACGTCTTCGACTCTTCAGCCAGGTCTGGGTTCTGTCAGACGTGGATCCTTGGGCATTGGAAATTGTATCCCAAGGTTACAAACTGGAGTTCGAAGAGGTGCCCCCTCGCCGATTTTTCAAGTCGGTCTTGCCAGCCTCTTCCCCGGAGAGGGAAGTAGAATTAGATGCAATTCAAAAGCTGTGTCAACAGCAAGTTATTGTCAAGTTTCCCCTGGTCCAACAGGGAAAAGGGTACTATTCAACCCTGTTCATGGTCCCGAAGCCGGATGGTTCGGTCAGACCCATTTTAAATCTAAAATCCCTAAACCTGTACTTGAAAAAGTTCAAATTCAAGATGGAACTCACTCCGGGCTGTGATATCCAGTCTGGAAGGAGGGGATTTTATGGTGTCGCTGGATGTGAAGGATGCCTACCTTCATGTCCCAATATTTCCTCCTCATCAGAAGTACCTGAGGTTCGCGGTACAGGACTGTCATTACCAGTTTCAGACGTTGCCATTTGGGCTTTCCACGGCCCCGAGGATTTTCACCAAACTGATGGCGGAAATGATGGTGCTCCTGCGCAGGCAGGGAGTCACAATTATCCCGTACTTGGACGATCGCCTGATAAAGGCGAGATCGAGAGATCAATTGCTGAAAAGCGTGTCGCTCTCCCTGAGAGTGTTACAACAACACGGTTGGATTCTCAATCTGCCAAAGTCACAGTTGACTCCAACGACTCGACTATTATTCCTAGGCATGATTCTGGACACGGAACAGAAGAGGGTTTTTCTACCAATGGAAAAAGCCCAGGATCTCCAGAACATGGTCAGGGACCTGCTAAAACCAAAAAGAGTGTCTGTTCATCAATGCACTCGAGTTCTGGGAAAAATGGTGGCAGCCTACGAGGCCATCCCCTTCGGCAGGTTCCATGCGAGGACGTTTCAGTGGGACCTTCTGGACAAGTGGTCAGGGTCCCATCTGCAACTACATCAAAAGATAAGCCTGTCCCCCAGGGCCAGGGTGTCTCTCTTGTGGTGGCTGCAGAGTGCTCACCTTCTAGAGGGTCGCAGATTCGCATTCAAGACTGGGTTCTGGTGATCACGGACGCGAGCCTCCGAGGATGGGGAGCAGTCACAAAAGGAAAAAGTTTTCAGGGTCTATGGTCAAGCCAGGAGGCTTGTCTACACATCAACGTGCTGGAATTGAGGGCCATATACAACGGCCTACGACAAGCGGAGTATCTTCTTCGCGACCTACCAATTCTGATTCAATCATGTAAACTGCCAAGGCGGGACAAGGAGCAGAGTGGCAATGGCGGAAGCCACCAGAATTCTGCGCTGGGCGGAAAATCATGTAAGCGTTCTGTCAGCAGTCTTCATACCAGGAGTGGACAACTGGGAAGCAGACTTCCTCAGCAGACACGATCTCCATCCAGGAGAGTAGGGACTTCATCAAGAGGTCTTTGCAGAGATAACAAGTCTTTGGGGACTTCCTCAAATAGACATGATGGTGTCACGCCTCAACAAAAAGCTTCGGAGGTATTGTGCCAGGTCAAGGGACCCTCAGGCAGTAGCGGTAGACGCCCTAGTGACACCATGGGTGTTTCAGTCGGTCTATGTGTTCCCTCCTCTGCCTCTCATCTCAAAAGTGCTGAGAATCATAAGACGAAAAAGAGTACAGACAAAACTCATTGTTCCAGATTGGCCTCGAAGGGCCTGGTATTCGGATCTTCAGGAGATGCTCACAGAAGATCCGTGGCCTCTTCCTCTCAGGGAAGACCTGTTGCAGCAGGGGCCTTGCATGTTCCAAGACTTACCGCGGTTGCGTTTGATGGCATGGCGGTTGAACACTGAATCCTAGCTGAGAAAGGTATTCCGGAGGAAGTTATCCCTACTCTGATAAAGGCTAGGAAGGAGGTAATGGCGAAGCATTATCACCGTATCTGGAGGAAGTATGTATCTTGGTGTGAAACCAAGAATGCTCCTACGGAAGATTTCCATCTGGGCCGTTTTCTCCACTTCCTACAGACAGGAGTGGATATGGGCTTAAAGTTAGGCTCCATTAAGGTACAGATTTCGGCCCTATCTATATTCTTTCAGAAGGAATTGGCTTCTCTCCCAGAAGTCCAGACTTTTGTAAAGGGAGTGCTGCACATCCAGCCTCCTTTTGTGCCACCAGTGGCACCATGGGACCTTAACGTGGTGTTACAGTTCCTTAAATCACACTGGTTTGAACTCCTTCAAACGGTTGAATTAAAATTTCTCACCTGGAAGCTGGTCATGTTATTAGCCTTGGCATCTGCAAGGCGGGTGTCAGAGTTGGCGGCCTTGTCTCACAAGAGCCCCTACTTGATTTTTCATGTGGATAGAGCGGAATTGAGGACTCGTCCTCAATTTGTGCCTAAGGTGGTTTCTTCATTTCATATGAACCAACCTATTGTGGTAACTGTGGCTACGAGTGACTTGGAGGACTCCAAGTCCCTGGATGTAGTCAGGGCCTTAAAAATCTATGTAGCCAGGACGGCTAGGGTTATGAAAACAGAGGCTCTGTTTGTCCTGTATGCAGCCAACAAGGTTGGCGCGCCTGCTTCTAAGCAGACTATTGCTCGCTGGATCTGTCACACGATTCAGCAGGCTCATTTTACGGCTGGTTTGCCGTTACCAAATTCGGTAAAGGCCCATTCCACTAGGAAGGTGGGCTCTTCTTGGGCGGCTGCCCGAGGCGTCTCGGCATTACAGTAGCCGACCAGCTACTTGGTCGGGTTCAAACACTTTTGCAAAATTCTACAAGTTTGATACCCTGGCTGATGAGGACCTCGCGTTTGCTCAATCGGTGCTGCAGAGTCATCCGCACTCTCCCGTCCGGTTTGGAGCTTTGGTATAAACCCCATGGTCCTTACGGAGTCCCCAGCATCCTCTAGGACGTAAGAGAAAATAAGATTTTAAATCTACCGGTAAATCTTTTTCTCCTAGTCCGTAGAGGATGCTGGGCGTCCGTCCCAGTGCGGACTAATCTGCAAGACTTGTATATAGTTGTTGCTTACATAAGGGTTATGTTACAGTTGAGATCGGTCGTTGACTGATGCTGTTTTTGTTCATACTGTTAACTGGTTGCGTATATTCCAGGTTATACGGTGTGGTTGGTGTGGGCATCTTGCCCTTAGATTACAAAATCCTTTCCTCATATTGTCCATCTCCTCTGGGCACAGTTTCTCTAACTGAGGTCTGGAGGAGGGGCATAGAGGGAGGAGCCAGTGCACACCCATACTAAAAGTTCTTTGTAGTGCCCACGTCTCCTGCGGAGCCCGTCTATACCCCATGGTCCTTACGGAGTCCCCAGCATCCTCTACGGACTAGGAGAAAAAGATTTACCGGTAGGTTTAAAATCTTATTTTTACAAATCACATGGCCAGTTTGTAGTCTGGAGTAAAATTCAGGATAGAGATCTCTGCAGAAATGTAGAAGTGACCTTGCTAACAGGGGCACACACTACATTTCCTATTATGCATGTAGTCTATAGATCAACCTTGTCAAGCTACTGGGAAGCCACCGCAAACGACCCTGGGCCAGATGTGTGAAAGTGCGTTGTGGTTCCCGCTGACCACAGCGCACCTTAAGGCAGCATTTTGCGCTGCACCCATATGTATGAGCGGCGTGTTAACGCCGTATGCCCTGGCCGCCGCGCGCCACCGCCACTTACCGCTTCCCCGCAGTACTGGACAGGAGACGAAGAGCAGAGGCAATGTATGATTGCCTCTGCTGTCCCTTTTCGCCCTCCCAGGCAGGCGATGTGGTCAAAATGTGCAGTGGCTTTGTTTTTTTTTGTTTTTTTTAATAAACTTTATTTAACGTGGACATTCTTCTGGTCCACACAGCTCTACTGCGCATGCATCGGGGGCCTCCGGCGGTGCACACAGGAAGAAGGGCGCATGCGCACAGATTGCGGCGCCGAGCCGATGTGGAAGCTGCGCTACCGCAGGACAGGTAGGATAACGCACTCACACATCGGTGGGGGCCTTGATCATACATTGTGGCGGCGGCTGCGGGCGTATCACCACGATAATGTGGTGATACGCCCCTGGACACATAACGTCCCCTATTACATAGATGGTTAGCCTGCTACGTCCACAATCGCTAGAAAGAGGCATCAGTGACCCCCTTTTGCGGCCCGGATGCAGCACCAGTTACTCGCTACTGTGCTACAGCATTATATACAAAGCAATTTTCTATTTAACTATTATTAGCTGTTATGTGTAAAACACTAATTTATAAGGCTGTTTATTGAGGGATTATGCAATAAAATCTACAATATAAAATCTAATTTGTAAACAGAATTGCAGCAACACAGATTGTTTTTTGCACTGTGTTTTCCATTGAGAGAAAGTGCCTCTGGTAGAATAAAAGCAAGTCCTTTCTCTCTGTACACAGGGACGGATCTAGATTTTTCTTTAGGGGGGGCGGTTTACTGTTTAATCTTGACTCCTCCCTCTACAGTCCCAACTCCTCCCATCTGCATTCCTAACTCCTCCTCTCTCAATTCTGACTCAACTTTTTGAGTGAGACTGAGATAGAGCTTTGCGATTGTTCTATGTACAATCATGTGACTGTGATATGGGGTAATTGTATTTATTAGCCCTAGTACCCACACACCAGCAAGTGAGGGGCAAATGCTCTGTAACCCTTGCTCTCCTGGCTCCTCTGTGCTGCTGTGGTATAGGCTGCAGCACATCATTCTGCCTCAGGCTCTCCCAGGAGAGCTCTCTTCTGCTCAAAAATGGGCGTGGCTATGACTGTTAGGGGGGGGGGGTCGCCCTCTTTCCCCCCCCCCCCCCCTAGATCCGGCCCTGTCTGTACACGCACATTCGTTTTGGATTATGCTGGGCACATTTCCAGGTATCCATGACCTCATAGTGCTGGCAATTACGGTCTCAAAAAAGTATTTTAACCTCTGTTCCCGTCTGTCAGATACTGCAGAATGAATATCCCTGGTGACCGTCAATTTGTAATCTGTGGCAAATATTCACGTAGTTGGCGTGTTCATATGTAAATGAGTTTATTTTTTTTTTTAACACTCTGCATACTTGATTACATATATCTTAGGCTGGGTACATATCAAAACAATGTGTTTCCCGGCTGACTGCACCACCGTTCTAACGATATATTGCGCCTGCATTTAGTCGCGTCCCTTTTGGCGTGAAGATTGCCCAACAAAACAACCCTTGGGAGTGCACTACTGGGGGTACACACTAGACACTATGGCCAATATATAGTTCCGATGCAGGTCGGAACGATTTATTGTCTAATGTTTACCCAGCCATCTGGTGCATACACACTTGTGGAGAAAATGAGCGGTGTCGCTCATTTTCACTCTTCCTGAGTGACGTCGCAAGTGTGTATGCTGCTGCTGGCCTGGGATGCACGGGTCATTATCGACCCTCACTGTCGGCCGTGCAGGCAGCTCTATTTGGACTGTCGTCCAAGAGATGCCAGCCCGGCCACTGCGTGACGTCACTGAGCGATATGAACGTCATATCGCTCAGTGTATATGCACTGCCGACGGGATACGGTCATTAGGTTGACAACACTTAGATTGAGTCGTTAGGTCGACCACTATTGGTTGACAGGGTCATTAGGTCGACATTGAAAAGGTCGACATGCAAAAGGTCGACATGCGTTTTAACTTCTTCTTTTTTTTAACTTTTTCATACTTTACGATCCACGTGGACTACGATTTGGAATAGTAATCTGCGAGCCATGTGAGGGGACACGGTGCACTAATTGGTGTTCCCCATCACTTCATGAAGAAAATTACACCAAAAAAGGTTAAAAAAAAACCTCATGTCGACCTTTTTTCACGTCGACATAATGACCATGTTGACCTAATGCATGTCGACCAATAGTGGTCAACCTAATGACTGTCGACCTAAGTGTGGTCGACCTAACAACCTATACCCCTGCCGACGACCGCCCGGCCCGGAAGGGGGAAACACTGGGCTATGTCGCTCATAGAGCATGTCGCCTAGTGTGTACCCACCTTTAGTCTTCAGGTTGATTATTGGCAGATATAAATGTATAATGTGTACTGTCTGGGATATTTGACCAATCATATGCTAATTTACACTTTCTAAACTGCCCTAAAAACAAAGATAGAGTAGATTGCTATGGGCAACACTTTCTGTATGTCGCTGTGTGTGTGGTCACACTCAGGCAGAATCCTGTAACTCACTTTCCAGTTTGGCCACAGACGAGACAATAAAATGATACAGCCTATCATATGGGGGCTGGCAGATGAAGCTTTCTAGTGTGTCCATTGCCTCCTGCCGTTTTGTGGCCACGAACGCAGCAGTACGGGGCTAATTTGCCTGTGTCCGTTCAGATATTGCTGTACGCTTGTATAATGCTACTAAGAAACCTGACTAAGCATTCTGCATGCATTACAATGGTGTTCTTGTTGCTTGTATGCTTCCCTGTAGGCATCCCGTGATTAATAGCTGTCATTTCCCTAGCACCAGTAAAACGTAATTGTCTGTTGTTGCTATGGATTAAATCACATTTACACCAATTGCACTTTGCGAGTTAGTATTTTAAGTGGTAAAAAATGCCTGATAATCGGGTTATTATGATTTTAATTATAAACACGTGAAAATTTTTTTATTAAAATTGAGTATTTTTATTGAAGTTTATTTTAGGAAAGTACAAAAAACAAACCTAAAAACAAAATCACAGCATATGAGCTACACACAAGGAAATGAGAATTTAATGAAGTGTACATCATATAACCAGGGGCGTCAGAATTTTTTCGGGGGGTGGCAAGATAAAATCTCAGTTTGGAGCCCCTAGTTTCCGGGCACCTTAGACAGGTCACTTGTGATGCTTGGCTTGTGACAAGTCCTTAAGGAGTCCTGGGGGTGGAGCCACTGAAGTGGAGAGGGCGGGGCTACTAGAGATGAAGAGGTGTCAATATGGAGGAGGCCAGGAGTCTGACAGCTGGAGATGGAGGGAGGCAGTATGAAGTGGGGGGGGGGAAGTGTCCGGCAGTAGTACCATGTATGCAGGGCGACACTCACCTGTCTTCCAATAAAGAATTCAGGTGACAGAATGTGTCTACTTTTCCATTTCACCGTGACTTTTATTAAGTACAAGTGTGTGCCACCCGTGGTAACCCTAAATGGTGAATGCACTGCAACCCAGTACATTGACTGACATCTCTCAAATGTTGGGGTGGAGGGGTGACACTCCCTTGCCCCCCCCCCCCAGTTCCAACACCAATACAAGCATCTAGAAATGTTCATGTGTATATAATATGTATAAATCATCTGCGTTGTAGTCGCATATCTTGCTAGCAGGCATGCTGACCTGATACTGTTGCTTACAAGGCTGAAAGACTAGGGGCCTAATTCAGATCAGTTTCACAGACATACGGGGGGACGCCCAGCACAGGGCTAGTCCGCCCTGCATGTCTGGCCTTTCCCCCGCCACACAGGTACAAAAACATTGCACAGTGGTGATGCTATTGTACCTGAAGAGTAGCTCCCTACCAGTGCAACTTCTGTGCGCTGGCAGGGAGCTACTCGTCACTTTCTGGGTCGCAGTGGCTGCGTGTGGCGTCACGCAGCCACTGCAAGCCCCCCCCTTCCCGCATGGTCCGGGCACGCCTGTGTTGCCCGGACTGCACCCCCAAAACAGCAGGCAAACGCCGCCGGGCCGCCCCCTCCAGCCCAGCGACCGCCTCTGCCTGTCAATCAGGCAGAGGCGATCGCAGGGCTGAGATGGCCATCGGCTCTCTGGCATGCACATGCGCACTGTGGCACATGCGCAGTTCAGACCTGATCGTCCACTGTGCGACAACGCACAGCAGCGATCAGGTCTGAATTAGGCCCTAGGTCGTTTGCCCTATTAGAAGGAAGAACATACAAAATGGAAATTATTTTTTTTTACTAAAATCCATACCAGTCTGTCTGAAGTTTATTACATATGTGCTTATTAGTGTTAAAATTTCTTTTTTCTTTTTCAGTAAGCTCTGCAATGGAACCATCAAGTTAAATATATACAGAAAGTAATGTCCATTAGAAAAAATAAATAAGTATCGGACTCTGCATTCTACATTCCGCAATTAAAATGTTTAGGTTGCTATTTTTGAAATCCTTGGCTCATTCCAAGCTACGGAAGTCATGGCTGTCAACTCTGAGCTCTCTTGTTGGCGAGAAGAATCTCATACTGATGGGGCCTCCGGGTTCCGGGAAGACCTCTGTTGGTAGAGTACTTGGTCAGAAGTTGGGTTGCCCGGTAATCGATGTGGATGATGATGTCCTTGAAAAAAGCTGGGACATGAGTGTCTCTGATAAGTTGCAGGAAGTTGGTGATGAACAGTTTGTAGAGGAGGAAGGAAAAGCTCTTTCAAAGTTCTCTGCATCTGGAAGTGTCATTTCCCTGACTGGGTCCAATCCTCTGCACGCTGGCAGCATGGAACACACAAAGAAAAATGGAATAGTTGTTTATCTTGATGTCCATTTACAGGATATACTAGAGAGGCTTGAGAGAATGAAAGTGAATCGCATTGTTGGTCAAAGGTCCGGAATTTCAATTGGTGACATACTTCAGAAGAGGAAGCAGTTCTATAAAAAGTGGTATGACGTGCGTGTGTTTTGTCAGACAGGGGATTGCATAGAAGTCATGGCTGACAACGTCATTGATGCAGTGAAAAGATATCAGAATGGACAGTGTGAGACCTTTGTGTCTACACGATCTCATGGCTCTGAAAGACAGACAATCAAAAGTCAGCCAAAGTTCTTCAGTGATGTGCTTATAGAAGGCCTCGCCGCTGATGGAGGGCTCTATGTTCCAAAAAACGGCTTACCAAAGCTCACCCCTGGTGAATGGGGCAGACTAGTGCAATCATCTTATGCTGAAAGGGCGCAGATCATTTTGGAAAAATGTATACACCCATCGGATATCCCATCCGTAGTTTTAGGAGAAATTATTGAAAAAGCGTATGGTGATAATTTTGATTGCCGTAAGATTGCTCCAGTCAGACACTTGTCAGGCAATCAATTTGTCCTTGAACTTTTTCATGGGCCAACAGCTTCCTTCAAGGACTTGGCATTACAGTTCATGCCTCATATGTTTGCCTATTGTATTCCAAAAGTTTGTAACTACCTAGTCTTAGTAGCAACTTCTGGAGACACAGGAAGCGCCGTCCTCGATGGGTTCAGTCGCCTCAGTGACCTTGACAAGCGCAGAATTGCTGTGTTTTGCCTGTACCCTGAAAATGGAATAAGCGAAGTGCAAAAATCCCAAATGATTGCCTGCCAGGGAGACAACGGATTGGCGATGGGAGTCCAGTCTGATTTTGATTTTTGTCAGAATTCTATAAAAGAAATGTTTACCAATCCGGAGTACACTGGCTATCTCACAGCTGAATATGGCACATCTCTAACTACGGCTAACTCCATCAACTGGGGTAGACTGCTTCCTCAGATTGTCTACCATGCATCTGCCTATCTTGACCTGGTTAGCCAAGGTGTTATAACATTTGGGAGCCCAGTCGATGTATGTATTCCCACAGGAAACTTTGGAAATATACTGGCTGCACTTTACGCAAAACAAATGGGAATTCCAATGCGAAAATTCATTTGTGCATCCAATCAAAACAACGTTTTGACTGATTTTATAAATACTGGACTGTATGATCTCAGGGGCCGAACATTGCTGCAGTCCTACTCTCCAGCCATTGATATCCTTAAATCGTCCAATTTAGAACGATATTTACATCTCCTAACAAACAGAGATGGTCGCCTCGTTAGTGAACTTCAGAGCCAGCTGCTGAGCCATGGTCATTTTCAGTTGCCGGATAATTTATTCCGCCGTTTGCGGCAGGACTTTGTTGGCGATTGGTGCTCGGAGACAGACTGCTTGTCGACCATCCGCTCTGTTTATGATAAAACAGGATACATTCTGGACACGCACACAGCTGTTGCCAAAGTAGTTGCAGATCGAATGCAGGACCGTACATGTCCAGTTATCATTTCATCCACAGCTCATTATTCCAAGTTTGCACCTGTTATTTTACAAGCTTTGAGGATTGAAGAAATGAAGCAAAGTCCTCTAAGTCAGCTGCATGTGTTAAATTCCTTCCACCCTTTGCCTCCTGCTCACAGATCTATGATAGCGATGCTTAAAGGGCAGCAAACTCACAAGAGCCATGTTTGCGAGGCCGATCCAAGCCATATTATGCAAAATGTTGACTGCTACCTACAAAATGTATTTTTGAAAGTCCATTAAAGGGTTTGCCAGCTCAGTTCTTTTAAAGTTTTTTCTTTAAAAAGTTAGATGATTTATAAGGGAGAAATAAACGTATTTCCACATCGTTACTGCACTAAGCATAGCCAAACTACCTCTCTGAGTGGAAGAAGTTCTGAATATTACGCTAATGTAGATCAGCCACGATATGGTTGTAAGTTGTTCACATTTAACAAATTTTATGCAAGTGGTGGTTTCACGTGGCGTAAATGGGCATTTTAATCTAACACTGAATCATCGCCTTAATGTATTTTTCTATATGATAAATTAGTTTTACTTAAGACTGTTTTTTTGGGTTTGTTTTTATTTTATTTTAATGCCACTTATAGGGGCAAGGAAATTATCTCAAAACAATATTATCCCTGCTTTGGCAACACATATGCAGGTTCCTTAGTGCAATTCCGTGGCATGATGTGTCATGTGACTTGCACTGCCAAGGACTTTAAATTAATTTCAGTTTTGCAAACTGCGGAAACTGTAATGGCAGAGATGGTTAAAAAAAGATATAGGGGGTCAATATGTTATATTAGCCAAGTTGTGACATAAGCAGTGTGACACCTACAGCTTGGCGTGATATCTGGGGAAATGATGGAGCACAGCTGAGGGGTGTAGTCGGTGAAGAGGAGACTGAGGAAAACTGCAGTAAATTGAAAACTGTGCTGAGAATAGATACTTGAACAAAGAACTGTTCCCTAGATGCAGGAGCTGAGACAGATGGCTAATCCAGAGCAGGTAGTCAATTGCCATGGCAAATATGGTAGTGCTTAGAAATCAGATATAGGCCCTCTGGGTGGAGTCCACAATCATTAACTCTTTCCTGGCTGTAGGAACACGTTGTGAGTTGTAGGTAAATGTGTCATGAAATTACCAATGAGCTGGACGAAGTTCCCTTTTGGTATTGTTAAGTTGCTATGATTGTGGTCTTTGAAATAAACTATTGTCATAGACTTAAGTTGTATTAAAGTTAAACATTATATCATACTCTGTTTCATTGATTTCTAGCAATGGCTAATTATTATTTTTATTTTTCTCTGACGTCCTAGTGGATGCTGGGAACTCCGTAAGGACCATGGGGAATAGACGGGCTCCGCAGGAGACTGGGCACTCTAAAGAAAAGATTAGGTACTATCTGGTGTGCACTGGCTCCTCCCTCTAAGCCCCTCCTCCAGACCTCAGTTAGAATCTGTGCCCGGCCAGAGCTGGGTGCTCCTAGTGGGCTCTCCTGAGCTTACTAGTAAAGAAAGTATTTATTAGGTTTTTTATTTTCAGTGAGCTTCTGCTGGCAACAGACTCACTGCTACGTGGGACTAAGGGGAGAGAAGCAAACCTACCTGCGTGCAGCTAGCTTGTGCTTCTTAGGCTACTGGACACCATTAGCTCCAGAGGGTTCGAACACAGGCACCTGTCCTCGATCGTCCGTTCCCGGAGCCGCGCCTCCGTCCCCCTCGCAGAGCCAGAAGAACAGAAGCTTGAAGACGACGAAATCGGCGGCAGAAGACTCCTGTCTTCATTTAAGGTAGAGCACAGCACCGCAGCTGTGCGCCATTGCTCCCAGCACACTTACACACTCCGGTCACTGTAGGGTGCAGGGCGCTGGGGGGGGCGCCCTGGGCAGCAATTGAAGTACCTTTTGGCAATAAAAATACATATATACAGTCTGGCACTGTATATATGTAAAAAACCCCGCCATTTTTTTACACAGAAAGCGGGACAGAAGCCCGCCACTGAGGGGGCGGGGCCTTCTTCCTCAGCACACCAGCGCCATTTTCTCTTCACAGCTCCGCTGGAAGCAGCTCCCCAGGCTCTCCCCTGCAGTATCCAGGTACAAGAAGGATAAAAAATAGAGGGGGGGCACATAAATTTAGGCGCAAATAAAACATATAAGGCAGCTATTGGGTAATCACTTATTATAAGTGAAAATCCCTGTGTTATATAGCGCTGTGGTGTGTGCTGGCATACTCTCTCTCTGTCTCCCCATAGGACTTTGTGGGGTCCTGTCCTCAGTCTGAGCATTCCCTGTTTGTGTGCGGTGTGTCAGTACGGCTGTGTCGACATGTTTGATGAGGAGGGTTACGTGGAGGCGGAGCAAGGGCAGATAAGTGTGGTGTCGCCCCCGTCGGGGCCAACACCTGATTGGATGGATATGTGGAAGGTCTTAAACGACAATGTAAGCTCCTTACATAAAAGGTTTGATGACGCTGCAGCCTTGGGACAGCCGGGGTCTCAGCCCGCGCCTGCCTAGGCGACTCAGAAACCGTCAGGGGCTCATAAACGCCCTCTATCTCAGATGGTTGACACAGATGTCGACACGGAGTCCGACTCGAGTGTCGACGATGATGAGGCACATTTACAGTCTAAAATGACCAAGGCCATCCGATACATGATTATTGCAATGAAAGATGTATTACACATTTCTGAGATTAGCCCTGTTAATACCAAGAGGGTTTATATGTTTGGGGAGAAAAAGCAGCCAGTGACTTTCCCCCCATCTGATGAATTAAATGAATTATGTGAAGAAGCGTGGAGTTCCCCTGATAAGAAACTAGTGATTTCTAAGAGGTTACTGATGGCGTACCCTTTCCTGTCAACGGACAGGTTACGTTGGGAAACATCCCCTAGGGTGGACAAGGCGCTGACACGCTTATCTAAAAAGGTGGCCCTGCCGTCTCAGGATACGGCCGCCCTAAAGGAGCCTGCGGATAGAAAGCAGGAAGCTATCCTGAAGTCAGTGTATACACACTCTGGTACTCTACTGAGACCTGCTATTGCTTCAGCCTAGATGTGTAGTGCTGTAGCAGCATGGACAGATAATCTGTCAGACAACATAGATTCCCTCGACAGGGATACTGTTTTGCTAACCCTGGGCCATATAAAAGACGTCGTCTTATATATGCGGGATGCTCAGAGGGACATTTGCCTGCTGGGCTCTAGAATTAATGCTATGTCCATTTCTGCCAGGAGGGTCTTATGGACTCGGCAATGGACAGGAGATACTGATTCTAAAAAACACATGGAGGTTTTGCCTTATAAGGGTGAGCAATTGTTTGGGGACGGTCTATCGGACCTCGTGTCCACAGCGACAGCTGGAAAGTCGACTTTCTTGCCTCAGGTTTCCTCACAGCCTAAGAAAGCACCGTATTATCAAATGCAGTCCTTTCGTTCTCAGAAAGGCAAGAGGGTCAGGGGCGCATCCTTTCTTGCCAGAGGCAGGGATAGAGGTAAGAAGCTGCACCATGCAGCCAGTTCCCAGCAACAAAAGTCCTCCCCTGCTTCCACTAAGTCCACCGCATGACGTTGGGGCTCCACAGGCGGAGCCAGGTGCGGTGGGGGTGCGTCTCCGAAACTTCAGCAACCAGTGGGTTCGCTCACAGGTGGATCTCTGGGCTGTACAAATTGTATCTCAGGGATACAAGCTGGAATTCGAAGCGACTCCCCCCCGCCGTTACCTCAAATCAGCCTTGCCAGCTTCCCCCATGGAAAGGGAGGTAGTACTGGCGGCAAGTCACAAGCTGTACCTCCAGCAAGTGATTATCAGGGTCCCTCTCCTTCAACAGGGAAGGGGTTACTATTCCACAATGTTTGTGGTACCGAAACCGGACGGTTCGGTGAGACCCATTCTGAATTTAAAATCCTTGAACACTTATATAAAGAAATTCAAGTTCAAAATGGAATCGCTCAGAGCGGTTATTGCAAGCCTGGAAGAGGGGGATTTTATGGTGTCGCTGGACATCAAGGATGCTTACTTGCATGTCCCCATTTACCCACTTCACCAGGAGTACCTCAGGTTTGTGGTACAGGGCTGTCATTACCAGTTCCAGACGTTGCCGTTTGGCCTGTCCACGGCACCGAGGATATTTACCAAGGTAATGGCCGAAATGATGATACTCCTTCGGAAGAAGGGAGTTATAGTTATCCCGTACTTGGACGATCTCCTCATAAAGGCGAGGTCCAGAGAGCAGTTGTTGATCAGCGTAGCACTCTCTCAGGAAGTGTTGCAACAGCACGGCTGGATTCTGAATGTTCCAAAGTCGCAGCTGATTCCTACGACGCGTCTGCTTTTCCTGGGCATGATTCTGGACACAGAACAGAAGAAGGTGTTTCTCCCGGTGGAGAAGGCCCAGGAATTAGCACCTCTGGTCAGGAACCTCCTGAAACCAAAACAGGTATCGGTGCATCACTGCACGCGAGTCCTGGGAAAGATGGTGGCTTCATACGAAGCCATTCCCTTCGGCAGGTTCCATGCAAGGATCTTTCAGTGGGATCCTGTTGGACAAGTGGTCCGGATCGCATCTTCAGATGCATCGGCTGATCACCCTGTCCCCAAGGGCCTGGGTGTCTCTTCTGTGGTGGCTGCAGAGTGCTCACCTTCTCGAGGGCCGCAGGTTCGGCATACAGGACTGGGTCCTAGTGACCACGGATGAAAGCCTCCGAGGATGGGGGGCAGTCACTCAGGGAAGAAACTTCCAAGGGCTGTGGTCAAGTCTGGAGACTTCTCTACACATAAATATACTGGAACTAAGGGCCATTTACAATGCCCTGAGTCAAGCAGAGCCCCTGCTTCGAAACCGGCCAGTGCTGCTTCAGTCAGACAACATCATGGCGGTCGCCCATGTAAACCGCCAGGGCGGCACAAGAAGCAGGATGGCAATGGCGGAAGCCACAAAGATTCTTCGGTGGGCGGAGAATCACGTGCAAGCACTGTCAGCAGTGTTCATTCCGGGAGTGGACAACTGGGAAGCAGACTTCCTCAGCAGACACGACCTCCACCCGGGAGAGTGGGGACTTCATCAAGAAGTCTTCACACAGATTGCAAAGTGATGGGAACTGCCACAGGTGGACATGATGGCGTCCCGCCTCAACAAAAAGCTAAAAAGATAAAGTGTTTCCTTCTCTTCCTCTCATACCCAAGGTACTGAGAATAGTAAGAAAGAGAGGAAAAAGAACAATACTCATTGTTCCGGATTGGCCAAGAAGGACTTGATACCCGGAACTGCAAGAAATGCGCACAGAGGACCCATGGCCTCTGCCTCTCAGACAGGACCTGCTGCAACAAGGGCCCTGTCTGTTCCAAGACTTACCGCGGCTGCGTTTGACGGCATGGCGGTTGAACGCCGGATCCTAGCGGAAAAAGGCATTCCGGATGAAGTTATTCCTACGCTGATAAAGGCTAGGAAGGACGTGACAGCAAAGCATTATCACCGTATATGGCGAAAATATGTTGCTTGGTGTGAGGCCAGGAAGGCCCCAACAGAGGAATTCCAGCTGGGTCGATTTCTGCACTTCCTACAGTCAGGGGTGACTATGGGCCTAAAATTGGGGTCCATAAAGGTCCAGATTTCGGCCCTATCCATTTTCTTTCAAAAAGAACTGGCTTCACTGCCTGAGGTTCAGACGTTTGTTAAGGGAGTGCTGCATATTCAGCCCCCTTTTGTGCCACCAGTGGCACCCTGGGATCTTAACGTTGTGTTGGATTTCCTGAAATCCCACTGGTTTGAGCCACTTAAGACCGTGGAACTTCAGTATCTCACGTGGAAAGTGGTCATGCTGTTGGCCTTAGCATCGGCTAGGCGTGTGTCGGAATTGGCGGCTTTGTCATGTAAAAGCCCATATCTGATCTTCCATATGGACAGGGCAGAATTGAGGACTCGTCCCCAATTTCTCCCAAAGGTGGTATCATCGTTTCATTTGAACCAACCTATTGTGGTGCCTGCGGCTACTCGGGACTTGGAGGACTCCAAGTTGCTGGACGTAGTCAGGGCTTTGAAAATATATGTTTCCAGAACGGCTGGAGTCAGGAAGACTGACTCGCTGTTTATCCTGCATGCACCCAACAAGCTGGGTGCTCCTGCTTCAAAGCAAACTATTGCTCGCTGGATCTGTAGCACGATTCAGCTGGCTCATTCTGCGGCTGGATTGCCGCATCCAAAATCAGTAAAAGCCCATTCCACAAGGAAGGTGGGCTCTTCTTGGGCGTCTGCCCGAGGGGTCTCGGCTTTACAGCTTTGCTGAGCGGCTACTTGGTCGGGTTCAAACACCTTTGCAAAGTTCTACAAGTTTGATACCCTGGCTGAGGAGGACCTTGTGTTTGCTCATTCGGTGCTGCAGAGTCAGCCGCACTCTCCCGCCCGTTTGGGAGCTTTGGTATAATGCCCATGGTCCTTACGGAGTTCCCAGCATCCACTAGGACGTCAGAGAAAATAAGAATTTACTCACCGGTAATTCTATTTCTCGTAGTCCGTAGTGGATGCTGGGCGCCCGTCCCAAGTGCGGACTTTCTGCAATACGTGTATATAGTTATTGCTTAAATAAAGGTTATTGTTATGAGCCATCCGTTGAGTGAGGCTCAGTTGTTGTTCATACTGTTAACTGGGTAAGGTTATCACAAGTTGTACGGTGTGATTGGTGTGGCTGGTATGAGTCTTACCCTGGATTCCAAAAATCCTTTCCTTGTAATGTCAGCTCTTCCGGGCACAGTTTCCCTAACTGAGGTCTGGAGGAGGGGCATAGAGGGAGGAGCCAGTGCACACCGGATAGTACCTAATCTTTTCTTTAGAGTGCCCAGTCTCCTGCGGAGCCCGTCTATTCCCCATGGTCCTTACGGAGTTCCCAGCATCCACTACGGACTACGAGAAATAGAATTACCGGTGAATAAATTCTTATTATTTATGTTTTTTGTGCAAAAGCTCCCGTACGCAGTGTGTGCAGTCTGTGGGCCTGCTCTAGCGTTGTACGCAAGTCAGCCGCATTGCTTGCACTGAAATAAATGCGGATCTTTGTATTCAGAGAAACTCATGCCACTTGTGAAAGTAGCTCTCATCACTATCAGCGCACATTTTGAAAATAGGGCAAATCTGCATATCTTCCAATTCCACGTCTGTGACCTTGCAACACATAGCATTCACCCATGTACATATATTCAGCTGCAAGTGAAGCTGCGCCTGTAGTTGCGGATGCTAAACTTGGACGCATTTGCAGTGAAAAAAAGCAAGATCTATTGCGTGCAACGCAGTCAGGCCTTGTGTGCAAGTCTAAATGTATAAAGACATTGGGGCTCCTATTGGCTAACCCTGACCACACACACACACACACACACACACACACACACACCCCCCCCCCCAACCCCAGCACTTACCGTCAGGATCCCTCTGTAAATATTCTGTCTGTCGGGATCCTGACTGCATCAAGGCAGTACAATTATATGGCGACCCAAATATTTTACCTACCTCCACCCACTTCTCACCCCTGGTATCACAGAGCTGTAGAAATGGAACCACACAGCTGCATCACAGTCCCGGTGTTTTTTTTTTTTTTTTCATTCTACTGTTCTAACATACAGAGGGGATTTTGTGCCTATTTCAGTATGGAACGCATCAGCGATATGTTCGCATACTGAAGTCCCTGCGCAGCATTCCCAGAAGCCACACTGCGCGTGCGCACAGAGTGAGATGCGACGACATCTCACTTATGCGAATACCTCTACCTGATTGACAAGTAGAACAGTTTGTGGGGCGGGTGGGGACGTTGATGCAGCGTTTCTGGGTGTTGTCCGGACCGTTTGCGCAGCCGCTGCTACCCAAAACATGGCGGCCCAGCGACTGCCTTTGCATCTAGGCAGCGACTGACTTCACAGCTAGCTAGGCTGCGGAGGCAGGGGGCTACCCTAAACATGCGAGCGCTTGTCTGTGTAGCGAAGCGCTCGCATTTTAGTGGGGGGGGGGCAGAACCTGTTCTGGGTGGCACCCCACATGTTAGTGGAATAAGTTGTAGTTGTGCACATTTACGTACAGCTACAACTCCTGCTAGTTTAGGCCCTTTGTACACAAATCTGGGCAGCAAATAACATACTGTATGGAAGTGCACAGACATGACCCTGGACTGCAGAGACTAGCATGCTCTGCTTTGGAGTTACGGAAAAGTGAAAGAACATACGGCCCCATGTTTGAATGTTTCCTAAGACAGTAATTTATTTAAGGCTTTTATATGAGAGGCTGCTGTTCCACTGTGTCCCAGGGACTGTTGTTTCAACACATAATGGTTTTCATCAGCTCTTGATGAAAACCATTATGTGTTGAAACAGCTGTCGGCCCACAACTGTAGGATTTACCTACTGTGGATTATTGTTAAAGAATAAATCTTGTCCTGCTTTCATCTGAATTGTGAGTGCTGTTTTTTTTTCTTCATCTTTCTCTGGGAAAGGGAGTCTCTCTCCACGTTATGGTAAGAACTTACCGTTGATAACGGTATTTCTCCGAAGTCCACAGGATAACAATGGGATATGATGAAGCGACAGCGGATTTGCACCAATCGGTCAAAGCTTTTCCGGTCTCCCAGCATGCAACGGGCCCATCCATATATCCCCGCCTCCTTGCTCAGGCAAATCTGTTGTATTCCAAAGCTCAAGGCAGGAGCATCATAGAGAGCCCTAATCAGGCGATAAGAACACACATGCACACACTTCCGTACAAGAAGGAAGAGGTTAGTGAGTAAAAGGATCCTCAAATCAGGTGCGTCGGGGTGGGATCCCTGTAAATCCCATGTACTTAGGAGAAATACCGTTATCAACGGTAAGTTCTTACCATAACGTATATTTCTCAGGCAGGGTCCACAGGTTATCCACAGGATAACAATGGGATTTCCCAAAGCAATTTAGTTGTGGGGACGCTCCTGATTGGAGTGAGCAGAAACATTAGCCGACACAGAGAGATCAGCCTGAGAATATGCTTCTGAAATCGTCATCCGAAGCCATCTTGCCAGTGTCTGCTTATCAGCAGGCCATCCTCTCTTGTGAAATCCGTTGAGAATGAAGAAAGAATCTGTCTTTCTGATGGCACTGGTACGATCCACGTAGATCCTTAATGCACGGACCACGTCCAGCGATGCATCTCCCGCAGAAAGGCCCAGTACCTGGAAAGCTGGGACTACAATTTCTTCATTAAGGTGGAATTTAAACACCACCTTCGGAAGATACCCAGATCTAGTTCTGAGAACTGCTTTATCTGGATAAAAAAATCAGAAATGGAGAACGACATGATAATGCCCCTAAATCTGATACTCTTCTAGGTGACACCATAGCCAGTAGAAAGAACTTTAGCTGTCAACCATTTAAGATCCACTTTATTAAGTGGTTTAACTGGGGCAACTTGAAGGGCTTTCAGGACTAGACTTAAGTCCCAAGGCACTGTAGGAGGAACAAAAGGCGGTTGAATGCGCAGCATTCCCTGGAAAAAAGTACGCACATCCTGTAAATTGTCAATTTTCTTTTGGAACCATACAGTCAATGCCGACACTTGCACTCTCAAGGAAGCCACCTTCAAACCTTTATCCATTGCTCCTGAGGAAGCTGGATTCTTAACCAGTGAAACGCGTTGAGCTTATTTTGGAAGCACTTACCAGGTTTGAATTTCTACACTTTGCAACCTCTGATCATTATCTGGCATCTTTTGGACATTATCCATCACTGTGAACTCTGTCTACATTACGGTATATCCCTGCTGCTTCAAATGGATTCCTCCTAAGGCTGACGCACCATCAAGGGGATTTCTACAATCCGGTAACATCACATTGTTTCAACAGTGACTGCATTATTTGGAAAGTGTCCTAGCCAGAATTTATTGCTTCATTCTATCAGAGTGGACTTGCAATTGAATCCCAAACAGGGTGCTGCACATGAATTTTACTATCCAATACTTATACATACCCTGATGTTTTACTGTATATTTTAATAAATTGTAAAATCTTTTAAATATAGCAGACCGTCCTATGTACAGTATGCGATTTCTACAGCCAGCACTGGTACACTTTTTTCTAGTTTCTCTAACGTCCTAGTGGATGCTGGGAACTCCGTAAGGACCATGGGGAATAGACGGGCTCCGCAGGAGACTGGGCACTCTAAGAAAGATTTAGGACTACCTGGTGTGCACTGGCTCCTCCCCCCTATGACCCTCCTCTAAGCCTCAGTTAGATTTCTGTGCCCGGCCGAGCTGGATGCACACTAGGGGCTCTCCTGAGCTCCTAGAAAGAAAGTATAGTTTAGGTTTTTTATTTTCAGTGAGACCTGCTGGCAACAGGCTCACTGCATCGAGGGACTAAGGGGAGAAGAAGCGAACCTACCTAAGTGGTGGTAGCTTGGGCTTCTTAGGCTACTGGACACCATTAGCTCCAGAGGGATCGAACACAGGACCCGACCTCGTCGTCCATTCCCGGAGCCGCGCCGCCGTCCCCCTTACAGAGCCAGAAGCAAGAAGGTGGTCCAGAAAATCGGCGGCTGAAGACTTCTGTCTTCTCCAAGGTAGCGCACAGCACTGCAGCTGTGCGCCATTGCTCCTCATGCACACCACACACTGCGGTCACTGATGGGTGCAGGGCGCTGGGGGGGGGCGCCCTGAGCAGCAATACTAACACCTTGGCTGGCAAACTGGCACCATATATAGCCCCAGGGGCTATATAGGTGCTTTTTAACCCCTGCCAGAACTTTTACATTAGCGGGAGAAAGCCCACCGAAAAAGGGGCGGAGCCATCTCCCTCAGCACACTGGCGCCATTTTTCCCTCACAGCTTCGCTGGAAGGAAGCTCCCTGGCTCTCCCCTGCAGTCCTGCACTACAGAAAAGGGTAAAAAAGAGAGGGGGGGGGGGGGGCACAAATTAGGCGCAGTATAACTATATTTATGCAGCTATAAAGGGAAAACACACTTCTATAGGTGATATCCCTGTGTTATATAGCGCTCTGGTGTGTGCTGGCATACTCTCCCTCTGTCTCCCCAAAGGGCTTTGTGGGGTCCTGTCCTCTGTAAGAGCATTCCCTGTGTGTCTGCTGTGTGTCGGTACTGCTGTGTCGACATGTATGAGGAGGAAAATGATGTGGAGGCGGAGCAAATGCCTGTGAATGTGATGTCACCCCCTGCGGGGTCGACACCTGTGTGGCTGGACTTATGGAAGGAATTGCGAGAAAGTGTCAACTCCTTACACAAAAGGTTTGACGACATAGGACAGCCGGCTACACAGCTTGTGCCTGTTCCAGCGTCTCAAATGTCATCAGGGGCTCTAAAACGCCTGCTAACTCAGGTGACAGATACAGACGTCGACACGGATACAGACTCCAGTGTCGACGATGATGAGACTAGTGTACCCTCCAATAGGTCCACCCGTTACATGATTGAGGCAATGAAAAATGTTTTACACATTTCTGATTATACCCCAGGTACCACAAAAAAGGGTATTATGTTTGGTGAGAAAAAACTACCAGTAGTTTTTCCTGCATCTGAGGAATTAAATGAGGTGTGTGAGGAAGCGTGGACTTCCCCTGATAAGAAATTGATAATTTCAAAACGATTATTGGCAGCGTACCCTTTCCCGTTAGAGGATAGGTCACGTTGGGAAACACTCCCTAGGGTAGATAAGGCGCTGACACGCTTATCAAAGAAGGTGGCACTACCGTCTCCGGATACGGCCACCCTGAAGGAACCTGCTGATAGAAAGCAGGAGGCTACCCTAAAAGCTATTTACACACACACACGGGCATTATATTACGACCAGCGATTGCATCAGCTTGGATGTGCAGTGCTGCTGCTGCGTGGTCAGATTCCCTGTCAGATAATATCGATACCATGGATAGGGACAATATTTTGCTGACGATTGAGCATATAAAAGATGCAGTATTATACATGCGTGATGCACAGAGGGATATTTGCCGGCTGGCATCAAGAATAAGCGCTATGTCCATTGCCGCCAGAAGGGGGTTATGGACTCGGCAATGGGCTGGCGATGCCGACTCAAAGCGGCACATGGAGGTTTTGCCCTATAAGGGGGTGGAACTGTTTGGGGATGGTCTTTCGGACCTCGTGTCCACAGCTACTGCTAGAAAATCGACCTTTTTGCCACAGGCTGCCCCACAGCAAAAGAGAGCACCGTATTATCAGGTACAGTCCTTTTGGCCCCAGAAAAGCAAGAGGACTAGAGGCTCATCCTTTCTGCCGAGAGGCAAAGGTAGAGGAAAAAAGCTGCAACACACAACTAGTTCCCAAGAGCAGAAGTCCTCCCCTGCGTCCGGTAAGTCCACAGCATGACGCTGGGGCTGCTCAGGCGGACCCGGGTACGGTGGGGGCCCGTCTCAAAAAATTTCAGCGCACAGTGGGCTCTCTCACAGGTGGATCCCTGGGTCCTTCAAGTAGTACTTCAGGGGTACAGACTGGAATTCGAGACGTCTCCCCCCCGCCGTTTCCTAAAATCTGCCTTACCGGCAACTCCCTCTGCCAGGGAGGCAGTGTTGGTGGCTATTCAAAAACTGTATTCACAGCAAGTGATTGTCAAGGTACCCCTCCTTCAGCAAGGAAAGGGTTACTATTCCACAATGTTTGTGGTACCGAAACCGGACGGTTCGGTGAGACCCATCTTAAATTTAAAATCCTTGAACACTTATATCAAAAGGTTCAAGTTCAAGATGGAATCGCTCAGGGCGGTTATTGCGAGCATGGAGGAGGGGGGACTACATGGTCTCCCTGGACATCAAGGATGCGTACCTACATGTCCCCATTTACCCTCCTCACCAGGAGTACCTCAGATTTGTGGTACAGGACTGTCACTATCCGTTCCAGACGCTGCCATTTGGGTTATCCACGGCACCGAGGGTCTTTACCAAGGTAATGGCCGAAATGATGATACTCCTTCGCAAGAAAGGAGTTTCAATTATCCCGTACTTGGACGATCTCCTGATAAAGGCGAGGTCCAAGGAACAGTTGATAGTAGGGGTAGCACTTGCTCGGGAAGTGCTACAACAGCACGGCTGGATTCTCAATATTCCAAAGTCACAGCTGGTCCCGACGACACGTCTTCTGTTCCTGGGAATGATTCTGGACACAGACCAGAAAAGAGTGTTTCTTCCAGTGGAAAAAGCTGAGGAGTTGTCATCTCTAGTCAGAGACATCCTAAAACCGGGACAGGTGTCGGTACATCAATGCACACGAGTCCTGGGAAAGATGGTAGCTTCGTACGAGGCAATTCCATTCGGAAGGTTCCACGCAAGGACTTTCCAGTGGGACCTGTTGGACAAATGGTCCGGGTCCCATCTCCAGATAAAACAGCGGATAACCCTATCAGCAAGAACCAGGGTGTCACTGCTGTGGTGGCTGCAGAAGGCTCATCTACTAGAGGGCCGCAGATTCGGAATACAGGACTGGGTCCTGGTGACCACGGACGCCAGCCTTCGGGGCTGGGGGGCAGTCACACAGGGAAGAAATTTCCAAGGACTGTGGTCAAATCAGGAGATTTCACTTCACATAAATATTCAGGAGCTAAGGGCCATTTACAATGCCCTAAGTCAAGCAAGACCCCTGCTTCAGAACCGGCCGGTGCTGATCCAGTCAGACAACATCACGGCGGTCGCCCATGTAAACAGACAGGGCGGCACAAGAAGCAGGAGGGCAATGGCAGAAGCCACAAGGATTCTCCGATGGGCAGAGAATCATGTGTTAGCACTGACAGCAGTATTCATTCCGGGAGTGGACAACTGGGAAGCAGACTTCCTCAGCAGGCACGACCTCCACCCGGGAGAATGGGGACTTCATCCAGAAGTTTTCCGAATGCTGGTCAACCGTTGGGAAAAACCACAGGTGGACATGATGGCGTCCCGCCTAAACAAAAAGCTAAAAAGGTATTGCGCCAGGTCAAGGGACCCTCAGGCGATCGCTGTGGACGCTCTAGTGACACCGTGGGTGTACCAGTCGGTTTATGTGTTTCCTCCTCTGCCTCTCATACCCAAGGTACTGAGAATAATAAGAAGGCGAGGAGTGAGAACTATTCTCGTGGCTTCGGATTGGCCAAGAAGGACTTGGTACCCGGAACTTCAAGAGATGCTTGCAGAGGCCCCTTGGCCTCTGCCGCTCAGACAAGACCTGCTGCAGCAGGGACCCTGTCTGTTCCAAGACTTACCGCGGCTGCGTTTGACGGCATGGCGGTTGAACGCCGGATCCTGAAGGAAAAAGGTATTCCGGAGGAAGTCATCCCTACCCTGATCAAAACCAGGAAGGATGTCACCGCAAAGCATTATCACCGCATTTGGCGGAAATATGTTGCTTGGTGTGAGGCCAAGAAGGCCCCAACGGAGGAATTTCAACTGGGTCGTTTCTTACACTTCCTGCAAGCAGGTGTGACTTTGGGCCTCAAATTGGGGTCCATTAAGGTCCAGATCTCTGCCCTGTCGATTTTCTTCCAGAAAGAACTGGCTTCACTGCCTGAAGTTCAGACTTTTGTCAAGGGAGTCCTGCATATTCAGCCTCCTTTTGTGCCCCCAGTGGCACCTTGGGATCTCAATGTGGTCTTGGAATTTCTAAAATCACATTGGTTTGAGCCACTTAAGACTGTGGATTTAAAATATCTCACGTGGAAAGTGGTTATGTTGTTGGCTCTGGCTTCAGCCAGACGGGTGTCAGAATTGGCGGCTTTGTCCTGAAAAAGCCCCTATCTGATTTTCCATATGGATAGGGCAGAGTTGAGGACTCGTCCTCAGTTTCTCCCGAAGGTGGTATCAGCTTTTCACTTGAACCAACCTATTGTGGTGCCTGCGGCTACTAGGGACTTGGAGGATTCCAAGTTTCTGGACGTAGTCAGGGCCCTGAAACTTTGTTTCCAGGACGGCTGGAGTCAGGAAAACTGACTCGCTGTTTGTTCTATATGCACCCAACAAGCTGGGTGCACCTGCTTCTAAGCAGTCTATCGCGCGCTGGATTTGTAGCACAATTCAGCTGGCGCATTCTGCGGTGGGACTACCGCAGCCTAAAAATGTGAAAGCCTATTCCACATGGAAGGTGGGCTCATCTTGGGCGGCTGCCCGAGGGGTCTCGGCTTTACAACTTTGCCGAGCTGCTACTTGGTCAGGGGCAAACACGTTTGCAAAATTCTATAAATTTTATACCCTGGCTGAGGAGGACCTGGAGTTCTCTCATTCGGTGCTGCAGAGTCATCCGCACTCTCCCGCCCGTTTGGGAGCTTTGGTATAATCCCCATGGTCCTTACGGAGTTCCCAGCATCCACTAGGACGTTAGAGAAAATAAGAATTTACTCACCGGTAATTCTATTTCTCTGACGTCCTAAGTGGATGCTGGGGACTCCGTCAGGACCATGGGGATTAGCGGCTCCGCAGGAGACAGGGCACAAAAGTAAAAGCTTTTAGGATCAGGTGGTGTGCACTGGCTCCTCCCCCTATG
Source organism: Pseudophryne corroboree (assembly GCF_028390025.1). Classification (NCBI taxonomy): domain Eukaryota; kingdom Metazoa; phylum Chordata; class Amphibia; order Anura; family Myobatrachidae; genus Pseudophryne; species Pseudophryne corroboree. The sequence goes on from NC_086448.1 coordinate 119,383,187, forward strand.
ACCCTCCTCCAAGCCTCAGTTAGATTTCTGTGCCCGGCCGAGAAGGGTGCAATCTAGGTGGCTCTCCTAAAGAGCTGCTTCGAGTAAAAGTTTTGTTAGGTTTTTTATTTTCAGTGAGTCCTGCTGGCAACAGGCTCACTGCATCGAGGGACTTAGGGGAGAGAAGTGAACTCACCTGCGTGCAGGATGGATTGGCTTCTTAGGCTACTGGACACCATTAGCTCCAGAGGGAGTCGGAACACAGGTCTCACCCTGGGGTTCGTCCCGGAGCCGCGCCGCCGACCCCCTTGCAGATGCCGAAAAATGAAGAGGTCCAGAAACCGGCGGCAGAAGACTTTTCAGTCTTCATAAGGTAGCGCACAGCACTGCAGCTGTGCGCCATTGTTGTCAGCACACTTCATAGCAGCGGTCACTGAGGGTGCAGGGCGCTGGGGGGGGCGCCCTGGGCAGCAATGATAGTACCTTATTCTGGCTAAAAATACATCACATATAGCCCCTGGGGGCTATATGGATGTATTTAACCCCTGCCAGGTCTCAGAAAAACGGGAGAAGAAGCCCGCCGAAAAGGGGGCGGGGCCTATTCTCCTCAGCACACAGCGCCATTTTCCCTCACAGAAATGCTGGTGGGAAGGCTCCCAGGCTCTCCCCTGCACTGCACTACAGAAACAGGGTTAAAACAGAGAGGGGGGGCACTTATTTGGCGATATGACTATATATATTAAAATGCTATAAGGGAAAAACACTTATATAAAGGTTGTCCCTGTATAATTATAGCGTTTTTGGTGTGTGCTGGCAAACTCTCCCTCTGTCTCCCCAAAGGGCTAGTGGGGTCCTGTCCTCTATCAGAGCATTCCCTGTGTGTGTGCTGTGTGTCGGTACGTGTGTGTCGACATGTATGAGGACGATGTTGGTGAGGAGGCGGAGCAATTGCCTGTAATGGTGATGTCACTCTCTAGGGAGTCGACACCGGAATGGATGGCTTATTCAAGGAATTACGTGATAATGTCAACAGAGACGGCCGGCAAACAAAATAGTACCTGTCCAGGCGTCTCAAACACCGTCAGGGGCTTTAAAACGCCCATTTACCTCAGTCGGTCGACACAGACACGGACACTGATTTCAGTGTCGACGGTGAAGAAACAAACGTATTTTCCTTTAGGGCCACACGTTACTTGTTAAGGGCAATGAAGGAGGTGTTACATATTTCTGATACTACAAGTACCACAAAAAAGGGTATTATGTGGGGTGTGAAAAAACTACCTGTAGTTTTTCCTGAATCAGATAAATTAAATGAAGTGTGTGATGATGCGTGGGTTTCCCCCGATAGAAAATTATTGGCGGTATACCCTTTCCCGCCAGAAGTTAGGGCGCGTTGGGAAACACCCCTTAGGGTGGATAAGGCGCTCACACGCTTATCAAAACAAGTGGCGGTACCGTCTCCAGATAGGGCCGTCCTCAAGGAAAATATCCTAAGAAGTATATACACACATACTGGTGTTATACTGCGACCAGCGATCGCCTCAGCCTGGATGTGCAGAGCTGGGGTGGCTTGGTCGGATTCCCTGACTAAAAATATTGATACCCTTGACAGGGACAGTATTTTATTGACTATAGAGCATTTAAAGGATGCATTTCTATATATGCGAGATGCACAGAGGGATATTTGCACTCTGGCATCAAGAGTAAGTGCGATGTCCATATCTGCCAGAAGATGTTTATGGACACGACAGTGGTCAGGTGATGCAGATTCCAAACGGCACAAAGAAGTATTGCCGTATAAAGGGGAGGAGTTATTTGGGGTCGGTCCATCGGACCTGGTGGCCACGGCAACTGCTGGAAAATCCACCGTTTTTACCCTAAGTCACATCTCTGCAGAAAAAGACACCGTCTTTTCAGCCTCAGTCCTTTCGTCCCCATAAGAGTCATATCTGCCCAGGGATAGAGGAAAGGGAAGAAGACTGCAGCAGGCAGCCCATTCCCAGGAACAGAAGCCCTCCACCGCTTCTGCCAAGTTTCTCAGCATGACGCTGGGGCCGTACAGGACCCCTGGATCCTACAAGTAGTATCCCAGGGGTACAGATTGGAAAGTCGAGACGTTTCCCCCTCGCAGGTTCCTGAAGTCTGCTTTACCAACGTCTCCCTCCGACAGGGAGGCAGTATTGGAAACAATTCACAAGCTGTATTCCCAGCAGGTGATAATCAAAGTACCCCTCCTACAACAAGGAAAGGGGTATTATTCCACACTATGTTGTGGTACTGAAGCCAGAAGGCTCGGTGAGACCTATTCTAAATCTGAAATATTTGAACACTTACAAAGGTTCAAATCAAGATGGAGTCACTCAGAGCAGTGATAGCGAACCAGGAAGAAGGGGACTATAGGGTGTCCCGGGACATCAGGGATACTTACCTCCATGTCCCAATTTGCCCTTCTCACCAAGGGTACCTCAGGTTCGTGGTACAGAACTGTCACTATCAGTTTCAGACGCTGCCGTTTGGATTGTCCACGGCACCCCGGGTCTTTACCAAGGTAATGGCCGAAATGATGATTCTTCTTCAAAGAAAATGGACGACCTCCTGATAAGAGCAAGGTCCAGAGAACAGTTGGAGGTCGGAGTAGCACTATCTCAAGTAGTTCTACGACAGCACGGGTGGATTCTAAATATTCCAAAACCGCAGTTGTTTCCGACGACACATCGGCTGTTCCTAGGGATGATTCTGGACACAGTCCAGAAAAGGGTGTTTCTCCCGGAGAAGAAAGCCAGGGAGTTATCCGAGCTAGTCAGGAACCTCCTAAAACCAGGAAAAGTGTCAGTGCATCATTGCACAAGGGTCCTGGGTAAAATGGTGGCTTCTTACGAAGCGATTCCATTCGGCAGTTTTCACGCAAGAACTTTTCAGTGGGATCTGCTGGAAAAATGGTCCGGATCGCATCTTCAGATGCATCAGCGGATAACCCTGTCTCCAAGGACAAGGGTGTTTCTTCTGCGGTGGCTGCAAAGTACTCATCTACTAATGGGCCGCAGATTCGGCATTCAGGAAGGGTCCTGGTGACCAGGGATGCCAGCCTGAGAGGCTGGGGAGCAGTCACACAGGGAAAAAATTTCCAGGGAGTGTGATCAAGTCTGGAGAATTATCTCCACATAAATATACTGGAGCTAAGGGCAAGTTACAATGCTCTAAGCTTAGCAAGACCTCTGCTTCAAGGTCAGCCGGTATTGATCCAGTGGGACAACATCACGGCAGTCGCCCACGTAAACAGACAGGGCGGCACAAGAAGCAGAAGGGCAATAGCAGAAACTGCAAGGATTCTTCGCTGGGCGGAAAATCAGGTGATAGCACTGTCAGCAGTGTTCATTCCGACGCCCGGGAGAGTGGGGACTTCATCGGAAAGTCTTCCACATGATTGTGAACCATTGGGAAAGACCAAAGGTGGACATGATGGCGTCCCGCCTGAACAAAAAACTGGACAGGTATTGCGCCAGGTCAAGAGACCCTCAGGCAATAGCTGTGGACGCTCTGGTAACACCGTGGGTGTACCAGTCAGTGTATGTGTTCCCTCCTCTGCCTCTCATATACACAAGGTACTGAGAATTATAAGACGGAGAGGAGTAAGAACTATACTCGTGGCTCTGGATTGGCCAAGAAGGACTTGGTACCCGGAACTTCAAGAGATGCTCACAGAGGACTCATGGCCTCTGCCGCTAAGAAGGGACCTGCTTCAGCAGGGACCCTGTCTGTTCCAAGACTTACCGCGGCTGCGTTTGACGGCATGGCGGTTGAACGCCGGATCCTGAAGGAAAAAGGCATTCCGGAGGAAGTCATTCCTATCCTGATCAAAGCCAGGAAGGAGGGGACCGCACAACATTATCACCGTAATTGGCGAAAAATTGTTGCGTGGTGTGAGGCCAGGAGGGCCCCCACGGAGGAATTTTAACTCGGTCGATTCCTGCATTTCCTGAAGACAGGAGTGTCTATGGGCCTCAAATTGGGGTCCATTAAGGTTCAGATTTCGGCCCTGTCGATTTTCTTCCAGAAAGAATTGGCTTCAGTTCCTGAAGTCCAGACGTTTGTTAAGGGAGTATTGCATATACAGCCCCTTTTGTGCCTCCAGTGGCACCGTGGGATCACAACGTAGTGTTGGGATTCCTCAAATCACATTGGTTTGAACCGCTCAAATCTGTGGATTTTAAATATCTCACATGGAAAGTGACCATGCGGTTGGCCCTGGCCTCGGCCAGGCGAGTGTCAGAATTGGTGGCTTTGTCTTACAAAAGCCCATATCTGATTTTCCATTCGGACAGGGCAGAACTGCGGACTCGTCCCCAGTTTCTTCCTAAGGTGGTGTCAGCGTTTCATCTGAACCAACCTATTGTGGTACCTGCGGATACTAGGGACTTGGAGGACTCCAAGTTGCTAGACGTTGCCAGGGCCCTGAAAATATATGTTCCAGGACGGCTGGAGTCAGAAAGTCTGACTCGCTGTTTATACTTTATGCACCCAACAAGCTGGGTGCTCCTGCTTCTAAGCAGACGATTGCTCGTTGAATTTGTAGTACAATTCAGCTCGCACATTCTGTGGCAGGCCTGCCACAGCCAAAATCTGTAAATGCCCAATCCACAAGGAAGGTGGGCTCATCTTGGGCGGCTGCCCGAGGGGTCTCGGCTTTACAACTTTGCCGAGCTGCTACTTGGTCAGGGGAAAACACGTTTGCAAAATTCTACAAATTTGATACCCTGGCTGAGGAGGACCTGGAGTTCTCTCGTTCGGTGCTGCAGAGTCATCCGCACTCTCCCGCCCGTTTGGGAGCTTTGGTATAATCCCCATGGCCCTGACGGAGTCCCCAGCATCCACTTAGGACGTCAGAGAAAATAAGAATTTACTTACCGATAATTCTATTTCTCGTAGTCCGTAGTGGATGCTGGGCGCCCATCCCAAGTGCGGATTGTCTGCAATACTTGTACATAGTTATTGTTACAAAAATCGGGTTATTATTGTTGTGAGCCATCTTTTCAGAGGCTCCGCTGTTATCATGCTGTTAACTGGGTTCAGATCACAAGTTGTACGGTGTGATTGGTGTGGCTGGTATGAGTCTTACCCGGGATTCAAAATCCTTCCTTATTGTGTACGCTCGTCCGGGCACAGTATCCTAACTGAGGCTTGGAGGAGGGTCATAGGGGGAGGAGCCAGTGCACACCACCTGATCCTAAAAGCTTTTACTTTTGTGCCCTGTCTCCTGCGGAGCCGCTAATCCCCATGGTCCTGACGGAGTCCCCAGCATCCACTACGGACTGCGAGAAATAGAATTATCGGTAAGTAAATTCTTATTTTCTCGTAGTCCGTAGTGGATGCTGGGCGCCCATCCCAAGTGCGGATTGTCTGCAATACTTGTACATAGTTATTGTTACAAAAATCGGGTTGTTATGGCGAGCCATCTGTTCAGAGGCTCCATTGTTATCATACTGTTAACCGGGGTTCCTATCACGAGTTATATGGTGTGATTGGTGTGGCTGGTATGAGTCTTACCCGGGATTCAAAATCCTTCCTTATTGTGTCAGCTCTTCCGGGCACAGTGTCCTAACTGAGGCTTGGAGGAGGGTCATAGGGGGAGGAGCCAGTGCACACCAGGTAGTCCTAAATCTTTCTTAGAGTGCCCAGTCTCCTGCGGAGCCCGTCTATTCCCCATGGTCCTTACGGAGTTCCCAGCATCCACTACGGACTACGAGAAATAGAATTACCGGTGAGTAAATTCTTATTTTTTCTTTATCCATTCCTGCCTGAAGGAATGCTAATACCCTGGAAACTCTGAAAGCCTTAGGGTCCATTTTCCGTTCACTGCACCAATGAATATAGGTTTGCCATATTAGGTGATAAATGCGAGCTGAGGAAGGTTTCCTTGTTCTGAGCATAGTTTGAATTACCTGTTGTGAGAATCCTCTTGACTTCAGAATAGAGGTTTCAAGAGCCACGCCGTCAAAGACCGTCGATCCAGACATATGTGATAACAAGGACCCTGCATCAGTAGATCTGGACGTTGAGGGAGCAGAAGTGGAACATCCATCGACATACTCTGCAGATCTATGTACCAATGTCTTCTGGGCCAAGCCAGAGCTATTAGTATCATGGCACCTTTCCCTTGCTTTATCTTACTCACCACCCTGGGTAATAGGGTAATTGGAGGAAACACATAAGCCAGATGAAAGTCCCATTTCACCGACAGGGCATCCACAAAGATCACTCTGGGATCCTTTGTTCTTGCCCCGTATGCGAGAACTTTGCTGTTCAGACGGGACGCCATGAGATCTATCTCTGGCAACCCCCACTTGTCTACTATATTCTGGAAGACCTCTGAGTGTAGAGACCATTCACTTGCCTGAATGGTGTGTCGACTGAGAAAGTCCGCTTCCCAGTTTAGGACTCCTGGAACGAATACTGCGGACAAGGCTGGATGATGAAGTTCTGCCCACTTTAGTATGTGACTTACCTCCTCCACTGCTTTTCGGCTGTGAGTTCCTCCCTGATGGTTGAGGCACGCTACTGCCGTTGCATTGTCCGAGCGGATTTGGACTGGTTTTCCCCGAAGAATGTCCTTTGCCTGAATCCGTGCCATGTATATGGCCTAAAGTTCCAATATGTTTATTTGCAAGCAACTTTCTTCCCTTGTCCATTGCCCCTGAAAACACAAACTTCCTGACACTGCTCCTCAGCCCTGAACACTGGCATCTGTCGTCAGAATTTCCCAATCTGATATTCAAAGGGGTCTCCCCTTGTCCAGATGGGATGTCTGTAGCCACCAGGCTAATGACCTTCTTACTTCTGTCGTAAGAGACAGGTTCTGTGTTTTTATCGTCTGATGCAACCCATTCCATTTGGCAAGAATCAGACGCTGCAGAGGCCTTGAGTGGAATTGTGCATACTCCACCATGTCGATCGTTGATACCATCAAACCCATCACCCGTATTGCTGCATGAATGGATACCTTTTGACTGTGTAACAAGTCCTGAATCCTTGACTGGACCTTGGATATCTTGTTCAGAGGTAAACTTACTCTCTGAAGACCTGAATCCAGGAGTCAGACAATTTTGCCCAATTTATGAGCCACCCATGGTTCTGCGGACATGTTATTGTCTGTCGTAGATGACATAAGAGCAACTCTTACATCTATGCCAGGATTAAAAGATCATCGAGGTATGGAAAAATTCTTATCCCCTGCTGGCGGAGATAAGCTGCCATTACCACCATAATCTTGGTAAATACTCTGGGAGCTGTGGCTAACCCAAAAGGTAGGGTCTGGAACTGAAAATGCTGTTGGAGGATTGTGAACCTGAGAGAGCACTGATGGGACAGTGCTATAGGAACATGTAGGTAAGCATCCTGTATATCCAGGGATACCATATAATCCCCTGGTTCCATGGCCAAAATGATGGAACGTAACGTCTCCATCTGAAACCGAAGTACCCAAATATATTTGTTCAGTACTTTGAGATTGAGATTGAACTAAAAACAGGTTGGAGTAAAACCCCTGTCCTCATTGTGCAGGCGGAACTGGAATGACTACTCCTGAGTGAAGCAATTTCTGAACTGCCTCTAACAAAGCCCTGGCCTTCGTCTCAACCCAAGACAGGCTGGTACAAAAAAAACCTTCGAGGAGGGTACTTCTTGAAGGCAAAAGCATAGCCTAGAGCAGGGGTGGGCAACATACCTCATATCTCTGTGTGTGACCCCCACTATCCCCCTCACCCCTGGTGTGTGTCCCAGTACCCTCCTACCCCTGTGTGTGTGTTACACACCTTGTACTCCCCTCCCATGTTTGATACCCAGAACCCCCTACCTCTGTGTATATGGCACCCTGTACCCCTACCTTCCCGACGTTTTTGACAGTGTACACCCCCTGACGCTTTGCGTAAACACCCTGTACCCACCTACACCTGTGTGTGTGTGTTTGCGATGCCTAGTACCTGTGTGTGCACAAGGAGAGGGGGGAGCTGGCAACTGTACCCAGGGAGGGGATATTTTGTGTGCGGCCCTCGAATATTCGCTGGAATGTGCTATGTGGCCCCCCAGCTGAAATAATTGCCCACCCCTAGCCTAGAGATACCGCTTCCTGCACCCAGGCATCTGTTGTAGACTGCCAGATCTGTGCAAACTGAAGAAGTCAGCCCCCCACCCTGGGGTCCCGCAGGTGGAGGCCCGCACCATAAGGCTGATGGTTTATCATCTGTCTTCCCAACCGGTCCTCTGGTAACCCAATGCTTTTTAGTCTTACCAGACTTGTTGTATTGGGCCTGCTTGCCCTCCTTTTTTCCTTTTAGCTTTTCCTTGATACCGAAAGGGCCGAAAAGCCAGAACTTTAGGTTTGAAATTGTATGTGGAAGGGAAATTGACCTTCTTAGAGTCTGCTTCTGACTCCAGAATATCTGTCCATTCTTTACCAAAAAGAATATCTCCAGAAAAAGGTAATGATTCCAAAACCTTCTTAGATTCTGAATCAGCTTTCCACGTACGTAACCAAACTGTTCTGTGAGCAGCTTTTGTTGAAGCTGATGCCCTGGAGGCAATAGTACCCATATCCAATGCTACTTCTTCCAGGAACATTGCAGCCTGTTTTATATGAGCTATATAAGGAATTTTTGCTCTCTAGAAGCTATAGAAAAATCTCCCTCCAATGCATCAGCCCAGGCAGCCACTGCCTTTGCCATCCAAGCTGAAGCCATGGCTGGCCTTATGACTGCCCCAGACAGGGAAAAAAATGTTTTTTTTTTAGAAAACCATCCACTCTCCTATCTGTGACATCATTTAATGAGGTTGAAGGCAAAGGTAATGTAGATTTTCGCACTAATCGAATTACATGTATATCTACTTTAGGAGCCACCTCCCTTTTTAAACAATACCCAGCTGGAAGAGGATAATTGGAATTCCATTTCTTAGAAATTCTAAACTTCTTATTAGGCGTAGCCCAAGCCTCTACCATAATTTCCGTCAGCTGATCAGACCCTGGAAACTCAGTTTTAAGTGTTTTGGGACGTTTAAACACAGGTGCCTTGGTTTTTAACATAGACTCTGCTGATTCCTCTAAGGATAGAATGGCTTTCATTGCTTTAAATAACTCTGCTATATCCACTGAGCTGAGACCTTCCTCCTCTTCTTCGTATGCCGAAGTAGAATTAATTGAGCTTTCATCTTCAGATGAATCCTCATCTGAATCATGTGTAGTCTGTGAAGGTGAAAATTTACTTACCATTGGTTTATCAGCTTATTTCTTTTGAGAAGCTGCTGCTGGAAGTGATACACCATAGGTGGGGAGCTGCATGTAAAGGTTAATAGTGTAACCTATCACTGGTACAGGAGTTGGAGGAATTATCCGTTCAGCTATACTGGATAAAGTCTGTGCAAACATAGCCCAAGGTGGACCAATTTGCACCTTAATCTGCCTTGTATATTTCTTTAACCCCTGATGAAAGCTAAACAATTTGCACACAAAGCATCCTGAATCATATCCTGAGAGGATAACACATTTTTGCAAGACAAACATGATATGAGTGTTGGTGTTGCTGTGACTGTACCTTCCTCACCTTTGCTGCTCTTAGACATGATAAATAATCAACACTTCCACAGTGTACTACACAATTTGTGACTGTAATCACTTTAAAATTTTTAAAGTGATATACAATCCGACCCTACCCATGCACCGGCATTGACGATCGGAATAAACAAACTGACAGAATATAATAAAGACAGCAATCACACTGGCAGTCAGTTACATGTTATACATTAGTACACTGCTCAAAAAAATAAAGGGAACACTTAAATAACACAACCTAGATATGAATGAATGAAATATTCTTATTAAATACTTTGTTCTTTACATAGTTGAATGTGCCGACAACAAAATCACACAAAAATTATCAATGGAAATCAAATGTATTTACCCATGGAGGTCTGGATTTGGAGTCACACTCAAAATTAAAGTGGAAAAACACACTACAGGCTGATCCAACTTTGATGTAATGTCCTTAAAACAAGTCAAAATGAGGCTCAGTAGTGTGTGTGGTCTCCATGTGCCTGTATGACCTCCCTACAACGCCTGGGCATGCTCTTGATGAGGTGGCGGATGGTCTCCTGAGGGATCTCCTCCCAGACCTGGACTAAAGCATCTGCCAACTCCTGGACAGTCTGTGGTGCAACGTGACGTTGGATGGAGTGAGACATGATGTCCCAGATGTGCTCAATTGGATTCAGATCTGGGGAACGGGCAGGCCAGTCCATAGCATCAATGCCTTCGTCTTGCAGAAACTGCTGACACACTCCAGCCACATGAGGTCTTGCATTGTCTTGCATTAGGAGGAACCCAGGGCCAACCGCATCAGCATATGGTCTCACAAGGGGTCTGAGGATCTCATCTCGGTACCTAATGGCAGTCAGGCTACCTCTGGCGAGCACATGGAGGGCTGTGCGGCCCCCCAAAGAAATGCCACCCCACACCATTACTGACCCACTGCCAAACCGGTCATGCTGGAGGATGTTGCAGGCAGCAGAACGTTCTCCTTGGCGTCTCCAGACTCGGTGTCACGTGTGTCACATGTGCTCAGTGAGAACCTGCTTTCATCTGTGAAGAGCACAGGGTGCCAGTGGCGTATTTGCCAATCTTGGTGTTCTCTGGCAAATGCCAAATGTCCTGCACGGTGTTGGGCTGTAAGCACAACCCCCACCTGTGGACGTCGGGCCCTCATACCACCCTCATGGAGTCTGTTTCTGATCGTTTGAGTAGACACATGCACATTTGTGGCTTGCTGGAGATCATTTTGCAGGGCTCTGGCAGTGCTCCTCCTGTTCCTCCTTGCACAAAGGCAGAGGTAGCGGTCCTGCTGCTGGGTTGTTGCCCTCCTACGGCCTCCTCCACATCTCCTGATGTACTGGCCTGTCTCCTGGTAGCGCCTCCATGCTCTGGACACTACGCTGACAGACACGGCAAACCTTCTTGCATTGATGTGCCATCCTGGATGAGCTGCACTACCTGAGCCACTTGTGTGGGTTGTAGACTCCTTCTCATGCTACCACTAGAATGAAAGCACCGCCAGCTTTCAAAAGTGACCAAAACATCAGCTAGAATGCATAGGAGCTGAGAAGTGGTCTGTGGTCACCGCCTGCAGAACAAGTCCTTTATTGGGGGTGTCTTGCTAATTGCCTATAATTTCCACCTGTTGTCTATTCCATTTGCACAACAGCATGTGAAATTGATTGTCAATCAGTGTTGCTTCCTAAGTGGACAGTTTGATTTCACAGAAGTGTGATTAACTTGGAGTTACATTGTGTTGTTTAAGTGTTCCCTTTATTTTCTCATGCGTCCTAGAGGATGCTGGGGATGCTTCAAGAACCATGGGGTATAGAGGGGATCCGCAGGAGACAAGGGCACACTATAAGACTTTGGGTGTGAACTGGCTCCTCCCTGTATGCCCCTCCCCCAGACTCCAGTTAAATTCTGTGCCCAGCGAGACTGGATGCACACTGAAGAGCTCTCCTGAGTTTCTCAGAAAAATACTTTATTTAGGTTTTTTATTTGCAGGGAGACCTGCTGGCTACAGGCTCCCTGCTTCGTGGGAGAGAGGGGAGAGAAGCAGACCTACTTCTTAAGAGTTCAAGGGCTTTGCTTCTTAGGCTACTGGACACCATTAGCTCCAGAGGGTTCGATCACTACGGTACGCCTAGCTGCTTGTTCCCGGAGCCGCGCCGTCACCCCCCTCACAAAGCCAGAAGATAGAAGCCGTGTGAGTATGAGAAGATCAGAAGACATCAGTGACGGCAGAAGACGGCTTAAGGTAACGCGCAGTAGCCGCACTGCGCGCCATGCTCCCACACTGATCACGGCAGTGCAGGGCGCAGTGGGGGGGGGCGCCCTGGGCAGCATGGGGGGCCGCAAATACCACTGGCATGCAATTTAACTTGTTAAGGGACCCCCGCCAGTATAAAAAATTTTGAGCGGGACTGAAGCGTGCCATGTCGGGGGCGGGGCTTAGCCGCATAGCTCTCACCAGCACCATTTCTCTCTTCACAGAAGGCTGCAGAGACGCTGGCCCTGATCCTCCACACTGCTCTACAAGTAACAAGGTGCAAAAGGAGGGGGGGAGGGGCACTTGTAATTGGTGAATTATATTGTCGATAAAAGCGCTAGCAGGTCTGGGCAGTATTGTTACTGACTTCAGAACCGGGATAGGCGCTGGGTGTGAGCTGGCAGAACTCTGTCTTTCTAACAGGCTCTGCTGTGTGTCTGTCCCCTATAGCCCAGTGTGTTTGTGGCTGTCGGTACGTGTGTGTGTCGACATGTCTGAGGCTGAATGCTCTTCCCAGGAGGAGGCTGGCGTGGGGACTGACAATTCTGTGAGAGTGACAGTGTCGGCACCGCCGACGGATGATTGGATCAATATGCTGAGTGTTTTAAATACAAATGTGACTAAGTTGGCTAAGAGGTTTGATAAATCTGAGTCTAAGAACCAGACATGGAGGAAATCCATGGAGGATGCTTTGTCACAGGTCCAGACCCCTTCGGGGTCACAGAAGCGTTCATTTGCACAGATAGTAGATACAGATACCGACACGGACTCTGATTCCAGTGTCTACTATAGTGATGCCAGATTACATCCAAAACTGGCTAAGAGTATTCAGTACATGATTGTGGCGATGAAAGACGTATTACATATTACTGAGGACCCTGCTGTTCCTGTTACTAGGGTCTGTATGTTTAAAGGAAAGAAACCTGAAGTAACGTTTCCTCCCTCTCATGAACTGAACGCACTTTTTGAAAAAGCTTGGGAAAATCCTGACAAAAAGATACATGTTCCCAAAAGAATTCCAATGGCATATCCGTTCCCCTCTGGGGACAGGGAAAGCTGGGAGTCAATCCCCATGGTGGACAAAGCTTTATCGCGTCTATCCAAAAAGGTGGCGCTTCCGTCCCCAGACACGGCTGCCCTAAAGGATCCTGCGGATCGTAAGCAGGAAAATACCCTGAAATCCATTTATGTCACTACAGGGTCGCTACTCAGGCCTGCTGTTGCTGCGGCATGGGTGAGTAGCGCTATTGAAAAGTGGGCAGATAACTTCTCCTCTGAGGTAGATACCCTGGACAGGGATAGTGTGCTTTTGACTTTGGGTCACATCAAGGACGCTGCAGCATATTTAAAAGAAGCTGTAAAGGGATATTGGCCTTTTGGGATCAAGGGCCAATGCCATGGCAGTCTCAGCTAGGAGAGCATTGTGGATTCATCAATGGAATGCTGATGCTGACTCTAAGAAGGCGATGGAGGCTCTACCGTTTAACGGTAAGGTCTTTGGTGACGGCCTCACTGACCTGGTGTCTACGGCTACCGCGGGTAAGTCTTCCTTTTTTTCCTTATGTCCCTGCACAGCAGAAGAAATCGCCTCACTATCAGATGCAGTCCTTTCGGCCCAATAAATGAAAAAAAGGATGTGGGTCCTCCTTCCTTGCTGCGAGGGGGAGAGGACGGGGAAAAGGGTCACAGGATGTGGCAAGTTCCCAGGAGCAGAAGTCCTCCCCGACTTCTACCAAATCCACCGCATGATGCTGGGGCTCCTCTGCGGGAGTCCGCTCCAGTGGGGACACGTCTCAAACTCTTCAGTCAGGTCTGGGTGCACTCGGACCTGGATCCTTGGATAGTAGACATAGTAACCCAAGGGTACAAGTTAGGGTTTCAAGACGTGCCCCCTCACCGATTTTTCAAATCGGCCTTGCCAGCTTCTCTTCCAGAAAGGGAGATAGTAAGCGCTGCGATACTAAAGTTGTGTCAAAATCAAGTGATTGTCACGGTACCCCCATCTCAACAGGGGGAAGGTTTTTATTCAAGCCTGTTTGTGGTCCCGAAGCCGGATGGCTCAGTCAGACCGATTCTAAACCTAAAATCCCTCAATTTCTTTCTGAAGAAATTCAAGTTCAAGATGGAGTCTCTACGAGCAGTGATCTCCAGTCTGGAGGAGGGGGATTTTATGGTGTCGGTCGACATAAAAGATGCCTACTTACATGTCTCCATATATCCTCCCAATCAGGCTTACCTGAGATTTGCTGTGCAGGATTGTCATTACCAATTTCAGACGTTGCCGTTTGGTCTGTCCACGGCTCCGAGGATTTTCACCGAAGTAATGGCGGAAATGATGGTTCTCCTGCGCAAGCAGGGACTCACAATTATCCCGTACTTGGACTATCTCCTCATAAAGGCGAGGTCCAAGGAGCAATTGTTGAAGAATGTTGCTGTTTCACTGACGATTCTGCAACAACGCGGTTGGCTCCTAAATTTGCCAAAATCACAGTTGAATCCAACGACACGGCTGTCGTTCCTGGGTATGATTCTGGATACAGAATTGCTGAGAGTTTTTCTTCCAGTGGAAAAAGCTCTGGAAATACAGAACATGGTAAAACAGATTCTAAAACCGGCAAAGGTGTCAGTTTTTCACTGCACTCGGTTGCTGGGGAAGATGGTGGCGGCCTACGAGGCCATTCCATATGGCAGGTTCCATGCCAGGGTGTTTCAGTGGAACCTGCTGGACCAGTGGTCCGGGTCTCACCTGGACATGCACTGGAGAATAATTCTATCTCCCAGGACCAGAATTTCCCTTCTGTGGTGGCTGCACAGTTCTCACCTTCTGGAGGGACGCAGGTTCGGGATTCAGGACTGGATCCTGGTGACCACGGATGCAAGCCTCCGAGGCTGGAGGGCAGTCCCACAGGGAAGAAACTTTCAGGGAAAGTGGTCAAGCCAGGAAGCTTGTCTACACATAAACATTCTGGAATTAAGAGCCATCCACAACGGCATACTGCAAGCAGAACATCTTCGAGGTCTGCCGATCTTGATTCAGGCAGACAATGTGACAGCAGTGGCGTACATAAACCGCCAAGGCGGAACAAAGAGCAGAGCGGCGATGGCCGAGGCCACGAAGATTCTTCACTGGGCGGAAAGACATACCAGCGCTCTGGCAGCGGTCTTCATTCCAGGAGTGGACAACTGGGAAGCAGACTTCCTCAGCAGACACGATCTCCATCCAGGAGAGTGGGGTCTTCATCAAGAGGTCTTTGCAGAAGTGACAAGTCGTTGGGGAGTTCCTCAAGTGGACATGATGGCGTCCCGCCTCAACAAGAAACTTCAGATATATTGTTCCAGGTCAAGGGACCTTCAGGCGATAGCGGTGGATGCCCTAGTGACACCGTGGGTGTTTCAGTCAGTCTATATGTTCCATCCACTTCCACTCATTCCAAAGGTGATAAAAATCATACGAAGAACAAAGGTTTAGGCGATCCTCATTGTTCCAGATTGGCCAAAAAGGGCCTGGTATCCAGATCTTCAGGAATTACTCATAGAAGATCCCTGGCCTCTTCCTCTTCGGGAGGACCTGTTACAACAGGGGCCGTGCGTGTATCAGGACTTACCGCGGCTGCGTTTGATGGCGTGGCGGTTGAGCGCCAAATCCTAGCCCGAAAGGGTATTCCCAGTGAAGTCATCCCTACACTTCTTCAAGCTAAAAAAGAAGTAACGGCAAAGCATTACCACCGTTTTTGGAGGAAATATGTGTCTTGGTGTGAATCCAAGAAGGCTCCTACGGAAGAATTTCACCTGGGGGGTTTGCTCCATTTCCTACAAGCAGGTGTGGATGCGGGCCTAAAGTTAGGCTCTATTAAAGTCCAGATTTCGGCCTTGTCGATCTTTTTTCAAAAAGAATTGGCCTCCCTTCCAGAAGTTCAGACCTTCGTAAAAAGGCGTGCTGCACATCCAACCTCCCTTTGTGCCCCCAGTGGCACCATGGGACCTTCAAGTGGTGTTGCAATTCTTGCAGTCACATTGGTTTGAACCTTTGCGCAAGGTTGAGTTAAAATTCCTTACTTGGAAAGTGGTCATGTTGTTGGCTTTGGCATCTGCAAGGCGAGTGTCTGAGTTGGCGGCTTTGTCTCACAAACGCCCCTATTTGATTTTCCATGCTGAAAGAGCAGAGTTGAGAACTCGTCAGCAATTTCTGCCAAAAGTGGTTTCATCATTTCGTGTTAACCAGCCTATTGTGGTGCCAGTGGCTACTGACGTCTTGGCGGAGTCAAAGTCTCTCGATGTGGTCAGAGCTTTGAAGATCTATGTCGCCAGAACGGCGCAGATTAGGAAAACAGAGGCTCTTTGTCCTGTGGGCTCCCAACAAGATTGGGGCTCCTGCTCCTAAGCAGACTATTGCGCGCTGGATTTGTAATACGATTCAGCAGGCTCATTCTACGGCAGGATTGCCGTTACCGAAATCGGTGAAAGCCCATTCTACCCGAAAGGTGGGCTCATCCTGGGCGGCTGCCCGGGGAGTCTCGGCGTTACAACTTTGCCGAGCTGCTACTTCGTCGGGTTCAAACACCTTTGCAAAGTTCTACAAGTTTGATACCCTGGCTGAGGAGGACCTCGTGTTTGCTCAATCGGTGCTGCAGAGTCATCCGCACTCTCCCGCCCGTTCTAGAGCTTTGGTATAAACCCCATGGTTCTTGAAGCATCCCCAGCATCCTCTAGGACGTATGAGAAAATAGGATTTACCGGTAGGTATTAAAATCCTATTTTTTTGAGCAGTGTATATTAAGCAATATGAGCACATCAACTACAGCTACATTTTAAGTATGTAGGAGAACATATTATTGCATCATGTTTTAAACAGATCTAACGTATTCAGACGCAAATGCGAAAGAAACAGTAAATGTATACAAACTCATATGCAATAGACACTTTATCTAACTATTCGTACTCCAAAAGGTAAATAGAGACTTAGTGCAGCATAACTCGTACTCCGTAGAGTGGGATACAGGGAGACTCACCTCGCTTCCAGGACTGATAAATACGTTAGCGAACGCTGAGTGAATCCAGATGCTACTAGTGTACTTCCGCTCCATGAACCTATAGTGAACACAGACGCTCAGTGAACACGGACGCACCAGTCACACAGCCGCCTATGCTGCGACTGGGTCCTGTACAGCGTCTGAGACGGAAGTGGGAAACAGTTCATGGCGGAAACTGGTCATGAACCGGGGGGAGGGGCGAACAGGAGAGCATCTGACTCCCCACTGCTGACATCAACCCTAGGGATTGCGGCCTCATACTAATCCTGGAGCCCCTGATCCCTAAGGCCTAGCACTGGGGCACCCGAGGTGGCAGCCGCATCAGCTACTGTTTGGTAGTCTCCTTCCCAAAACAGTGCGGCTGTGTCCGTATTCCTGTTCTAAGCGGAATCGATGCCTTATCTTCTCCCCGTGCTCCGGCCACAGCCTGGTAATGTCTGCTGGACCTGCTAGTATATCCGACACAGACGCCCGCTGAAACAGCACTGTACTCGTGGGTAAGTGTTGTCGCGACCCGGCGGAGAGTTGTTGGGAGAGACTCTTTCTACGGTACGTATAAGACGCTGTTTAGAAAGATCACTCAAAAAATAGTAAAACTATAAAAATAAAATAAGAAAGCTTAGGGCTGCTAAGAATCAGCAGCCCTCTGACCATGGTCCGGCTCCTGCCGCACCAAACAAGAAACTGATTTGCCTGAGCAAGGAGGCGGGACATATGGACGGGCCCATTGCATGCTGGGAGGCCGGAAAAACTTTGACCGATTGGTGCAAATCCGCTGTCTCTTCATCATATCCTATTGTTATCCTGTGGATAACCTGTGGACCCTGCCGGAGAAATATATATATATATATTTCTCCTTCATCCACTAGGGGCCACTGGAGCGTAGTTACAATGGGGAAATAGTAGGCAGTAATTGGGAGCTGGCACTTTAAAATTCTCACACTGTGGCTAGCTCCTCCCCTACTATCTCCCCTCCAAGCCAGTCTTAGTTTAGTGCCCGAGGTAGCTGGTTCACTTGGGTTTAGCTGAAGAATTTTTTCTTTATTATTTTATTTTTCTTTCACACACTCACAGACTGGCAGCTCTGCCACTGCCAGTCTGCACCGCGGGAGCTGCCGGCGGGGTCCCATCGCAGCTGCGTGCGGCTCGGGATGGGCCCCGGCTGAGGGAGACACTGAGCTCTCCTGAGTTGGCAGGACACCGCTGCGTGCGGCGCGTGTCGGGGCCACTCCATCCAGCAGAAGATTCCGGCAGCATGGCAGCGGTGAGTATCAAAAATGGCCAGACACCGCTGCGTGCGGCGCGTGTCGGGGCCGCTGGGTCGAAACGCCTGACGGAAGGAAGCGGTGAGTACAATCTCCCCCCCTCCCCCTCCAGACTGATGTATGTTTTTACATTTCTCTAACGTCCTAGTGGATGCTGGGGACTCCGTCAGGACCATGGGGAATAGCGGGCTCCGCAGGAGACAGGGCACATCTAAAAAAGCTTTTAGGTCACATGGTGCGTACTGGCTCCTCCCCCTATGACCCTCCTCCAAGCCTCAGTTAGGTTTTTGTGCCCGTCCGAGAGGGTGCAATCTAGGTGGCTCTCTTAAAGAGCTAGTTAGAAAAGTTTTTTTTTAGGTTTGTAATCAGTGTCTCCTGCTGGCGACAGGAGCACTGCAACGAGGGACTTAGGGGAGAGACTTGCAACTCACCTGCCTGCAGGAGGATTGAAGTCTTAGGCTACTGGACACTGAGCTCCAGAGGGAGTCGGAACACAGGTCAGCCTGGGGTTCGTCCCGGAGCCGCGCCGCCGATCCCCCTTACAGACGCTGAAGAACGGCAGAACGGAGGTCCGGAAACAGGCGGCAGAAGACTTCAGTCTTCATAGAGGTAGCGCACAGCACTGCAGCTGTGCGCCATTGTTGCTACACGGCTCACGGATCTCGGTCACGGAGGGTGCAGGGCGCTGCTGGGGGCGCCCTGGGCAGCAATATAGAGTACCTTAGAGGCAAATAAATACATCACATATAGCCATTAAGGCTATATGTATGTATTTAACCCAGGCCAGTTTATTAGAAAAACCGGGAGAAAAGCCCGCCGGAAAAGGGGCGGAGCTTATTCTCCTCAGCACTCGGCGCCATTTTCCTGCACGGCTCCGCTGGTGAGGAAGGCTCCCACGACTCTCCCCTGCACTGCACTACAGAAACAGGGTAACAAAGAGAGGGGGGGCATAAATTGGCGATATAAATATATATTGAGAGCGCATATATATAAAAACAACACCTTCTAGGGTTGTTATATACTGTATAGCGCTTTTGGTGTGTGCTGGCAAACTCTCCCTCTGTCTCCCCAAAGGGCTAGGAGGGTCCTGTCTTCAATAGAGCATTCACTGTGTGGCTGCTGTGTGTGTCGGTACGTGTGTGTCGACATGTATGAGGACGAAGTTGGTGTGGAGGCAGAGCAATTGCCGATGATGGTAATGTCACCCCCTAGGGAGTCGACACCGGAATGGATGGCTTTGGTTATGGAATTACGTGATAATGTCAGCACATTACAAAAGTCAGTTGACGAAATGAGACGCCCGGCAAACCAGTTAGTACCGGTTCAGGCATCTCAGACACCGTCAGGGGCTGTAAAACGTCCCTTACCTCAGTCAGTCGACACGGGTACCGACACAGATGAATCTAGTGTCGACGGTGAGGAAGTAAACGTATTTTCCAATAGGGCCACACGTTATATGATCACGGCAATGAAGGAGGCTTTGCAGCTCTCTGATACTACTGGTACCTCAAAAAGGGGTATTATGTGGGGGGTGAAAAAACTACCTGTATTTTTCCCAGAATCAGAGGAATTGAATGATGTGTGTGATGAAGCGTGGGTTACCCCCGATAGAAAAATGCTAATTTCAAAGAAGTTGTTGGCATTATACCCTTTCCCACCAGAGGTTAGGGCGCGCTGGGAATCACCCCCTAAGGTGGATAAGGCGCTCACACGTTTATCAAAGCAAGTGGCGTTGCCGTCTCCTGATACGGCCGCCCTCAAGGATCCAGCAGATAGGAGGCTGGAAACTACACTGAAGAGTATATACACACATACGGGTGTTATACTGCGACCGGCAATAGCCTCAGCCTGGATGTGCAGTGCTGGGGTAGTGTGGTTGGATTCTCTGACTGAAAATATTGAGACCCTGGATAGGGACAGTATTTTATTGACTCTAGAGCAATTAAAGGATGCTTTTCTTTATATGCGAGATGCTCAGAGGGATGTTTGTACTCTGGCATCAAGAGTAAGCGCGATGTCCATATCTGCTAGAAGAAGTTTATGGACGCGACAGTGGTCAGGTGATGCGGATTCCAAGAGGCATATGGAAGTATTGCCATATAAAGGAGCGGAATTGTTTGGGGTCGGTCTTTCGGACCTGGTGACCACGGCAACTGCCGGCAAATCCACCTTTTTACCTCAGACCCCTTCACAACAGAAAAAGACACCGTCTTTTCAGCCGCAGTCCTTTCGCTCCTATAAAAAGCGACCAAAAGGACAGTCTTATCTGCCGAGAGGCAGAGGAAAGGGTAAGAAAGGGCAGCACGCAGCCCCTGCCCAGGAACAGAAGCCCGCCCCGGCTTCTACAAAGCCATCAGCATGACGCTGGGGCTTTACAAGCGGACCCAGGAACGGTGGGGGGTCGACTCAAGATTTTCAGCAATCAATGGGCTCACTCACAAGTGGACCCGTGGGTCCTGCAGATAATATCTCAGGGTTACATGCTGGAGTTCGAAAGGTTTCCCCCTCGCCGGTTCCTAAAGTCTGCTTTACCAACGTCTCCCTCAGAAAGGACGTCGGTTTTGGAAGCCATTCACAAGCTGTATTCTCAGCAGGTGATAGTCAAGGTACCCCTCCTACAACAGGGAAAGGGGTATTATTCCACACTATTTGTGGTACCGAAGCCGGACGGTTCGGTAAGACCTATTCTAAATCTGAAATCCTTGAACCTGTACATACAGAAATTCAAGTTCAAAATGGAGTCACTCAGAGCAGTGATAGCGAATCTGGAAGACGGGGACTTCATGGTGTCCCTGGACATAAAGGATGCTTATCTGCATGTCCCAATTTACCCCTCACACCAAGGGTATCTCAGGTTCGTGATACAAGACTGTCATTATCAGTTTCAAACAATGCCGTTTGGTTTGTCTACGGCCCCTCGGGTCTTTACCAAGGTAATGACCGAAATGATGGTTCTTCTACGAAGAAAAGGCGTATTAATTATCCCTTACTTGGACGATCTCCTGATAAGGGCAAAGTCCAGAGAACAGCTGGAAGTCGGTGTAGCACTAACCCAGGTAGTGCTCCAGCAACACGGGTGGATTCTGAATCTTCCAAAATCTCAATTGACCCCGACAACTCGTCTGCTGTTCCTGGGAATGATTCTGGACACGGTTCAGAAAAAGGTGTTTCTCCCGGAGGGAAAAGCAAGGGAGTTATCCGAACTTGTCAGGAACCTCCTAAAACCAGGAACGGTGTCAGTACATCAATGCACAAGAGTCCTGGGAAAGATGGTGGCTTCGTACGAAGCGATTCCATTCGGCAGATTCCATGCACGGACATTTCAGTGGGATCTGCTGGACAAATGGTCCGGATCGCATCTGCACATGCATCAGCGGATAGCACTGTCACCAAGAACAAGGTTGTCTCTCCTGTGGTGGCTGCAGACTGCCCATCTGTTAGTGGGCCGCAGATTCGGCATACAGGACTGGGTCCTGGTGACTACGGATGCCAGCCTACGAGGTTGGGGAGCAGTCACAAAGGGAAGAAATTTCCAGGGCGTGTGGTCAAGCCTGGAGACGTCTCTTCACATAAATATACTGGAGCTAAGAGCGATCTACAATGCTCTAAGTCTGGCAAAACCGCTGCTTCAGGGTCAGCCGGTGTTGATCCAGTCCGACAACATCACGGCAGTCGCCCACGTAAACCGACAAGGCGGCACGAGAAGCAGGAGTGCAATGGCAGAAGCGGCAAGGATTCTGCGCTGGGCGGAGAATCATGTCATAGCACTGTCGGCAGTGTTCATCCCGGGAGTGGACAACTGGGAAGCAGATTTCCTCAGCAGACACGACCTTCACCCGGGAGAGTGGGGACTTCATCCAGAAGTTTTCCACATGATTGTGAACCGTTGGGAAAAACCAAAGGTAGACATGATGGCGTCTCGCCTCAACAAAAAATTGGACAGGTATTGCGCCAGGTCAAGAGACCCTCAGGCAATAGCTGTGGACGCTCTGGTAACACCGTGGGTGTACCAATCAGTGTATGTGTTCCCTCCTCTGCCTCTCATACCAAAGATGCTGAGAATTATACGGAAAAGAGGAGTAAGAACGATACTGGTGGCTCCGGACTGGCCAAGGAGAACTTGGTATCCGGAACTTCAAGAGATGCTCACGGAGGATCCGTGGCCTCTACCTCTGAGAAGGGATCTGCTTCAGCAGGGACCTTGTATGTTCCAAGACTTACCGCGTCTGCGTTTGACGGCATGGCGGTTGAACGCCGGATTCTAAAAGAAAAGGGCATTCCAGAGGAAGTTATTCCTACCTTGATTAAGGCTAGGAAGGAAGTGACTGTACAACATTATCACGGCATTTGGCGAAAATATGTTGCGTGGTGTGAGGCCAAGAAGGCTCCAACGGAAGAATTTCAATTGGGTCGATTCTTACATTTCCTGCAAGCAGGATTGTCTATGGGCCTAAAATTGGGGTCTATTAAAGTTCAAATTTCGGCCTTATCAATTTTCTTCCAGAAGGAATTGGCGTCAGTGCCTGAAGTACAAACTTTTGTCAAAGGTGTACTACATATACAACCCCCAATAGTGCCTCCAGTGGCACCGTGGGATTTGAACGTGGTTCTAAATTTTCTCAAATCTCATTGGTTTGAGCCGTTAAAATCGGTAGAATTAAAATACCTTACATGGAAGGTAACCATGCTGTTGGCCCTGGCTTCTGCCAGGAGAGTTTCAGAGTTGGCAGCTTTGTCATACAAGAGCCCATATCTGATATTCCATTCGGACAGGGCAGAATTGAGGACGCGTCCTCAATTTCTCCCTAAGGTGGTTTCGGCATTTCACTTAAACCAGCCTATTGTGGTGCCTGCGGCTACTAGCGACTTGGAGGACTCCAAGTTACTGGACGTTGTCAGAGCATTAAAAATATATATTTCAAGGACAGCTGGAGTCAGAAAAACTGACTCGTTGTTTACATTGTATGCACCCAACAAGATGGGTGCTCCTGCGTCTAAACAGACGATTGCACGTTGGATCTGTAGCACAATCCAACTTGCACATTCTGTGGCAGGCGTGCCACAGCCTAAATCTGTAAAGGCCCACTCCACAAGGAAGGTGGGCTCATCTTGGGCGGCTGCCCGAGGAGTCTCGGCATTACAACTTTGCCGAGCAGCTACGTGGTCAGGGGAGAACACGTTTGTAAAATTTTACAAATTTGATACTCTGGCTACAGAGGACCTGGAGTTTTCTCATTCGGTGCTGCAGAGTCATCCGCACTCTCCCGCCCGTTTGGGAGCTTTGGTATAATCCCCATGGTCCTGACGGAGTCCCCAGCATCCACTAGGACGTTAGAGAAAATAAGAATTTACTTACCGATAATTCTATTTCTCATAGTCCGTAGTGGATGCTGGGCGCCCATCCCAAGTGCGGATTGTCTGCAATACTTGTACATAGTTATTGTTATAAAAATCGGGTTATTATTGTTGTGAGCCATCTTTTTAGAGGCTACTTCGTTTTTGTTATCATACTGTTAACTGGGTTCAGATCACAAGTTGTATGGTGTGATTGGTGTGGCTGGTATGAGTCTTACCCGGGATTCAAGATCCTTCCTTATTGTGTACGCTCGTCCGGGCACAGTACCTAACTGAGGCTTGGAGGAGGGTCATAGGGGGAGGAGCCAGTACGCACCATGTGACCTAAAAGCTTTTTTAGATGTGCCCTGTCTCCTGCGGAGCCCGCTATTCCCCATGGTCCTGACGGAGTCCCCAGCATCCACTACGGACTATGAGAAATAGAATTATCGGTAAGTAAATTCTTATTTTTTCAGTTTCAGTGTTTTAATACATGGATGGACAGGCTCCCCTATACTCTCCAGTCAGACAGGCTGGAGTGCATAAAAGGCTTACTAATTTGAAATTGGCGCCATTATGTGGGGGGCGGAGCTTCAGCCCGCTCTGTAAGCGGGCTCAGCGCTCTTCACTCCCCGGCTGCAGCATACAGGCAGCCGGGTGATACATTTACATATATCATATATCTGTGTAATAATTAGCATAGCTCTCATGGCAAAGTGGTAACACCTATGGTTACGATGCCCACGAGCTAGGGTTCGATTCCAGCAAAGGACACACTCTCCCCGGCCGCAGCATACACACTTACAGGCAGCCGGATGATAGTGCGGTTTTAATTTGAAAGTGACCGGAGCAGGGGGCGGAGCTAACTCCCGCTCCGTTCGGCGGGCTCAGGCTTTCCGCTCCCCGGCCGCACATCGCTCCCCGGCCGCAGCATACAGGCGGCCGGGGGATGCATGGGCGCTTTCCGCTTACTATACAGCGGATTTGAATTTGGCGCCGAAGCGGAGGGGGCGGAGCTAACTCCCGCTCTGTACGGCGGGCTTTCTCCGCTGCCCAGCCGCTGCAGCATGACGAGACGCCGCTCCACAGTCCCCCGCTCCCCGGGCCACTGAAAGCTTCTTTCCTCTCCTGGCTGTGCAGGGAGGATTCTTTACATGTATAAGGTATGAGGGGGGAAGGGGGGTGAAGCTTATTCCCCCCGGTGGAGGCTCCCAGCTCTCATTGTCTCTAGGCAACACACCTGTCTCTGGAGTTTGTAGCTTTTCTGTGCAGTGTGCTGCAGAAATATTGTTACATCTTGCTTTGGCTACATTCCTCCTGCAGGGGAGTCCTCTGCCCCATTTCAGACATTTAGATCAGGGAATCTGCTCTATTACAGGAGCTGGGACTCAGCTCATTGATAATTAAAAATCTACTGTGCAGTATTTCTTTACCTTACAAATACACAGTATTTATCTACCCTATTAGGTGCACAGTAATTATCTACCCTATTAGGTGCACAGTATTTATCTGTCCTATTAGGTGCATGGGTTCACTGTGGTGTGTGTATATAGATATATATAGATATGTTTGTATATATATATATTTCTCTAACGTCCTAAGTGGATGCTGGGGACTCCGTAAGGACCATGGGGAATAGCGGCTCCGCAGGAGACTGGGCACATCTAAAGAAAGCTTTAGGACTATCTGGTGTGCACTGGCTCCTCCCCCTATGACCCTCCTCCAAGCCTCAGTTAGATCTCTGTGCCCGAACGAGAAGGGTGCACACTAGGGGCTCTCCTGAGCTTCTTAGTGAAAGTTTTAGTTTAGGTTTTTTATTTTCAGTGAGACCTGCTGGCAACAGGCTCACTGCATCGAGGGACTAAGGGGAGAAGAAGCGAACTCACCTGCGTGCAGAGTGGATTGGGCTTCTTAGGCTACTGGACATTAGCTCCAGAGGGACGATCACAGGCCCAGCCATGGATGGGTCCCAGAGCCGCGCCGCCGGCCCCCTTACAGAGCCAGAAGACAGAAGAGGTCCGGAAAATCGGCGGCAGAAGACATCCTGTCTTCACCAAGGTAGCGCACAGCACTGCAGCTGTGCGCCATTGCTCCTCAGCACACTTCACACTTCGGTCACTGAGGGTGCAGGGCGCTAGGGGGGGGCGCCCTGAGCAGCAATAAAAACACCTTGGCTGGCGAAAATACATCACATATAGCCCCCAGGGCTATATGGATGAATTTTAACCCCTGCCAGAATCCATAAAAAAGCAGGAGAAAAGTCCGCGAAAAAGGGGCGGAGCCTATCTCCTCAGCACACTGGCGCCATTTTCCCTCACAGCTCAGTTGGAGGGAAGCTCCCCTGGCTCTCCCCTGCAGTCACTACACTACAGAAAGGGTTAAAAAAGAGAGGGGGGCACTAATTAGGCGCAGTATTAACAATACAGCAGCTATAAGGGGAAAAACACTTATATAAGGTTATCCCTGTATATATATAGCGCTTTGGTGTGTGCTGGCAAACTCTCCCTCTGTCTCCCCAAAGGGCTAGTGGGGTCCTGTCCTCTATCAGAGCATTCCCTGTGTGTGTGCTGTATGTCGGTACGTTTGTGTCGACATGTATGAGGAGAAAAATGATGTGGAGACGGAGCAGATTGCCTGTAATAGTGATGTCACCCCCTAGGGGGTCGACACCTGAGTGGAT
Source organism: Pseudophryne corroboree (assembly GCF_028390025.1). Classification (NCBI taxonomy): domain Eukaryota; kingdom Metazoa; phylum Chordata; class Amphibia; order Anura; family Myobatrachidae; genus Pseudophryne; species Pseudophryne corroboree. Next base: position 119,409,321 of record NC_086448.1, read on the forward strand.
GAACTGTTGGAAGGAATTACGTGACAGTGTCAGCTCTGTATAAAAGACAGTGGTTGACATGAGACAGCCGGCTACTCAGCTTGTGCCTGTCCAGACGTCTCAATGGCCGTCAGGGGCTCTAAAGCGCCCGTTACCTCAGATGGCAGATATAGACGCCGACACGGATACTGACTCCAGTGTCGACGGTGAAGAGACAAATGTGACTTCCAGTAGGGCCACACGTTACATGATTGAGGCAATGAAAAATGTTTTACACATTTCTGATAATACGAGTACCACCAAAAAGGGGTATTATGTTCGGTGAGGAAAAACTACCTGTAGTTTTCCTGAATCTGAGAAATTAAATGAGGTGTGTGATGATGCGTGGTTTTCCCCCGATAACAACTGATAATTTCTAAATGTTATTGGCATTATATCCTTTCCCGCCAGAGGTTAGGGTGCGTTGGGAAACACCCCCTAGGGTGGATAAAGCGCTCACACGCTTGTAAGGGCTCTACCCTCTCCTGAGATGGCCGCCCTTAAGGATCCTGCTGATAGAAAGCAGGAGGGTATCCTAAAATGTATTTACACACATACTGGTGTTATACTGCGACCAGCAATCGCCTCAGCCTGGATGTGCAGTGCTGGGTTGGCGTGGTCGGATTCCCTGACTGAAAATATTGATACCCTAGATAGGGACAGTATATTTTTGCCTATAGAGCATTTAAAAGATGCATTTCTATATATGCGTGATGCACAGCGGAATATTTGCCGACTGGCATCAAGTCTAAGTGCGTTGTCCATTTCTACCAGTAGAGGGTTATGGACACGTCAGTGGTCAGGTGATGCGTATTCCAAACGGCATTTGGAAGTATTGCCTTAATAAGGGGAGGAGTTATTTGGGGTCGGTCTTTCAGACCTGGTGGCCACGGCAACAGCTGGGAAATCCACGTTTGTACCCCAGGTCGCCTCTCAACATGAGAAGACGCCGTATTATCAGGCGCAGTCTTTTCGTGGACAAGCGGGCAAAATGTTCCTCATTTCTGCCCCGTGACAGAGGGAGAGGAAAAAGGCTGCAGAAATCAGCCAGTTCCCAGGAACAGAAACCCTCTCCCGCCTCTGCCAAGCCCTCAGTATGACGCTGGGGCTTTACAAGCAGAATCAGGCACGGTGGGGGGCCCGTCTCAATGAATTTCAGCGCGCAGTGGGCTCACTCGCAAGTAGACCCCTGGATCCTTCAGGTGATATCTCAGGGGTACAAATTAGAATTCGAGACGTCTCCCCCTCGCCGTTTTCCTAAAGTCGGCTTTACCGATGTCTCCTTCTGACAGGGAGACAGTTGTGGAAGCCATTCACAAGCTGTATTCCCAGCAGGTGATAATCAAGGTACCCCTCCTGCAACAGGGAACGGGGTATTATTCCACACTGTTGTGGTACCGAAGCCGGACGGCTCGGTGAGACCGATTCTAAATCTAAAATCTTTGAACACTTACATACAGAGGTTCAAATTCAAGATTGAGTCACACAGAGCAGTGATTGCGAACCTGGAAGAAGGGGACTACATGATGTCTCGGGACATCAAGGATGTTTACCTTCATGTCAGAATTTACCCTTCTCACCAAGGGTACCTCAGGTTTATGGTACAGAACTGTCACTATCAGTTCAGACGCTGCCGTATGGATGGTCCACGGCACCCCGGGTCTTTACCAAGGTAATGGCCGAAATGATGATATTCCTTCGAAGGAAGGGAATTTTAGTTATCCCTTACTTGGACGATTCCCTGATAAGGGTAAGATCCAGGGAACAGTTGGAGGTCGGTGTAGCACTATCTCAGGTAGTGTTGCGGCAGCACGATTGGATTCTCAATATTCCAAAATCGCAGCTGGTTCCGACGACTTGTCTTCGGTTCCTAGGGATGATCCTGGACACAGTCCAGAAAAAGGTGTTTCTCCCGGAGGGGAAAGACAGGGAGTTATCCGAGCTAGTCAGGAACCTCCTAAAACCGAGCCAAGTCTCAGTGCATCAATGCACAAGGGTTCTGGGTAAAATGGTGGCTTCCTACGAAGCAATCCCATTCGGCAGATTCCACGCAAGAACTTTCCAGTGGGACCTGCTGGACAAATGGTCCGGGTCGCATCTTCAGATGCATCAGCGGATAACCCTGTCACCAAGGACAAGGGTGTCCCTCCTGTGGTGGTTGCAGAGTGCTCATCTTCTAGAGGGCCGCAGATTCGGCATTCAGGACTGGGTCCTGGTGACCACGGATGCCAGCCTGCGAGGCTGGGGAGCAGTCACACAGGGAAGGAATATCCAGGGCTTATGGTCAAGCCTGGAGACATCACTTCACATAAATATCCTGAAGCTAAGGGCCATTTACAATGCTCTAAGCTTAGCAAGACCTCTGCTTCAAGGTCAGCCGGTGTTGATCCAGTCGGACAACATCACGGCAGTCACCCACGTAAACAGACAGGGTGGCACAAGAAGCAGGAGGGCAATGGCAGAAGCTGCAAGGATTCTTCGCTGGGCGGAAAATCATGTGATAGCACTGTCAGCAGTATTCATTCCGGGAGTGGACAACTGGGAAGCAGACTTCCTCAGCACGACCTCCACCCGGTAGAGTGGGGACTTCACCCAGAAGTCTTCCACATGTTTATAAACCGTTGGGAAAAACTCGACCGGTATTGCGCCAGGTCAAGGGACCCTCAGGCAATAGCTGTAGACGCTCTGGTAACACCGTGGGTGTACCAGTCAGTGTATGTGTTCCCTCCTCTGCCTCTCATACCCAAGGTACTGAGATTGATAAGATGGAGAGGAGTAAGCACTATATTCGTGGCTCCGGATTGGCCAAGAAGGACTTGGTAACCGGAACTTCAAGAGATGCTCACGGAGGATCCGTGGCCTCTACCTCTAAGAAGGGACCTGCTCCAACAAGGACCCTGTCTGTTCCAAGACTTACCGCGGCTGCGTTTGACGGCATGGCGGTTGAACGCCGGATCCTGAAGGAAAAAAGGCATTCCGGATGAAGTCATCCCTATCCTGATCAAAGCCAGGAAGGATGTAACCGCAAAACATTATCACCGCATTTGGCGAAAATATGTTGCGTGGTGCGAGGCCAGTAAGGCCCGACGGAGGAAATTCAACTGGGTCGATTCCTACATTTCCTGCAAACAGGAGTGTCTCTGGGCCTGAAATTGGGGTCCATTAAGGTTCAAATTTCGGCCCTGTCAATTTTCTTCCAAAAAGAACTAGCTTCAGTCCCTGAAGTTCAGACGTTTGTAAAAGGGGTACTGCATATACAGCCTCCTTTTGTGCCTCCAGTGGCACTTTGGGATCTCAATGTAGTTTTTTGGGTTCCAAAAGTCACATTGGTTTGAACCACTTAAATCTGTGGAGTTAAAATATCTCACATGGAAAGTGGTCATGCTGTTGGCCCTGGCCTGGGCCAGGCGCGTGTCAGAATTGGCGGCTTTATCCTGTAAAAGCCCTTATCTGATTTTCCATTCGGACAGGGCGGAATTGAGGACTCGTCCTCAGTTTCTCCCTAAGGTGGTTTCAGCGTTTCACCTGAACCAACCTATTGTGGTGCCTGCGGCTACTAGGGACTTGGAGAACTCCAAGTTGCTAGACGTTGTCAGGGCCCTGAAAATATATGTTTCCAGGACGGCTGGAGTCAGAAAATCTGACTCGCTGTTTATCCTGTATGCACCCAACAAGCTGGGTGCTCCTGCTTCTAAGCAGACTATTGCTCGTTGGATTTGTAGTACAATTCAGCTTGCACATTCTGTGGCAGGCCTGCCACAGCCAAAAATCTGTAAATGCCCACTCCACAAGGAAGGTGGGCTCATCTTGGGCGGCTGCCCGAGGGGTCTCGGCTTTACAACTTTGCCGAGCAGCTACTTGGTCAGGAGCAAATACGTTTGTAAAATTCTACAAAATTGATACCCTGGCTGAGGAGGACCTGGAGTTCTCTCAATTGGTGCTGCAGAGTCATCCGCACTCTCCCGCCCGTTTGGGAGCTTTGGTATAATCCCCATGGTCCTTACGGAGTCCCCAGCATCCACTTAGGACGTTAGAGAAAATAAGAATTTACTTACCGATAATTCTATTTCTCGTAGTCCGTAGTGGATGCTGGGCGCCCATCCCAAGTGCGGATTGTCTGCAATACTGGTACATAGTTATTGTTACCAAAAAATCGGGTTATTGCTGTAGTGAGCCATCTTTTCTAGAGGCTCCTCTGTTATCATGCTGTTAACTGGGTTCAGATCACAAGTTGTACAGTGTGATTGGTGTGGCTGGTATGAGTCTTACCCGGGATTCAAAATCCTTCCTTATTGTGTACGCTCGTCCGGGCACAGTATCCTAACTGAGGCTTGGAGGAGGGTCATAGGGGGAGGAGCCAGTGCACACCAGATAGTCCTAAAGCTTTCTTTAGATGTGCCCAGTCTCCTGCGGAGCCGCTATTCCCCATGGTCCTTACGGAGTCCCCAGCATCCACTACGGACTACGAGAAATAGAATTATCGGTAAGTAAATTCTTATTTTAAGTGTGTGGGTATGTATATAGATATATCCATACAATACCATATATAAGGGATAAAACAAACACTTCCGCAATGTTTTCTAGAAACAGAATACCCCACCTTGCCACATAACATTTTCACCCATCTTTTCTCACAGGCTGGTCACCATTTTGAAAAGCCAGCGGAACCTCCGAGAAACATCGGGTGCACCTTAATTAGCGGTACACTACATACAGGGCGGGGTGTTGCCTTCCCTTTATTATTCCTTGGTGTCACTTGGTACTAATGCTATTTGTAATTGGGGAATGTGTGTAAAGCATCAGACAAATAGTGCTGTGGCTCAGTACGCTAGTAGCGGGTATCTGAACAGGAGTTTGAATCCAAACAAAACTTTAAGGAGAGCTCCTATAGCCTAGGGCTAAGACTCCTGTCCCACAGCGCAGCGTTACTGGTTCAGGTCTCCGCTGCTCCAGAAAGTTTATTTGAATCGTGTCGGTCACTACACATTATAGCGCAGACCTTACATAGGGCTGTGTTTATTTAACCCACCTTTTCTCCTTTCGTTTGTCTCACCTGGGATAGTCAAAGAACTCCCTTTTAGGTGTGAAGTATGCGGTGGAGCCATCTGCAGAGCCCTCCACGCACCTGCAGGACACTCCTGTTTGAACAGCTCAGATTATACAGGTAATGTCACTGGTAACCAGAGACCTTGTACGTCATTTCACCTCTCCAGGTTTCTAAAGGAACCTTGCTAACCTTCCATGTTACAATACTGATGATGTCTGTTTTCTGTGGAGTCTGAACCAGTGTCTCAGAATATCCAGGTGCATTATACAGCAGTTCGTCTGAGACTGCAGGTAAAGGAGGCGGACACGTCAAGTCCATCAGGGTTCGACGCCGATGACGAAATGACAGCGACTGGTCCAGTTTCGGATGAGCTGGGCAGGCTCCGGTAGACGGCCGGCAGACACCCGAATACACAATTTCAGGTATCAAACAATGTTTGTTTTCCTATCCTTTCCCCGCAGACGGCAGGAAAGGGTATCAGAACCTCTCCAGGGTATACCCCTCGATGTATCGCCGGTCCAACAAGCTGCCGTTTTCCTGAGGCAACCTTGCTCAGGGATCCATCGAAGACATATACGGCAGCAGGGTTCTACCTTGTCCGGAGCAGGTAGGTTGTGGAACAATTGTCCTCTAGGTTACAGGATGTTTCGCATCCGGATCAATTGATACTTTGGTACGGGTCAGAATCACGATTCTGCTTTATGTTCTTTGGTGGTCTCCACGTCTGCAGTCTCGGAACCTGCATTTTCGCTTTGGGCTGTCTTAACCCGACGACCTCTGGGGCTGCGACAGTGACAGGTGAACATGAGATCCTACGGGGCAGATGGTTCAGGGGAAGGAACTTTCTGCAGGATTTCTTGAACCATTGGAGGTAAGTCCACTTTGCTTTCTCCTACTTCTGCCCCAGCTCCAAGACAGACCTTTACCGGTCTTTCCTTCAGATTTTTACCGTGCCCTTTCAGGCTTCCGATTCCACACGGGCGATATCTCTGTCGCCAGGGGATCTCAGAAAAAAAAAAAAAAAAAGCTGAAGCAGAGGTTCAGCATCCTTGGTCCAGTCTGATTTTACATCATCCTATACACACACTAAAGGTCAGACTTTCCTACCACCTGGAGGGTCCCAGGGTAGGCGCAGGTCGGTGGAAGAAGGCTTGGGCGGTTACAGACTAGATTTGGGAGTACAACCGTCTCGGGAGTCCCTCGGCAGGGGTCGACCGATTTACGATGACAAGAGAGTCATAATGCAGGCGGCGCTCCATATGCTTCTAACCGCAAAGGGTGTTGATCCCTGTTTTTTACATATCATTTGAATCGGGACAGTTCTCAGGCCTTTGTTTTCTTTTCACGTTCTGAAGCCAGTTGGCTCGGCCAGGCCTATTCTGGCCTTAGAATCCTTTCAGTCTGTGATTGCTAGTTGAACAAGAAAGGGAGTTTTACGCGTCCCTTGTCTTCAGGGATGCCTGTTTACTGATTTCCGTTGGGTTTCCTCATCGGGCTTTACTCAGTCGCATTACAGGATTCTCATTTTCACTGTAAGTCCTTTTCTTTCGGTCTCTCTTCCGCTCCCACAGGGTTCAGGAAGATCACAGAATAACTCTTTTTCAAGGGGTTGACGTTGGTTCCCTAATGGGACAATCTACTGCTACTATCCCACTCTGTACATTACGTGGCTTCTGAAGATCCGATTTATGCTCCTCATAAACGTTTTCTCAACAGGGTCCGTCGGAGGATTTTTCCTTCCTCGGTACCAGGTACTCTATTTCTTCAGTCAAGCTGCGACGCAATGAGTGGTCGCCTACATTCCCCTCTGAGCGGGGGACAACAATCTTCTTTCCAGATCAGGCCACCAGGTCAGACTCCTGGGTGAGGGAACATTCCCCGGAGTTTTGTCAGCTGGTCTGCTGTGGGCGGAGATTTCGAATCGACCTCAGGGCGTTCTGACTGACTCTTTAACCCTTTACTACTCACAGACGTGAGCTCTGGTGGCAGTAGCCGAGGATGCCCTCAGGGCTCCTGGGAGTTTCTGGTTATTCTATCCTGCCTCCTTTTCTATTTCTACCTCACTTTCGGTAACACAGGAGAAGAATATGCGTGCTAGTCCTCTCGGTGGCTCTGGTTGGGCCACCCATGACTTGAAGATACGGCTACAACTGTTGTCGGTAGAGGAGCCTTGGCTCCTACCTCGACTGGACTGTCCACTTCAACAGGGTCCTTTTCTTTGTTCAATCTTACACTGGTTTCATTTAACCGTGTGACTGTTCACGAGCCCTCAGAAGGGAGGAGTTCCCTAGTTCGGTTAGGCCTACTAGGCCCCGATTTCAGAAGTCTGTTACCTCTTCTCGCTTTTGCCACTTTTGGAAAGCTGTATGGGACATAATAAGGATAAAAGGGGTTTTTCCCCTTCTTTCAGTTACCATTCAGCCGTAATCTTTGGTTTCTCTGGGAGGTTTTGCTCCGCTGCGCTTCAAACCACATTGACCTGAATTTTCGGTCCCTGCCTTTTTCGGTTTTCTTCCAAAAGAAATTAGCCTGGCGCCCGTAAGTTCGGGCTCTCTTTCAGGGAGTACTCTATTAGCAACTCCCCCGGCTGAGCTTCGGCCTCAGCGGTCGTTTCTCCCAAAGGGCATGTCCGTTTTTCATATAAATCTGACACTAGTGTTTTTCAGTCCTCTTTGACTGTTGTCAGGGCTCGCTGACTTTCTCTACAGAGGTCTTAGGCTATTCGACGAAGGGTTTTTTCTTCTTTATTCTGTACGATGCTCCCGTACTAAATAGCCAGGGTCCCAGCATATGCTGGGCTGTTGGATACAGTCTTCTTGGCGGTTGCTCGGGAGCCTCCGTTTTCCATTTCAGCGCACTTTACGTGCGTGGTGGGACCTTCGTTGGCAGCTGCCCGTGGGGTCTCCATGAATACTTTATGTCGCGCGGCTACTTGGTCAGACCGACATTCGTTTTGTCAAATTCTACAAGTTTGACACTTTTGCGGCCTCTGCATCTCACTTTGGCCGAGCGGTTTTACAGGACTCTCAGCGCTCTCCCACCCGTTTTGGGAGCTCTGGGACGTCCCCATTGTAACTACGCTCCAGTGGCCCCTAGTGGATGAAGGAGAAATCAGGATTTTGGTACTTACCGATAAATCCCTTTCTCCGATTCCACAGGGGCCACTGGACGCCCGCCCAGCGCTGTTCCTCCTTGTTTTTTAACGGTTTGCAGATCACCATATGACTGCTTGTTGAGTTCGGGCTAGCCGGTTGTTTGTTAGGTTCTGTTCCAGGTTGGGTTTGTGTTATCCTGGGTTACAGGGCGTCATTAACCTCCTCTACCTTACGGTTTGTTTATTACAGCTCTCCTCTGGCACAGTTTTACGTAGACTGGCTTGGAGGGGAGATAGTAGGGGAGGAGCTAGCCACAGTGTGAGAATTTTAAAGTGCCAGCTCCCAATTACTGCCTACTATTTCCCCATTGTAACTACGCTCCAGTGGCCCCTGTGGAATCGGAGAAAGGGATTTATCGGTAAGTACCAAAATCCTGATATATATATATATATATATATATATATATTAGAGTACTGCTTTTAAATTTAGATGCAAATTAGCCGGTTTCTTTCTCACCCACTCTTGCATCATGGATGGTTTGTGCTGCTTTCTCTATCCTTTAGATTTTGCTAAAGATCACAAGCCTTATCCATTTCTGCTTTATAAATGGGCACTGTAGCTTTGACCCAATTATGTGTGTGTCTACTTTACTACTGCAAGTACTGTCAGGTAAGGGTTTTCAGATTCAAAGCCTGTTTGGAATCTGATGGTACTGCTGCCTCTAGAACTCACAAACATGAAGCATGCACTAGAGATCAATGTGAGACCTTATAAAGGACGTGCGGTGAGGTAAATGGCTGAGGAGGCACTGGCTAGTACCAAAGCCAGATTTACGCACATTATATGAGCCAGAGGGTTCCTGTGGGCTTTATACACAGGTGCAGCAGTGTATACTGCTGGAACTTTGGTGATGTGCGGACAAGATAGGCAGGTGAGGCGCTGGCTTATACGTTAGTATGACAGAAAAGGCTCTGCCTCACCTCACCACATGTCACTAGACTTTATATACACAAACTATAAACATATAGACGAATTGGAATTTTCAGAACCTGATACTGGACTTAAGGGAAGATGCTGGTTTCGGCCCCTTTCTCCCTTTCTGTTTCTCAAGAAAAAAAGACACCTAAAAATGGATTACTTTAATCTGTGTGTGTTTACGTGACACCTGTGTTATCGGCCTTTGTGCAGAAAAGGTGGGCACGCCAATCCATATGAAGAAATATATTCCAGAGGATGATATAGTAGAATGTTAGAAATAGAACCGTACTCGTGATTATGTGTTGAACATGCTAAATAAACAAGTTACACTTTATTCACCTTGATTCTGAGTGTATCTGTTGGTTATAATACATTGCATTGGTCTTTTTTGTGTGTATGACTCCAGTGCAGCCTACATATCATTTGCATTGTAATTAATTTGAAATACAAGTAGAACTGTTCTGTACCAAACCCAAGAATGATCTGTATTTGGTCCATGTAAATTTAATTTTCATTTCAAGTGACATCTGGTGGTCTGATGAGACCAATGCACTTAGAGCAGTATAACAAGATCTCGCATGTACTGTATACTGCATTACTTCTCTGTTTTGGTGCGGTATAATTAAAACCCACTTCACTTTACCTGTCACATTAGTGAAATAATGTGGGAATGAAGATAATTTTGGAAGATGAGCTGCCTTTACTGTCACCTTGGATTTGCATACTTAAACTAATTAACTTATTTTTTCCATCTGTCTTCCTTATCAAACGTGTTGTATGCTGACGTCTTCTGTGTCTCATAAAAACAGATAAAAAGAACAGTCGCTATAATAAAAAATGATTTAAAAGAGTTTGTGTCAAATGCTGCTATCCCTATCAAAAGGGGGGAGGGGGTGGGAAGATATTTGTCCAAGCCCTTATAATAATAGCATAAAAGAAGACTGGGCACAGGGTCGGACTGGCCCACAGAGGTACCAGGGAAACCACCGGTGGGCCCCACTGCCTGAGGGCCCACTCCTTCCTCTAGGGATCAGGTTCCAGACTGTACACTTGTATTATACATGGTAGATATGTTGCATTACACTGCACTAAACTATTGTGTATTTCAAGCCTCTGTGGAGGCTGGCCACACACCCTTTTTAGGCTGGCCACACCCTTAAGTATGGGCCCCTATCACTTTATCCCCCGGTGGGCCCTTCATGCCCCAGTCCAACATTGACTGGGCACAGTGGTAAATCGCATCATTAAAATAGTATATATGAAAAAATAAAAAAATTGTGATTTAATGACAAACCTGGAAAAGCTAATCATCACATGTATTTAAAACCTTTACGTGCAAGTGATATTTTTTAACCTCTATAAAAGAATATGCAAGGAGCTGTATCTCTCTTTCTCTCTCTCTCTTTCTCTCGTGAGAAAACAGGAACACATGGGAACCCTGCCTGCACCTCATTATACTGTGTAAGGATAACTGCACTGAAAACATTTGTTGTTCAAATGGACCACAGTGTAAAATACTATTCAGAGCCAAACTTGCCTTTTGTAGCTACCCATGAAGGACGTTGCTCACTGTGCCTGTAATACTGTCACTTAGCGGGTTGGGTATGCGTGACCGGTGGCAGGGATCCCGGCGGTCAATATACCGAATTCCGACAGGGTGGCGAGTGCAACGGAGCCCCTTGCTGGCTCACTGCACTCGCAATGCTACAGGCGCGGTTCCATTCCCGCTCTATGGGTGTCGTGGACACCCAGGAGTGGTAATAGGCTCTGTATGTCGGGCTATCGTATGTAAACATTTTAAGCAGTCAGGATTCCGGCATCAGTATCCTGACCGCCGGTAACATAACTGCGTTCCATTCAGAACACAGAATACCCGATACGACCACTCTCTGCAAGTACTTATTGATTAAGTCCTAGTGACCTTAGCATAAGTGTGTGTATATATATATATATATATATATATATATATATATATTATTTATTTATATTTAATTCATCCAGTGACTGGCTCAATTCCCTACCTGAACCCTCTGGCACGTTCTCTTCATTTGATCCCACAAGTGAAGATGAAGTGTCCACACTCTTTTCATCCTCCTACTCCACTACCTCTCCTCTTGATCCTATACCCTCACAAGTCTTAACTAAAATCTGTAATCTCTCTCTCTCTACTGGTATGGTAACTTTCCTTCTCTGTTTAAGCATGCAGTGATTACTCCCATTCTAAAAAACACAACTCTGACCCAAACACACTCTCTAACTACCGTCCCATTTCTCAGCCACCTTGTCTCTCCAAGCTACTTGAGAGACTTGGCTACACTCGCCTTACACACTTTCTTAACTCCCACAACTTATTGGACCCACTTCAGTCAGGCTTTTGTGCCCAACACTCCACAGAGACGGCACTGACCAAAGTAGTGAATGATCTGGTCACTGTTAGATCGAAAGGCCATTACATACTTCTTATTCTTCTAGATCTCTCTGCTGCTTTTGACACTGTTGATCACTCTCTTCTCATACAAACACTAGAGTCCCTAGGTCTTCAGGACACAGCCCTTACTTGGTTCTCATGCTACCTATCTAATCGCTCTTTCAGTGTTCACTTCTCTGATTCTACCTCTTCTTCTCTACCTCTATCAGTTGGAGTACCGCAAGGCTCAGTCTTAGGTCCTCTGCTATTCTCAATCCATACCTCATCTCATGGTAAACTAATCAGCTTCTTTGGATTTCAGTATCATTTGTATACTGATGATACTCAAATCTACCTATGCTCCCCAGATTTATCACAATCTGTATTGGTTTGTGTCACTGAATGCCTGTCTGCCATTTCATCTTGGATGTCATCTCGCCACCTCAAACTCAACATTTCCAAAACAGAATTATTTTCCCACCAGCCAAGAGTAGTTATCAACCTGATATCTCCATAACGGTTGACAATGCGACTACTCTCCCTACCCCACAAGCTCGCTGCCTAGGTGTCATCCTTGACTCTGAACTGTCCTTTGTTCTACACATTCAATCTGTCTCTAAATCATGTTACATGCACCTATAAAACATCCACGATACGTCCTTATCTTATACAAGACACTACAAAAACTCGAATCCATGCACTCATCATCTCCCGCATTGATTATTGTAATAGTCTCCTTACTGGTCTTCCCAAACATAGGCTCTCACCACTACAATCCATTTTAAATGCAGCTGTGAGGCTAATCTTCCTCGCTAGACGTTCTTCTTCTGCTGATCCGCTCTGTCAGTCCCTCCATTGTTTACTGGTATTCTACCATTTTAAATATAAAATACTTTTACTTACATACAAGGCTATTAATCAAACTGCACCAACATACATCTCCTCACTCATCTCAAAATATCTCCCTACCAGACCTCTCCGCTCTGCCCAAGACCTGCGTCTCTCATCCACACGTATTACTTGTTCCTACTCAAAATTACAGGACTTTGGGGGTAATTCAGAGTTAATCGCAGCAGCACATTTTTTAGCAGTTGGGCAAAACAATGTGCACTGCAGGGGGGTGGGGGCAGATATAACGTGCAGAGAGAGTAGATTTGGGTGTGGTGTGTTCAAATTGAAATCTAAATTTCAGTGTAAAAATAAAGCTACCAGTATTTACCCTGCACAGAAACAATATAACCCACCCAAATCTAACTCTCTCTGCAAATGTTATATCTGCCCCCCCCCCCCTGCAGTGCACATGATTTTGCCCAATTGCTAACAAATTTTCTGCTGAGATCAACTCTGAATTACCCTCTTTATCTGGGCTTCAACCACTCTGTGGAATGCCCTCCCACACACAATAAGACTCACCTCTAGTCTCCAAACCTTTAAACGTTCCCTGAAAACTCACCTCTTCAGACTAGCCTATCAAATTCCAGACCCACCCACATAACCTTCAATGCTTCCCTATCCAATTACATCCTCTCTGTACAGTCCTCTGTACATAACCTCACATAATATTGTCTTCCAACATTGCTGGGTCATCATATCATACAACCCATTAAGAACCTAGCAATCTGGTGGCCTATTATGCAATAGGTAGCATCTATCCTTGTGTATCAATGCCTATTTCTCTACAGATTGTAAGCTTGCGAGCAGGGCCTTCCTACCTCTGTCTGTTTTTGCCCAGTTTTGTTCTATAATTTTTGTTCTGATTGCAAAACGCAATGGAATATGATAAGAAACTGCTAATAAATAATATTTTATATATATATATATATACATACCGTATACTTTTTGTTTGTTCACCTTGACAGAGGGGTGCTAACGCCCTGAATCGTTGGATTCCTTTTGATGTGATGTGATGAATTAAAGCACACTGTTTTTTTTAAAATAAATCCTGTGTTAGTCTCCGAGTGCCGCTGCCTGCTAGGAATGTTCTGTAAGTGATTGGTTCCAGAGGGCACCGAAGCAACATGTTTTTGGAAGGGTGAGTGCCAATCCACTTGTAACTTTTATATATATATATATATATATATATATATATATATATTACATAAACACACCCACACACACCAATACTGGATGTAAAGTTTATTTTGATGTAGAACACAAGGGTTACGTATCGGATTTGCAGATGCATGGGCAGAACTGGGGCCCATAGCACATTTTGGGGGCGACACGGGGATGCCTGGCGTATTCATGGAAAACCAAGCTTTGGGCCTTCATTGGTATATGCATGATCAAAATGGATCCTTGGCAGGGATATCTGGGATTGCTTTGCTCCCATCACCTAGGGCAGTGGTTCCCAACCTCAAACCTCAAGTTCCCCCAACAGTTCATGTTTTCCAGGCTACCTAGCAGTTGAACAGGTGTAGTCATTACTCACTGACACATTTTAAAAGACCCACAGGTGGAGCAAATTATTTCACTTGCAATCCTGTGAGGAGACCTGGAAAATATGAGCTGTTGGGGGTACTTGAGGACTATGGTTGGGAACCACTGACCTAAGGACTTGTATGTGTTCCAGCGTTGCATACCCCCTTATAATATTTATTGAAAATGCACATGAAGAAGGACATTATTTGTATTAATATATTAAACAATATGTTCATTCTATGTGTATGCTGAATTCACTTTTTATGAAGAAGTTTATTACTTGTATGTTCTTTGTTAAGATGTCTGTATTTGCATTCAGTGTAAGGATCAATTATCACAAAGAACTGACTGTTTTTTATGTCTCAGTATGATTGTGCTCAATATTCCTTGCTGTCATCTCTCTTGGAAGAAATAAAGTCTACCAATCCGTAAACTTTTATGTTGTTCAAGCACTATGTTACTTGTGATTAAAGAAGGTGCAGGTTTACAAAACAGCACACACCTTAATTAACCACTTAACTGACAATTTGTTTTTCCCGAAAACCACGCAGAAATTGTCGTGTTTTTTTTTAAATGAGTGATTTAGGTGAAGAACATGAATTTAACCTTATGATTTTAGTTGAAAAAAAAAAAAGAAAATTTTATTTGTAAATAATTTTTCTCAAACATCGGAACATCGGTCGGGAAGAACGGTAACATCGCAACCATTGTGACATTAGTTTTTACACCCATGACAGCTGCCAGATACACAGTGGGGGCTGAGAGTGGCTTGGGGAAGGGGGGGGGGGGGGTAGTTTGCACTTTCTCAGCAGCTGCCATTGCTGCAGCCGCTGGGTGGGGGGTCCCGGCGTGCTGACCGATCAGCAGTGATCGGCAGCACGGCAAACACTTGGGAAGGGTGCAGGGAGGTTTCCCTTCCCTGCCACTGCTAACACTGTCTATCTGAGTGATTGCATCCTGTGCGACCAGGTCAGATAAAGCACTTGCTTGTATGGTCGCATCTGATCTGATGTGACCATGCCAGGCAAGTGGTTAAATCCATGTTCTGGCCAGTATGCTCTGTGAGCCCTCAAGTGTACTGAGCACACTTTCTCTACGTTCACCAATCTGTCAATGCAGCTCAGACAGAACAAACCATGCTCTTATCTATCCAACTTTCTCTCACACTTCACTTTCCTCACTAGTGTGATGCCTTGGGGTGGTTTTGGCTGGGCTATTTTGGGGCGTGTCCCACGCCCTAGACTTGACCCCTTAGAGTTTTAGAGACTTTCCCACCACTTTACGGTAACCTCATAGGGGGTTATTCAGACCTGATTGCTGCTGTGCGAAAACAGCGGGCGATCAGCAATAGACTGCGTATGCATCACAACGCTCACGCGCGTCAGCCAACAACAACGGGCATCGCCGGTCAGCGACAGGATGGTGCGAAAATTTCATTTGTGCGGGCGTTCACAAGGTGATTGACATGAAAAGGCTGTTTGTGGGTGGTAACTGACCATTTACTGGGAGTGTCCGGAAAAACGCAGGTGTACCCAAGCGTTTTCAGGGAGGGTGTATGACGTCAGCTCCAGCCCCGATCGGCCTGTTCTCATCGTACTGTAGGAGTAAGTCCTGGGCTGCGCAAAGACTGCACTCACTGGATTTTTGCAGCTCGTCGTACACATGCGATTGCGATCGCACACTTACATGGCGTATTTACACTCCCCCTTGGGCGGTGACTATCTGAACACAGGACAGCAAAGTTAGCAGCCCAGCGATCAGATCTGAATTAGGCCCATAATTTTGGCCAAGATTATGCGAAAAGCCTTATATTGCTAAATGTCTTGCTATTCCAATTAGTAGTGTTTGAATTGTGCACCTGCATTTGTTCTTTGTGTGTGGCACCACAGGTCTCACTCAGTAAGGTAGCAGTTAGGGTGTGCAGTCTATGGCCCCTTCCCTATATATGTCACCTGTCAGGGAAGAAATAAAGTCTACCAATCAGTAATCTTTTATGTTGTTCAAGCACTATGTTGCTTGTGATTAGAGAAGGTGTAGGTTTACAAAACAGTACACACCTTAAATCCATGTTCTGGCCATTGTGCTCTGTTAGCCCCCAAGTGAACTGAGTACATTTTCTTTGGTGAATGTAAGTAAGGTTCATTGACAACCAATTTGTCAATGCAGCTCAGACTGAACGAACCATGGACACAAGGAAAGTTGGGGGTCATTCCGAGTTGTTCGCTCGTTATTTTTTTGTCGCAACGGAGCGAATAGTCGCTACTGCGCATGCGCAATGTCCGCAGTGCGACTGCGCCAAGTAAATTTGCTATGCAATTAGGAATTTTACTCACGGCATTACGAGGTTTTTTCTTCGTTCTGGTGATCGTAATGTGATTGACAGGAAGTGGGTGTTTCTGGGCGGAAACTGGCCGTTTTATGGGTGTGTGTGTGAAAAAACGCTACCATTTCTGGGAAAAACGTGGGAGTGGCTGGAGAAACGGAGGAGTGTCTGGGCGAACGCTGGGTGTGTTTGTGACGTCAAACCAGGAACGACAAGCACTGAACTGATCGCAGATGCCGAGTAAGTTTGGAGCTACTCAGAAACTGCTAAGAAGTGTCTATTCGCAATTCTGCTAATCTTTCGTTCGCAATTTTACTATGCTAAGATTCACTCCCAGTAGGCGGCGGCTTAGCGTGTGCAAAGCTGCTAAAAGCAGCTTGCGAGCGAACAACTCGGAATGACCCCCATTATTCTAAAAAAACGACTAGTCCCTGCAGGGTAGCTGACAGAGGGCTTGAACTTTGAGACACTGGGCTCAATCCAGAACAGCTGGAAAATGGAAAAGTGTTTTGCGCTATTCTGATGGTCACAGGATGCAGATGCAGTTGTTTTAAAGGTAAGATGTTTGTTGCTCAAAAAGTTTTTAAAAAGATTAAGTTCCATTACTATAGGTGCTAGGGACTATTCACAGCATACAGATATCATCAGAAGTAGAATCCTTGATGTTCAAACGGATACACATTCAGGCCCTGTTTTATCCCATTTCTACACACAATACTACAGCCCACCCTGGGTTTTTTTAATATAGACACACCTGAAGGAGTGAGACACCTTCATTCTTGGACTTGCACCCGCGCACACTTGACCCTCATTTATTTTAACTAGGGTACCAAGCATGACTGCACTTTTTATATGGCACAATTCTAGGTAAGTCCAATAATTCTGTACTATAAGTCAGCAATGGGGTGGCTCCTGGGGTTCGGGGCCTTCTGGACTGCCGTGGCCGGGTGACAACAGGGCATTACAGCATTACATTTAATTTGGCACTTTCACTGTTTGTTTATTATACATGTCACACCTTTTAACTTATATTAATTCACCCCATAACACTCTTTTCTCACCTATTCCTTATCCTTCTCACTACACATAATCATTCCCTGTGATGCCCTGGGGTCGCTTGGCTGTGGTAGTTTGGGGGGTTCTGTGCCCTAGGTTTGAACCCCTATAGTGTTATGTACTGCAGCAGAGTGGAGTCCCTTGCAGTGGGGCTGCAGCTACATGCATTGATAAATACATAACCAAACTCCACTATTTATTATATGCTAAGCTGTATGATATCAGTAATGCTAGAGACAGTGTACCCACAACACCCCCCTTTTCGCTGTAGCCCACCCTGAGTCCCTTAACCAATCAAATCATCTTACAAATATAAATATATAAATATGTTCTACATTTCAAAGGAACTGGATTGTCTTCTTCCTTGCATACATACACCACCTGAACCAGCTTGCTTTCCTAAAAAACTATATGATTTAGCATCTAACTGATAATGCTGATTATCTTTACAGGAATAAAAGCTATACCTTAAACACACCGTAAATACACTTTAAACCTTTAGCCGCTGCGGCCGCTATACTTAATTCACACTCTACGCACCTTTTACGCTATTAGCGTACAGAGTCCCGTACAGTGTACGGACTTTGCATACACACGCCGCGCTGACGGTACAAAGTACTCACAGCGCGTACACACCCAGAGATACACTTTAAACCTTCTACAGCAATGCAATGCAATAATAATAATACACTTTAAACCTTAGCAGGGCAATGAGCACACGACACCAATTGTGATTTTACCGCTGGGTTCCGACCCCACAGTGGATTATTTCTAAAAGGGTGATTACAATACAAATTATACACTACAATACAAGATAATATTACAGAATATTGGCTACAGGTCAATGTACATACGTGAGTATATTCGCGTGCGCTTCCCGGTCCGGTCCTCCGTCATCAAATAGATAACGTTGTGAGTCTTGTGTGTGGCCGGGCTGCAGCAGGCTTTATTTATACAAGTCTTCCAAAAGCAATACAATGGATACTGTAATCCCGTTGTCCATTGGACACAGGAATGCACTTTTACAGTACAGGAGAGGTCATAGGTTGATTTGAAAAGGTAGGCGATGTCTTTCTCAACTGCTCTGGTGGGTGGTCTCCTCTGGATTCCCGCCGCATACATAATATACAGTAAATACAGTTTATATCTATATTCTGCTTCTGCACATAACTATCCGCAGGAACATGCGATCTTCCGCAGACCAACACCGGAATGTTACCCTTAAAAAACCCTACAGCTGGATACCAAATACCACCTTATAACCTTAGTCTGTCCCCTCTTATCCTGTAAAGGTGAATCCCTTTGTTCTGCAACCATTTAAACAGCTATAACTTTCTGATGTGGGGCAAGGAGACTATGTGTACATTGTGCACTATTTGGATTAAATATGTAATGTGTTTTGATGGCTCTCCATGCGTACACAAACTCTGCCGTAAATACCCATACCACAGGCCGATGCCCAGGACCGCGGGAGCGACCATACGCAAATTGCGGATATGTGCACGCACGGCAGAACAAGTGCACGCGCAATGGGCATGTGTGTGCAGTTTGTACGTGCTGTGTGTTCTGCAATATTTTTAGTCTCTGACAGTCCACCCTTTGGCAGTCACCAATAACTGCCACTATCTAATCACTAAACAGAAAAATATCAATACAATATCTACAGACGATTGGCTGGTCGGAGGAGAGTTGTAGGCGGGAAATGTATGACCTAGTGGGATAGTAAAAAGCATGTATGTATGAATAATCCATGTCTGAGGGGCATGTATCATCGTGCCGTATATGTTTTAGATAAGCTTCGAGGTATTGCGAAGTATACATTAAATCCTTCTTATCCCGTATTAAGGGTCTGTAAGTGGGCTGACAAACACTACCGAGCTCTTTTCGGCTTCTTGTTCCAACAAATGGAGTGCACATTTAGTTGATGATACATGGAGGGGGAACGTATGTGAGTGCTAGTATATGTGGATATCACCTGTCGACTATGTGTGTCATTAACTGAAGGTTGTAGAGATGAAGATAAGACACATATCTAAAATACATTCACATAACATTTACATAAACATTCTTGGGTAGGGCTGATGTCTTTTCCAGATGGGTGTATCTGGGCAGAGGGGGAAACAAAGGAAAAACAGGTGAAAGAAACAGGCCATGGAATTTATTTGCAATCCTTATCATAACACTGTCTCTATAGATGGGTCGTAAATTAAATCTGCTGCTATAACAATGCCCTCGCTCCTTAAACTCATCAAATTTGTGCCGTGCTTGCGCCGCATCAGAATTCGAACACACCTAAATACCAAGCCAATAATTATGACGACTCCCAGGATACAAAGGAGAAACTTTCCTACACTCATAATAACATTTTGAGCCCACTCTCCTAATCCTGAGAACCAATTGCGTGGGTTCAACCATGAGACCCAGCCGGTCAGCTCATTACCCACAGCGGTTAGGGTAAGGTTGTGTCTCCTCCTGAACTCCCACTTCAACTGCAAGATATCGTCCATCTTTTGATTGATGATCTCCGTGGGGTCGTCAGTGCTGTTCGTGATATATGTACAGCACTTCACACCATATTGAGTTGCTAAAGTGACACTGTACCCACCCGTCACGGCTGTGATATAATTAAGGACCATCCTGTGCTGAATCAGTTCCATCTTGTAAGCTTGTAACTCTCTTCCCATATACCTGAAGGTGTCGTCATACATCTCAGTGATATTATCTATTAAGTTCGCTAGCGCATGGATATACCTATAGTTTATAATTCCTCTGGCAGTACGGGTGATGTCTAATGCGAGAAGGAATTGAATCCCGGTGGATTCGTGGATCAAATCAGAGGCTACGTGCTCTGTCCTCTCTATGAGGTGTCTCTTGACGATGTGTTCATAGTGAGTATGAGTATAAGGAGCCTGAGCACTGCGGTGAACATCTTTCATCTTATCATGGGTTATGGTCATGACCTCTGGCAACACTCTTCCAACATAACACAATCCCTCTGAGTTCGGGGTAAGCCACTTATACGCCTTCCTCCCACATATGAAATAGGCATCATCGGGGAGAACATAGGGGACAGAATATGACATTACCATATTACAAACTTTCCAAGTGAAAAACCCAATCCCTAGTTCTCCCATCTGCTCAGTACAAGTATCAGGCTGGATGATATGAGCACAGTACCCTGGTGATACTTCTCCAACCCACATGGTCTTGCTTCCTCGAGTATACCTATACCAAAAATACCTTCCACTGTTGGCTATTTGGCGTACAAGTTCAGAGTCTATGGGTATCCTATCAGCTCTGTGCAAAAAGGCCATTGTCTGGTTATTCCACTTCCCAGTTTTCGGTAATTGGAAATATTGAAACATAATAAGGATCTATCTACATGATACTGGTGGAGCTTCAAACTAGGGGGCCTAGAAATATTGAATTTCTTGTCCACCGGTCTCCCACCCCGTAATTCGAGTACCTCATCTATTGCTAAAGGGTACGGTACTAATCCTGACTTGCTCTGACCTTGAGGTACTTGTGAGCACACCCAGCATTCTGTCTGGTTTAAGACCTTACCCACTAGTGAGTGGTAATCACTCAATGGATGACGGTCCATGTTGATATTAAGGCTGGACTGACATCTCTGGATGCACCCATCCTCAACTATGTTCTCACAATTCCTACAAATGCAATTTTCCTCAGCCAATAACCCTTCACAGTGCCTCCGAGCTCCCTGACTACCAGATCGCTTTCTGATACTCTTGAGATTCTACAAATCCATCCTCGCCATCAGAACCCATTCCAGATCCTTTCTCGACCTCTCTGGGACCCTCACCGAAACAGACTGTCCTGGTCAACAACAGGATTAACAGGAAAACCCGGAACGCAGTCTCTTGGGGTAAGTCCATCTTGTTAAGGGAAGAGAAGGGAAACAAGAAGGGGGAGAAAGAGAAGGAGAGAAGAAGGGTAGTGGGGGATGGAGAAAATAAAAAAAACTGGTGCGACAACCGCCTCTGGTCTTGTTGTTCTCCGCGCTCAGGTGCCGTCTCAACAGTACTGCCTCTCAACCTTCCCGGAACAGACACTCCAGTGATACGATGTTCTCTACACTCTGCTCTTTGTCACGGGTTCTCCCCGGGTCAGCGACCTTCTTACAGTGGGACGAGTGGACCCAAGTCTCTCTTTCGGCAACCTTTAATGCTGTCGTGCTGGTTAGCAAGACTTGGTACGGTCCTTCCCACCTGTCAATGAGGCAACCTGAGCGTAGAAAATTTAGAATCATTACATAATCCCCAGGTTCAATGTCATGACAATTACTGTTCGGTAGGTCAGGAATCACCAGTTTTAGATTTCTATTTTGATTCCTCCGCTGCTGGCTCATCCTAACAAAATATTTTACAGTCACTTCGTTATTGCATTTCAAATCATCCTGGGGGTCTATCATTACATGAGGTTGTCGGCCAAAAAGAATCTCAAAGGGTGATAGGTTAAGGGGGGACCTGGGAGTGGTTCTGATGCTGTACAATACTAGTGGCAAAGCTTCTGGCCACAACAATCCAGTCTCAGCCATCACTTTGCTCAGCTTGTTCTTAATAGTGCTGTTCATTCTCTCCACCTTCGCACTCGCCTGTGGTCGGTACGGAGTATGCAGCTTGCTATTAATTCCCATCAGTTTGCACATTACCTGAAAGACTTCACCTGTAAAATGGGTACCCCTATCGCTTTCAATTATTCTAGGGATACCATATCTACACACAAATTCCTGCACAATTTTCTTTGCAGTGAACGTAGCAGTATTTGTGGCAGCAGGGAACGCTTCTACCCAATTGGAAAATACATCAATACAGACTAACACATATTTTAAATTCCTACAAGGTGGTAACTGTATGAAATCAATTTGTATTACCTGAAAAGGGCCGTCTGTCGGAGGGATATGGGATGGTTCTGTTGGTATTGACTTTCCAATATTCTTCCTCAAGCAAGTAAGACATGTCATTGCTCTCTTACCCGCATGAGAAGAGAATCCTGGCGCACACCAGTAGGCTCTCACCAGCTTACACATACCCTCTTTAAACATATACATTGGTAGATGCTCAATTAGCTTAGTGATATCATTCAGGTGCTCAAAAGGGAGGGGTATTTCTAAGCAAGAAAAAAAGGCATTTGTTTCCCCCAGCACCCTGAATGATAACCGTAACCAGATATAAATTCCACATGATAATAGAATTCAAAGATCTTCGTTACACATATTTGCGCAAATGTGTGAATAAGCCCCAAAGCCGCATCAAGGCGTCTCTGTATATTTGGGGTCCCTAGCGCTATATCTAGGTGCAGGGTGTGGCACCCCAAAACACCAGCATAAGCCAGAAAGTCCAGCGTAGCATACCAGTTAAAAAACTATAGTGTTAATAAATTAGTATTTAGGAAGCCGAAGCTATAGAGAAAGTGATACAAAAATGAAATGCAATTAAAATAGAGAAATAGTGTTAAAAAATTAATAAGCGAAAAGTGTTAATAGAATGTAAAGGTATGCCACACTAAGGCCATCCAGCTCAGCCAGTCCAGAGGCACCACACCTCTATTACCCCAATCTGGGTCTAAGATTAACCAGCAAGGAGCCACATGATAATGGCTCCTTACTACAATATGTCTAAGCTAAGAGCTACCTACCTTGGAGCAACCCCATAATGCTCCATGTGGCATGTCAGGGCCTGCACCTCCTCCTAATGCAGGAACCTCTCTGCCTCTCACAACAAACATATACATTGGTAGATGCTCAATTAGCTTAGTGATATCATTCAGGTGCTCGAAAGGGAGGGGTATTTCTAAGCAAGAAAAAAAAAATACCCTCTTTACCCAGATGAGTCAGACCGTGTGCCGCCTCAGCTAAGCTTGGAAGATATGCTCTGGGGGCCACTGGCTTACCGTGTCCACCTGTCCAGAGTCCTGAGAACTCCTGGCCATACCCCTTTGACCTCCAGACCGCCTTTTCCTGGAGAGAACACAAATTTTGCATTTCAATTAATTTTTGTGTGTTGATTGTGTTGAATGTCATCAGTGATGTGATGTTCGTTTGTATGGGGGTGCTGGCTGCTGATTTAGTAGCTTCGTCTGCCCGGCTGTTACCAAGTGAGATTGGGTCTTGGTTGTAAGTGTGTGCTTTGCACTTGATAACAGCCACTCTGTCTGGTTCTTGTATCGCTGTTAGAAGCCTTTTTATGTGGGATGCATGCGCTACAGGTGTGCCAGCTGCCGTCATGAAATTTCTGAGGCGCCATAGGGCCCCGAAATCATGCACTACTCCAAAGGCATACCTAGAATCTGTGTGTATATTGGCTGACTTACCCTTGGCCAATTCACACGCTCTGGTTAGGGCGACCAGCTCAGCAACTTGTGCTGAGTGCGGTGGGCCCAGGGGTTCAGCTTTTATGATACCTCTATCGTCTACAACTGCGTATCCAGTACACAGGTCTCCCGAGTCCGTCTGTCTGTGGCAACTACCGCCAGTGTAAAAGGTAAAGTCTACGCCTTCCAGTGGGTTGTCACTGATGTTAGGTCTCGCAGTGAAAGTCTGATTCAGGTATTCCATACAATCATGCGTATCAGTATCTGTACTAATCCTCCTTCACCATCATTCTCATCCTCCACCCTTTGTGCCTGTCCAGGCACACTTGGCAGATAAGTTGCAGGATTTAGTGTGCTGCATCTCTTTATGGTGATGTTTACAGGAGCCATTAGTGCTAATTCCCACTTTGTAAACCGTGCCGATGAGACATGTCTGGTTTGGGCGGCGTTCAGTAAGGCTGATACTGCATGAGGTGTATGGATAGTCAGGTTGTGTCCCAACACTACGTCTTCGCTTTTACTTACTAGCAAAGCTATCGCTGCAACACTTCGCAAGCATGTGGGGAGAGACCGTGCTACGGTGTCCAACTGTGCACTGTAGTAAGCTACCGGCCTGCTGGCATCACCATGTCTCTGGGTTAAGACTCCTGCTGCGCACCCTGCACTTTCTGTACCGTGTAATTCAAAAGGCTTCCCATAATCTGGCATACCTAATGCAGGTGCCTGTGATAGGCACTGTTTGAGTCTCTCAAAGGCCAATTCGGACTCATCTGTGTGCGAGATCCGATCTGGTTTGTTCGAGGAGACCATTTCTTGCAAAGGTAAAGCCAGTATGGAGAATCCTGGGATCCAGTTTCGGCAGTACCCACACATTCCAAGGAAAGTGCGGATCTGTTGCTGGGTTTGTGCCAGGGTCATGTCAGCGGTGAGATGTCTAAGTCCTTGAATCAAGCAATGTCCCAAATATTTTACCCTGGTCTGGCACAGCTGCAACTTATCCTTTGAAACCTTGTGTCCCGTATTGGAAAGGTGAAACAGAAGCTGTTTCGTGTCTTTCAAGGACGATTCGAGTGAATCAGAACATAGCAATAAGTCATCGACATACTGTATTAATACTGACCCGCTCTCAGGTTGAAAGGATTGTAAACAGTCATGCAAAGCCTGGGAGAAAATACTTGGGCTGTCAATGAAACCTTGGGGGAGACGAGTCCAGGTGTACTGTACTCCCCTGTATGTAAATGCAAAGAGGTAGTGGCTGTCAGGGTGCAGAGGGACAGAAAAGAAGGCAGAACAGAGGTCAATGACAGTGAAAAATTTTGCAGTAGGGGGAATTTGCATGAGGATGACAGCTGGATTGGGCACTATGGGGAATTGGCTCTCAACTATCTTGTTTATCCCCCTTAGATCCTGCACTAGCCTGTAACCCCTCCCCCCACTCTTTTTAACAGGGAAGATGGGACTATTGGCAGTGCTGGACGTCCTGACTAGTATGCCCTGTTGTAGCAATCGCTCTATGATGGGGTACACTCCTAATTCAACCTCTGGCTTCAGAGGATACTGAGGGATTTTTGGAGCTATCCTACCGTCTTTTACTTGCACTACTACCGGATTTACATTCGCCATCAATCCAGTGTCTTGTCCATCTTTGGTCCAAAGGGAACCCGGTATTTGTGAGATCATTTCCTCTACCTTTGATGGACACTTGTCTATAACAGCAAAATGCGACATTAGCCTTTGAGGGGTGTCTAATATATCTTGCACTTCCTGAACGTGATTCTCAGGTATATCCAAGAAGACACCCTCAGGAGTACAGTATATGACACACCGCATTTTACACAATAAATCTCTTCCAAGCAGGTTAGTCGGAGCCGCTGCAGCTAGCAAAAAGGAATGCTTGGTTTGCAAGGGCCCTATCGTAATCTCTGCAGGTCTACTCAAAGGGTAGTGTTGCACTATTCCTGTTACTCCCATTGCCGAAATTGTTTTACCCGTGGTTTTCATACCTACAGTTGAATTTAACACTGACCTGGCCGCCCCTGTGTCTACAAGAAAAGGTAATGGTACACCAGCTACATCAACCGTGACCTCAGGTTCACTACCAAGGCTAGCAATCAACTTCACTGGCTGCAGACTACAGGTGTGGCCCAACCCCTATTGTGTGGCGAGACCCTCCCGCAGCGGGTTGGCAGCTACGATATGTGGGGGAGGTAGCTGAGAATTTCCGGAGGTCTGCCCATCTCTCCTTGGGGGGTACCTCCTTGTTTGCCCTGCATGTGGCTCGTAACTTCTCCTATGTGGTCCCTGATCCCAATTATGTGAGTAGTAGTTGGTTCGTATTCTCTGTCTATGGTTCTATCTTGGCTATGCGCTCTACTACTCCTACAGTCTTTGGCAAAATGCCCTTCCTTCCTACAAATGTAGCATGTTCTAGGTCTGTCCCAAACAACAGGGGTCCGGGTTTTCGGCTGATGGGGTTTTGCCGTAAGGGCCTGTATACTTACCGTCATCAGTTTTCCCCCCTGTGACTCCCTGTGTTTAATGATGTTCCTATCATGCTCGACAGCGGACTCTCTCAATGCAGCCACTGTGATACCTCTCCAGTTTGGTAGAGAGGTCTGTACCCTTGTTCTGAGTGCCTCATCAGTGATAGGTACTTCTTCGTCTAAATTGCAATCAGTTATGAACTTCGCAGGGTCAATATTGGAGGGTAAACATAACTGTAGCACTGTTCGCCAATCTTTGTTTGTGGGTTCAGTGGCGTTACCTAACTCTTTAATGAACCTCTGGCATGCGACTAGATCCTTTCTGAGATCGGGAAATTCTGACATAATTGACCTCAATTCTGTCCGGGACCAGGGACAATGCATGGCAATGTTCCTGATGGGAGTGACTCCCTGAGCGTCAGTCTTCCCATTGGGGACTGCAATCACCCTGACAGGATTTAATTCAATTACATCATTCTGGTTTGATTCTACAATGTGGGGTGCTATGGTTTCTGCATAATGTACGGTACCGTACTTACCTGTGGACACGACCTCACTTATCCCTCCGCTAGGGGGCCTGACTACTGCTCTTGTTGGTTGGGCCGTGCCCACCTGAGTGTCTTGTATGGTGGCTGCTAGAGAGAGTGCCGATATCGTGCTGGGCTCATCTTCTTGTTCGCAATCCTGGGGAAAATTTAAAATAGGGTACAACTGGCAAGGGTTAGGGTTAGTACATTTTGCAATTACACTCTTATTCTGTACCAATGTATCATTGCCTGTAGCCATTTTGTCCCCAACAATATATGGTGGTGGTGCCGTCGCCATTGTTTTCCCGCTAGGTTTGGAACCTGCTGCGCAAGCTAATTCCTTTTGCATATCCCCCTCCTGTTGCCATAAATTTAAACAGTCTGTATGTTTAATCCTTTGTTTCTTGGATTTTATCAGACATATCCTTAACCTTAAGTTCTGTTATACCTCTGGTTCAAAGCTGCCCACTCTAGGGCATGGTACCCTATCATTGTTGGTCATACATATCCACTCATTGCATAAACGTTCTGTGTGTGAACCATATTTTTCACACATGATAAACCTTGCTGAGCCTTTTGGCCACAATTCTGCCTGAACCCTTTCTAAACGTCTCTTACTTGAGCAATTGGCTCCCATATTTGTGGGTCTCTTCTAATTCCCACAAACACCAAAATACTCAATATAAGTAGACGGTGGAAGTATACCTGAGCGCCTTCCACTCGCTCGCGCCCACGCTGGCCAATACAACGATACACGGTTGATAGCGGATCGCAATGTACCCAACTTAGGGCTCCTATCAGACCTTACACCGTAATTTCTTTCGGTGGAAGTTCTGTTTGGAATATTTTCCTGATAGAGGCAGTGAAAATTTCCTTTTCGGTATCTTTTAACTGGAATTGTTTGTAGGGTGAAAAACAAAGAAATTAGATAACTATCCTTCACCCTTTCCAGTGAAGCCCACCAGGGAGATTTCCCGAAGTTATCAAAGAAAAACCCCTTTGTCTATACAATCACGTCTGCGTATGCTCTTCCACAGCAAATGTGACACAATAATATCACGTTGCGCTAGGCAGAACAAACGGACATGTGATGCAATAGCACAGCCTATAGATACTAGTTATCTATATGCCCTACGATTGTTGTAGACCACTTAGTAGACCACCTAGAGTTGTATGGGATACCACTCAGTCCACCAAGACCACCTAGTCCACTTTTTTTTTTTTTAATAACGCAGGGTTGCGAACCCTAAGCCACCGGGTCTCTACTAACCCAGTGTGTACACCTAGACCACCTAGCAGTCCACCTAGTTCTTGGGTTCAGTATCCACTCACTCCTGCACTCGCTCACTCAGATACACTTTATTTTTCTGTACAGAAAATTATCATTCAGACAAGCAGCTTTACTCCCAGAGGCAATACAGTAAATAAGGGTTTTATACTAAACTTTGGAAGCTGGGCAATCTTGTGTTATTGTAGCGTGGCTACTATCCCACCTTTAAACTATACGAACTATCGTGTGGTTTTATTATGCGCACACAACACTACGCAAGCTTGCGTAATTACGCAACCGTGCGTACCTTTATGCCACGTGTGCGGCCTTGCGCTACGTGCACGTTTTGTGTACGCTGTCCTCACGTTCTGTTCCACGTGTACCACTGTGCGGACGCAATAAAACAACTCACACAATTTCTATAAATGTGAGCAATATTAACTATAATCGCTCACTTAGCATGCCACACAGTTTCTTTTCTGTATAACCTTTATAACTAGGCCAGACTGCGTTTGTGTTTTACACTTACTTCCTTAATATTTATATTATGAATCTAGTAATCTGAATGTTATGGCAACAATGTGGGAGAGTATGCACAGAGTATGGGTGTACGCTTTTGTTGTGTACGCATTTGGCGCCAAAAAGAAATTCACAGATTTTAAATAGCTTTTTTTCCTGCTTACCTTACGAGTTCTTACCAGCATCCCTACAAACCATACAGAGCAGACACCATCTAATCAGCAATTAAGTAGGGTTTTCACTGTATCCACCGACCAAGAAAAGAATATGTAGGATCCCTGTCCACCCTTATGCTGATAGATTATATCTGCTTGTGACCTGTTAAGCAGTAAAAATGTGGAAAATTGGACGATGCCCCCAATTGATAATGCTGATTATCTTTACAGGAATAAAAGCTATACCTTAAACACACCGTAAATACACTTTAAACCTTTAGCCGCTGCGGCCGCTATACTTAATTCACACTCTACGCACCTTTTACGCTATTAGCGTACAGAGTCCCGTACAGTGTACGGACTTTGCGTACACACGCCGCGCTGACGGTACAAAGTACTCACAGCGCGTACACACCCAGAGATACACTTTAAACCTTCTACAGCAATGTAATGCAATAATAATAATACACTTTAAACCTTAGCAGGGCAATGAGCACACGACACCAATTGTGATTTTAC
Organism: Pseudophryne corroboree; assembly: GCF_028390025.1. Lineage (NCBI taxonomy): Eukaryota > Metazoa > Chordata > Amphibia > Anura > Myobatrachidae > Pseudophryne > Pseudophryne corroboree. The sequence continues at coordinate 119,438,472 of NC_086448.1, forward strand.
CGCTGGGTTCCGACACCACAGTGGATTATTTCTGAAAGGGGGTTTACAATACAAATTATACACTACAATACAAGACAATATAACAGAATAATGGCTACAGGTCAATGTACATACGTGAGTATATTTGCGTGCGCTTCCCGGTCCGGTCCTCCGTCATCAAATAGATAACGTTGTGAGTCTTGGTTGTGGCCGGGCTGCAGCAGGCTTTATTTATACAAGTCTTCCAAAAGCAATACAATGGATACTGTAATCCCATTGTCCATTGGACACAGGAATGCACTTTTACAGTACAGGAGAGGTCATAGGTTGATTTGAAAAGGTAGGCGATGTCTTTCTCAACTGCTCTGGTGGGTGGTCTCCTCTGGATTCCCGCCGCATACATAATATACAGTAAATACAGTTTATATCTATATTCTGCTTCTGCACATAACTATCCGCAGGAACATGCGATCTTCCGCAGACCAACACCGGAATGTTACCCTTAAAATACCCTACAGCTGGATACCAAATACCACCTTATAACCTTAGTCTGTCCCCTCTTATCCTGTAAAGGTGAATCCCTTTGTTCTGCAACCATTTAAACAGCTATAACTTTCTGATGTGGTGCAAGGAGACTATGTGTACATTGTGCACTATTTGGATTAAATATGTAATGTGTTTTGATGGCTCTCCATGCGTAAACAAACTCTGCCGTAAATACCCATACCACGCGCCAATGCGCAGGACCGCGGGAGCGACCTTACGCAAATTGCGGATATGTGCACGCACGGCAGAACAAGTGCACGCGCAGTGGGCATGTGTGTGCAGTTTGTACGTGCTGTGTGTTCTGCAATATTTTTCGACTCTGACATAACTGTCACAAATGTACAGGAAATTCTTGAAAAGCTGCCCAAACCTGCTGGACATTTGACACAAAGACACACATGATTACCCCTAGTGGGCCTAATTCAGACCTGATCGTAGATGTGCTAAATTTAGCACATCTACGATCAGTCACACAGACATGCAGGGGGACGCCCAGCACAGGGCTAGTCCGCCCCGCATGTCAGGCCCGGCCCCTCCCCCAGCAAAATTACAAAAGCATTGCACAGCGACAATGCTTTTGTACTGGAAGAGTAGCTCATAGTTGCCTACCCGGGTGGTATTCAGTATGCCGGCTGTCGGGATCCCGGCGCACAGTATGCCGCCGCCGGAATCCCGACAGCCGGCATACCGACACTTATTCTCCCTCGTGGGGGTCCACGACCCCCCTGGAGGGAGAATAAAATAGCGTGGCGCGCGTAGCGCACCACCGCGCCCGCAGCGTGGCGAGCGCAGCGAGCCCGCAAGGGGCTCATTTGCGCTCGCCACACTGTCGGTAAGCCGGCGGTCGGGCTCCCGGCGCCGGTATGCTGGTCGCCGGGAGCCCGACCGCCGGCATACCATACCACACCCGCCTACCCTCCTTCATTCTGCAGGAGACTCCCTGAAATAGTAGCACTCTCCTTTACCTTGTCCTCTTATAGTTACTAACAATTCCCCCAAAGAAATATAAGATATCTATATTAGGTTATTGTCTCATAAATTTAACCTATTTATAATTATTATATACAATACATGATCCGGTCATTGAGGGCAGAAACTGGATATTTGAGACTATTTACGAATGCCTCGCAAAGTAAGGGCGGAAGCACCATACTTGGCACCGCCCTTGGTTGTCCTGTGCACAATAAACTCGCTGGTTGGCGGCAGTCCTCGAGACCACTTCCGCACTGCTACGAGGTGCAGGGACAGTCCTGGTCATGTGACATACCAGTGGTCATATGACGACATCAGGTAGTCATGTGATTACAATACATGACGACACCCGGCGGCCTCCCCGCGATACTTTCCCCTAATAGCGGTTGTCACGAGCGCTCCGATCATGTGACACAGAACAGTCACATGATCGGACTTACAAGGGGTGGATAATACGTCACTCTCATTCTATCACTCTCATTCCTGTTACGAGCGTTCCGATCACGTGACACAGAATAATCACATGATCGGATCTCTAAGGGGTGGATAATGTGTCACTCTCATTTCTGTCCCTACCCAATAATATCATCTAGATCGGGTCTCCATAGCAACATTACACATAAACAAATGTAATGATTGGTTGACAATTACATTTGTATTTCCTGTTTCTTCCCTCAACAATAAAATAAACTAACTATAATTAAAATTATGAATAAAAACTGAATTGTAGTTTCTAGGTCCACATCACATGTGAAGTAGGTTTGTCTTCTTTATGTTATTTTGATATTTATCTGCTTATTGTTTAATTATTATGCAACATTGGGACCAGGTGCTAATCAGCCACCATATTGGAAGGGGTATATAAACCCCTCACACTCTAGCTATTGATACCTTTGAAAAAGCTGCTACCTGAACGCAGCGAAACGCGTCAGGTGCACAAGGGACCCAAAGCCAGATACTACTAATTGGAAGACCGAACCACCCCATACAAATTCCGGATCGTTATATGCAATTGGAGGACTTAAATAGCAGATTGGACCGATAACCTCTACATTCCGCATTGCATGAGGAGCTCACCATCCAAAATCCAGGAGCATCAATTCTTCTAGCGGTAATTTTCCATCATAAGGGACACTGCTTATCTCCTAAACATCTACATATACCGGACTCAGATCGATCTGGGGGATCAATTTGGAACGGACTCTTCCATCCACCAATTTTCTTCATTGCTGGCTAATTGGGTAACCCCTTTTTATATCTCTACTGTATGATTTTATCAAGCCTTATTCATGTTGCATGCATTTTATGATATATTGATCACAAGAATTTAGTGATATTATCTTTTAAATAAATTGTACCATTAACATACTAATTATTATTGTTGTTACATTATATTCATTTAGCGCAGCCTCCATTTTTCTTTTGTTTACCTACTTTGTGGGGGTGACTCCCCCTAATTTAAGGCAGCAGCTCGGTGAAACACCTCCTACCCAAAGCGCCTGAGTACCCTCGGGTAAACCAAATCTCTACACTCTCCTTCACTCCCTGAATTGTCCCTCAATCTCCTTGAAAAAAAGAGAAATCATAGATACATACATTCAAATGGGAACATCAGTGCCATTTCCCTGTATTGGTTATAAGGCACAATGATCCCTATGGCTACATACATTGTAAAGGTTTCTTGTGGTCACTTACAGTATATGGAACCTCTTGTAAAACACAATACACAAAAAAACCCTGCATAATATCAGTCTTTTCTTCAACAAGTAGATTTTACTAACTTTGGGGATCATTTACATTTGGATGTAAGTTTTTTTTCATGACACGCCTCTCAGATGTAGCAGTACACGCCCGTGCTGATAGGTGTTACTTTCACAATCTCCCTGAAATGCTTTTTCAAAAGTAGGTAAGTATGGAGTAGCTCCCTACCAGCGCAGCTCCTGCTACTCGTCGCTGTGAGGGTCGCAGTGGCTGCGTGTGATTGCCCTATATGAATCCAGGAGCAGAATGATAGCTCTCGCCCAGGACAGTCTCTTGTTGGAGTAGATGTTACAGCAAGACACTATGGCTAAATGCCAGCAAAAATGCTTTGTGAATTTATATGATATTATCACATCCACACCACATTAACTGTGTGGGATATGATAAATAGGCCTGTAACAGAGGGATTATGCATCATTTCATTCTCTGAATGCCCTGTGTGTGGAGCATTGACCCATCATGAATGGTATTTAGTAGAAATCTGTTTTGCAGATGAGTTTCTTATCTGTATAGTTATTGCCTACCTCTTGTTGTGATCAATAGAATTAAAATCTTTTGAAATGTGCTAAAAATAACTTGTATCACCACATTCTTAATTAAAGCTTTATCTTCTGGAACTTAATTGGTAGCTGTAAATCTATGACAACCAAACTGCTGGGCATAATACTGTTTTCCAGCATAGATTTCATTTTGCAGTATCAACCTCTTTGTCGCTGTAAATTTGTTAACGGGAAAAGAGTAGGTGATTGTTAAATACATTAATTACTGGATTAATAGGGTAGTTTACCAGTTATAAATGAATCAGACTATTATACTGTATATGAGAGGAATCTCGCTCAGCAGGGACTACAGTAGTGAAAACAGGCAAGTTAACAATCTGAGGTGAGTGCAATATGTTTGGAGCTCCATACATAGGTGTGCACAGGGGGGGTGCCTGGTGCGCACAGGCACCCCCTAATGTCTGGCACCCCGATCTCACATGCCTGATGCAGGGATCGCCGAGCAGGCTGATAACTGTCCCCTCTGTGCTGCACCCTGTCAGGACTGCATTACAGACCGGATACCTGGGTTAATCAAAGGTGCCACTGCCACCGGCTTTCAAATTCCCAGCTCCACCACCATGTACAAAAACAGCGTGATGTGACGTGATTACGTCATGCTGCTCACATGCCCACCCGCTACACGCCCACCTCAATCCTTCTATTCTATGCCAACGCCAGCCACTGATGAGGAGCAGCATGCAGCCAGCGTTCCTCTTAGGAAGACAAATTCAATACTGGCAGGCGGCCGGCAGCAGCATTGACAGGTCACTCGTTTTTACAGCAGCAGCAGTACTAGTCTGCGACTGTCAGTGAGTGACTGACTTGTAAGTAAGCTGCTGCAGCTTGCAGGGGAAAGAGAGGGGGAGCCAGACCAGGCTGAGGAGGAGCACTGTAATTGCAGTGAGTGCCATCAGGGGTGTTTGTTTGGTGCACACCACAACATCTGACAATGTATCTGCTTTATTAGGATTGGTATAAAGGTGGAAATTTTATATGCGTTGACCATCAATAGATGATGCTAGACACGCCCAAAAGGCGGTGCTAGACACACCCCTCCGATGGTGCACCCCCTAATAAAATGTGCTGCGCACGCCAGTGGCTCCGAAATATGAATAAAAGGAAACCTTCATTCTATAAAAAGAAAAGGAAATCTGTATCAGGGTGCTAGTCTCATTTTAACCCTTGGGTAACCCCTTTGTAAACTGCAAGAGTTTTTAGGTGTCTAGAAGGGTTACGTTAGAGATCCCGGCTGTCGGGATGCTGGAAGCTGAAATACAGCTGATGGAATCCTGACAGCCGTCAGAACACAGATGCCGGAATACAGAAAAGGTCAGGATCCCAATGAAGTTTAGCTGAGACAGGTAGGGTTAGGCTGTGGGAGAGGGTGTGGAGGGTTCGCTTTATCCGCCACCGAGGGGTGATTAGGTTAAGGGTGGGCTGCAAGGAAGGGCGGGGGGGGGGGGGGCTTAGGGCTAGACAATACTGGGGCATGGGAGTAGTGAGGTTTAGGTACTAAGGGGGGAGGGTTAGATTGTGAAAAGTGGGGGATAGGTTTAGCCACTAATGGGTGAGGTTAGGGTTAGGCTGGAAGGCGTGTTAGAAGCGTTAACTCACCAGTCGTGATCTTCAACATTGGGATACCGATGTCGATATCCTGACCGCCGACATCTAATTTTAATAAACCAGCCCTCTATAGGACTTTTAGAACCACTGCTTTTGTTAAGTGTTTTAATTATTGTGTTTTTCCTAAAATACTGTTTATTTAGAAAACAAGATTTATGGTAAGAACTTACCATTGTTAAATTTCTTTCTGCGAGGTACACTGGGCTCCACAAGGATTAACATCGGGGTATAGAGTAGGATCTTGATCTGAGGCACCAACAGGCTCAAAGCTTTGACCTTCTTCCCAAGATGCATAGCGCCGCCTCCTATATCACCCCACCTCCATGCACAGGAGCTCAGTTTTGTTAACCAGCCCAATGCAGTAGCAGGTAAAAGAGATGACAATCGTTAGTAGCCACATACACCACACACTCACCACAGGAGAGGGTGTCAACGGCTAATGCCATACCAACCCAAAGAAGCCAAGTGTGTCAGGGTGGGCGCCTTGTGGAGCCCAGTGTACCTCGCAGAAAGAGATTTAACAATGGTAAGTTCTTACCATAAATCTCATTTTCTGCTGTGGGGTACACTTGGCTCCACAAGGATTAACATCGGGGATGTCCTAAAGCAGTTCCTTATGGGAGGGGACACACTGTAGCGGGCACAAGAACCCGGCGTCCAAAGGAAGCATCCTGGGAGGCGGAAGTATCGAAGGCATAGAACCTAATGAACGTGTTCACTGAGGACCACATAGCCGCCTTGCACAATTGTTCAAGGGTTGCACCACAGCAGGCTGCCCAAGAAAGTCCGACAGAACGAGTAGAATGGGCTTTAATGGTAGCAGGAGCTGGAAGGCCAGCCTGTACATAAGCATGTGCAATCACCATTCTAATCCATCTGGCCAAGGTCTGCTTGTTAGCAGGCCAGTCACGTTTGTGAAAACCAAACAGTACAAAAAGAGAATCAGATTTCCGAATGGAACAGATTCTCTTCACATAGATACAGAGAGCCCGTACCACATCCAAAGACCGCTCTTTAGATGACAACTCAGGAGAAATAAAGGCCGGAACCACAATTTCCTGGTTAAGGTGGAAGGAAGACACCACCTTGGGTAAATAACCCGGACGCGTTCTAAGAACCGACCAGTCACGCTGAAAAATCAGATAGGGGGATTTACAGGATAAGGCACCCTAGTCCGAGACCCTTCTAGCTGAAGCGATAACCAGCAAAAACAAAACCTTAAGGGAAAGCCACTTAAGGTCTGCAGACGCAAGGGGTTCAAACGGAGACTCTTGCAAGGCCTCCAGAACCACCGATAGATCCCAAGGAGCCACAGGTGGTACATAAGGAGGCTGAATCCGCAACACGCCCTGAGTGAAGTTATGAACATCAGGTAGGGCAGCAACCTTTCTCTGAAACCAAACCGACAAGGCAGAAATGTGAACCTTGATGGAGGCCAGACAAAAGGCCTAAGTTCAGGACCTGTTGTAGGAAGGCCAACAGTGTGACCGCCCTAAACTTGAAAACATCATGATTATGAGACGCACACCAAGTAAAGTAAGAATTCCAGATCCTATGGTAAATCCGAGCAGAAGCTGGTTTACGGGCCTTCAACATAGTAACGTTACATTTGGAGAGGAGTCAACAAGGCCTATGATGAAAGGTACACCATTCCTCCTGTGAAACACGGAGGTGGATCGCTGATGTTTTGGGGATGTGTGAGCTACAAAGGCACTGGAAACTTGGTCAAAATTGATGGCAAGATGAATGCAGCATGTTATCAGAAAATACTGGAGGAAAATTTGCACTCATCAGCCCAGAAGCTGCGCATGGGACGTACTTGGATGTTCCAACATGACAATGATCCAAAACACAAGGCCAAGTCGACCTGTCATTGGCTACAGCAGAATAAAGTGAAGGTTCTGGAGTGGCCATCTCAGTCTCCTGACCTCAATATCATTGAGCCACTCTGGGGAGATCTCAAACATGCAGTTCATGCAAGACAGCCCAAGAATTTACAGGAACTGGACGCTTTTTGCCAAGAAGAATGGGCAGCTTTACCATCTGAGAAAATAAAGAGCCTCATCCACAACTACCACAAAAGACTTCAAGCTGTCAATGATGTTAAAGGGGGCAATACACGGTATTAGGAACTGGGTATGTAAACTTTTGATCAGGGTCATTTGGGTAGTTTCTGTTGTCATTATGATTTAAAAAGAGTAAACACAGTTGTTTGACAATAAATGGCTTCACCCAACCACTAACCATGAGTGAAAGAAAAGTTTGTGAGTTATCATTCATATTCTCTGACAAATGGCCAGAAAATCACAAATTCTGCTAGGGTATGTAAACTTATGAGCACAACTGTACATCCTGATGACTGAGAAAGTCCGCTTCCCAGTTTAGGACCCCCAGAATGAACACTGCGGATATGGCCGGCAGATGGCATTCTGCCCACTGAAGAATCCGTGATACTTCCCTCATTGCCATGCGGCTTTGAGTGCCGCCTTGATGATTTATGTATGCCACCGTGGTGGCGTTGTCCGATTGTACTTGAACAGGTCTGTTCTGTATCAAATGCTGGGCAAGGTTCAGTGCATTGAACACTGCCCACAGTTCCAGAATGTTTATCGGGAGTAGAGACTCCTCCTCGGTCCACCAACCCTGAAGGGAGTGTTGTTCCAACACTGCGCCCCAACATCTCAGACTGGCACCCGTCGTCAGCAGAACCCAGTTGGATATCCAGAAGAGACGACCCCTGCTCAATCGATGGTCCTGAAGCCACCAGCTCAGTGACAGGTGGACCTCCGCAGACAAGGAGATCATTTAAGATCTGATCCGGTGAGACAGGCCGTCCCACTTGGCAAGAAATAACTTCTGCAGAGGTCGAGAATGGATTTGAGCATACTCCACCATGTCGAAAGCCAACACCATGAGACCTAGCACTTGCATTGCCGAATGTATCAACACTTGTGGACGAGATAGGAAGCATCGAATCCTGTCCTGAAGCTTCAGGACTTTCTCCTGAGAAATTTGCCAGGATCAACAAATCGTCCAGGTACGGCAGGATCCTGACCCCTTGACGGCGGAATACAGCCGTCATTACCGCCATTGCTTTGGTGAAAACCCACAGAGCCGTCGTCAAACCAAAAGGTAACGCCCGAAAATTGGTAATGAAGGTTGCCCACCGGAAACCTCAGGTACTGCTGATGTGACATTGCAATAGGAATATGCAGGTAGGCATCCTGTATTTCCAGGGAGACCATATAGTCCCCAGGCTCCAAGGCCAGAACAATAGAGCGTAGAGTTTCCATACGAAACTTGGAGACCCTCACGTACTTGTTCAAGGACTTGAGATTGAGAATGGGCCACGAGGACCCGTTCGGTTTCGGGACTAGAAACAGCTGTGAATAGTACCCCTTGCCTCTCTGAGCCAGAGGCACCTGTACTACCACTCCTGTGGTCAGGAGGGATTGCACCACTGAATGAAGAGTGTTTGCCTTATCCGGGTACAAAGGGACGTCTGTCAGGCAAAATCGATGAGGGGGATAATTTTTGAAGGATATGGCGTAACCTCGAGTGACGACTTCCCTTACCCAGGCATCTGAAGTGGTCTTCAACCATTCCTGGGCAAAACCTAGAAGCCGGCCCCCCACCCTGGGATCTCCCAAGGGGAGGCCCGCCCCGTCATGCGGCAGGCTTGTCAGTTTTGGAAGCAGGCTGACGGGCAGCCCAGGCCTGCTCTGGTCTGGGCTTGGCAGGTTTGGAAGTACGAGCTTGTTTTGGGTACGCCTGACCTTTTGCTTTACGTGGAGGACGAAAGGGCTGAGAGAAAGTACTTTTAGCCTACTGTGCAGAAGGAGCCGTACTTGGCAGGCAAGCTGTTTTAGCAGAAGCCGGGTCAGCCACAATCTTATTGAGGTCTTCTCCAAAAAAGAATGTTTCCCTTAAAATGAAGCACCTCCAGGGTTTTCTTAGAATCCATACCCACCGACCAGGATCTCAACCAAAGGATACGTCGAGCCAAGATGTATGTAGTGGCAACCTTGGCCGCCAGCACCCCGGCATCGGAAGCCACCTCCTTAAGGTAAAGAGTAGCTGTGGCAATATATGAAAGACATTGTCTGGCATGATCAGAAGCGTTGGAAGGTAGCTCCGCCTCCAGCTCCTGAGCCTATGCTTCAACAGCCCATGTTGCTGCAATGGTTGGTCTATGCACAGCCCCCGTTAGGGTGTAAATCGCTTTCAAACAACCCTCCACACGTCTATCCTTCGGTTCCTTCAGAGAGGTGACGGTAGTCACTGGCAGAGCTGAGGAAACTACCATGCATGAAACATGAGAATCTACAGGCGGAGGAGTTTCCCAATTTTTTCATAGCTCCGCAGAGAGTGAAATAGTGAGCCAACAGTCTCTTATGCGGTGTGAATTTTGTTCCTAGATTTTCCCAAGATTCCTGACGTATGTCAGCCAGTTGTTGAGAATGAGGTAAAACTTGTTTAACCACCTTCTTACATTTAAATATGGCCGGATTTTTAGAGACAGCCGCAGGCTCAGGTTCATCAGAGACTTGAAGAATGAGCCTGATAGCCTCAATCAAATCAGGGACATCCACCAGTGACTTCCCTTCCCCATCAGAAGCATCAGAGTCAGTGTCTGTGGGGTCAGTATATGCACCATCCTCCTCAGAGGACGTGTCCGGAACAGCGGTGGATTGTGAGGAAGTAGTGGTCCGTTTAGAAGACGTCTTAGCCTTAGGTGGGCGAGAGTGAGACTTATTTTTAGTCAGCGATCGGTTCAAGTGCTGTAACTGAGCTGAAATTTGATCCGCCCATGGCGGATTGACTGCAGGGACCATAAACTGCTGCACAGGCATAGAAGGTCCCACAGGGGGCATAAGTTTTGTTACCAGCGTATTTAATAACGTGGAGAAGGTAGCCCAAGGTGGGTCATTAGTGGCCCCCGATGCTACAGACCCACTGGGAGTTAAAGGAACCCCCTGAACCTGAACTCTCCACTGCCACGTTCTCCTCAAAAGTGTCTGCGGCATCACCACCACGCAATGTGGGAGAAGCCCGAGTTCCGTTGCCCCGTGTAGCTGACATAATGATAAGCTCAATATCAGGCAAACTAGTACAATATTAGCAGCGATATACCTAGCAAGAACTCCTAGTGTAGTGCGTCAGCACAAACCGGGAATTCAAGAGATACATGATGACTATAAATCACAAAGAAAAATACACAATAAGTATATCTTGTGAAATACCTATATCAGTTAACAAACCTGACACACTTAGCTTCCTCAGGTTACAGAATATAGGAGTAGCAAGCTGAGTGAAATACACAAGATGGAAGCCACGTAGCAGCTACATGCACACACACATATAGTCACAAATGTACAATGCATAAGTTATACCAAACAATAAAACTGCACTGGACTAGCAATACAAAGTGATACTCAGTATAGCTATTGTCAGAGACTGGGTGAATGTCAGAGACTTGGTGCAGAATCTGGAATTTGGGATCAATGTCAGGGACCGGTTGAATGTCAGAGACTTGGTGCAGAATCTGGAACGTGGGGTCAGGTACCAAGTAGTTTATGTTACCCAGAACAGAGGCGCGGAGTCTAACACGCCGGGAGGTTTTCACCAGGGAACCCCGCAAGGGGATATGGGCTTCGCGGCTCCAGACGTGCAGGTCGCGGCCCCCTGTCTGGGTCACTTGATACCTGAACTGGACTAGAATTATGTCAGAGTTGTTGTATGATAGTCCAGATGTATGTGACAAACCGCAGGGGTACACAGGAACAAGCAGGAACTGGAGAAGGTGGCAGGGTGCACACAGCCAGATGGTATACTGGGGCCGTGGAGATGGGACGACAGCAGGAACTCTAGGAGAGACACAGGAGGTAGCAGTACACGGACAGACTGGGGTGCAGACACTTGGAGACAGGGTAACGGTAGTCGGCAGACAGATGGTGAAGCTGGAATTCAATGCAGGAACAAGGCAAAACCCATTGGACAGATAGCTGGAACCAGAGACATGAACCATGGAGCTGAACACAGGAAGCATGAGCTATAACTGGCAATTCATCTTGGGATTGAGAGGCTTAAAAGAACAAACTGGACCAATTAGCTGAGAGCACCAGACAGGCCCCCCAGTAATTGATATATCATGCAGCTGCAGTGCACACTGAGCAGGCTGACAGACTGAATAGTAGGATTCAGGTAACCACTAACCAGCTGTAATTACAGAATGAAGACACCTGTGGAGTCAGTTGCTGAATACACGAGTTGAGGCAGTGGGAGAGAACTATGCAGGACCTAGCTGTGACCTGTAGTTCCACAAACTGAAGCAGAGGTAAGTCATAAGAATAACCAGCAAAACATGAGTAATATTAGTTAACGAGTTACTCCACATAAGCTGTGCAGCTAGTATCATAATTACCAGGAACAACCTGAAATACAAAGAAGAGAGAGCAGCAGCAGCATCCAGGTGCTTGGTCAATGCTGAAAGCTGAACTGACAGATTTGCTGATGCTGCACATGACAGTACCCCCCCTTCAAGGGTGTACTCCGGACACCCTACCTCGGCCAAGGGGAACTGAAAACAACAAGAACATGGATAGCAAGACAACCTAATGTCTCCGATGAAATTTCTTCTTCTTTTTCCCAGGTTGGTTAGGTCTGAATACAGTAATTCCAAATATGTTATCCAAGCTTAAGGTACCTTCAACCAGAGGGATTTAATCTGTTTCAGAATCATAATCCGAGTTAGAGTCCGCATCTAATGGAAGGATTATGGTTTTCTCCTTTGCAATAGATGGTACGGAAGAAGTAGCATGGCAAGATTTAGCATATACAGGACTCATGACTGACTGGATGGACACTGGATATTGTGGGTCATGCTTATTCATAAGTTCACAGGACGGAGACAGAGAGGCATAGCCAGCAGTTAATATCCGGACTTGTGGTTTAGGGGAAGATGGCACTGAGCTGTGAACAACCTGAGACCGACAATCCTTAGACACTTGGTTCTTAGAAACTTGATTTTTCTTGTTAGAACCTGAATCCTTGCTCAAAGACTTAGAACTCTCAGGGGATTCAGAAGGTACAAACTCAGGACCACCAAACTTCCTGATCACCGCCCGGCTGAAGGCATCAACGTTCTGCAGAACAGGATCACTGGACTCTATTAACTGGTTAGCCCATTTTCTTGCCTTCCCTCTGAAAGACATAAGAATTAGTATCACAATCTCTGCCGGAGAGGTACAGAGTGGAGCAGTCTCCATAATCTGTAGCATTAATTTGTGATACTGTTCCAGTTTTCCATAGAAGAGAGCTGGATCTGGGTCTTTAGGAGGAGTCTGTGAACTTTGTGGTTGGAGTTTTTTCCCAGATTTTACAGGGTCGGAAGCAAGATCAGAATTTTTTTCAGAAGTCCTCTCTAAGGACAAAGCATGAACCATCCCTCCTGGGGTCACGGCTGGAATTCTCCCTTCAAGGGACTCGACAACATTAACTCCTCCCAGGGTCCTGACTGAAATGCCTCCCTCTGGAGTCACAACAGGAATTTCCTCTCCTGAAATCTCAATAGGACTTCCCTCTTCAAGGCTCTCGACTGGAATTCTCTCTTCAGAGATCTTGGCTGGAATTATTCCTTCAGAAGAATCAACTTTAATCTCCCCTGCAGGGGTCATGACAGGAATTACCTTTTTAAGGGTTACTACTTGAATCCTCTTTTCAGAGTTCTCAACTGGAGTCACCCTTTCAGGAATCTTGGTTGGAACTCCCTCCTTCAGAAGAACCTTCCTTTCATGGGTTTCATGTAGATCCGATGCACTCTCAGGAACTGATGAATCCAATGCTCCTTCTAGGACTATGCAATCATATGCCCCCTCCTGGGCTCCAAGCTTAGATGCTCCTTCTGGAGTCCTAGCATCGTACCCCATGCCTGAGGTCAGTGGAGTGGACTCTTTTCTTGGGGTCCATACATGAGATTACTCTCCTGGGGTCGGCACCTGGCACAACTTTTCTGGAGTCTGGACATAACATATCCCCTCTGGAGTCCTAACATTGGACTTCCCTTCTGGAGTCAAAATATCAGCTACCCCTCCAGGGATCAAATCATTGATCATGAAGTTGGATGCCTCACTTGAGGATAAAGAAAGGGGTTCATCTTCTGAGGCAGGAACATAGCTCTCCCCATCTGGGGTCTGAACATCGGACGGGACATCAGATACTTCCTCTAGGGCTGGTGAGACAGGGCCCCCTCCTGGGGCTGGACACTCAGAGCCCCCTCCTGGGGCTGGACACTCAGAGCCCCCTCCTGGGGCTGGAGTGCTGGATGTACTTCCTAGGACTGAAGAACCAGGGTTTACCCTGGAATAGAAGGATTCACAAACCCTCAATTGGTTCCTAAGTCTTAACTTGGGGCTTTGGGTCAAAGGACCCCAGTTGTAGGCTGGACTCTCTTTTAGGGAACCTTTGGCACCTTTATTGGAAGTTGGGGAGTCGGAGTTGACTGTTTGAGATGACTTATCGGAGTTGTCACTTTTCCCTGACCTGCGGAGGGAGCAGTCCTTTATGAAGTGACTTGCGTTCCCGCAATATAAGCAAAGCAGGAGCTCCTTTCGTCGCTGGCGCTCAGCCTCTGAAAGTTTTGGGCGCCAAAAACTCTGGAATCTCCTTTCCATCTCATCTGGAGGAGTCACCCCGCAACTAGGGGAACCAGAGTCGGCAGCCTCCTCTGCTTCTTTAAGAACGGAAGCAACTCTCACGGCATCCGAAAAACTTCCAATCATTTCTGAAAGTAAACCGTTAATTTCAGAACATGGTTTAAACAACTGCTGTAAAAGAGACTGCAACATCCTCAGTTGTTCAGGACTCCCACTGCTGGAAAACTGAGGAGACAATGGGGGTCATTCCGAGCTGTTCGCTCGTTATATTTTTCTCGCAACGGAGCGATTAGTCGCTAATGCGCATGCGCAATGTCCGCAGTGCGACTGCGCAAAGTAAATTTGCTATGCAGTTAGGTATTTTACTCACGGCATTACGAGGTTTTTTCTTCGTTCTGGTGATCGTAATGTGATTGACAGGAAGTGGGTGTTTCTGGTAGGAAACTGGCCGTTTTATGGGTGTGTGCGAAAAAACGCTACCGTTTCTGGGAAAAACGCGGGAGTGGCTGGAGAAACGGAGGAGTGTCTGGCCGAACGCTGGGAGTGTTTGTGACGTCAAACCAGGAACGAAACTGACTGAACTGATCGCAGTTGCCGAGTAAGTGTGGAGCTACTCAGAAACTGCTAAGAAGTGTCTATTCGCAATTTTGCTAATCTTTCGTTCGCAATTTTGATAAGCTAAGATTCACTCCCAGTAGGCGGCGGCTTAGCGTGTGCAAAGCTGCTAAAAGCAGCTTGCGAGCGAACAACTCGGAATGAGGGCCAGTGAACAGTCATCTTGAGAGGTGCCCTTTACTCCTTGTCCACATGACTGACAAAGATTGGAGTTGATAGAATTTTTTTTGCTTGCAGGAATCTGTTGCTGCAGAGTATCTACACGAATTGAGAGCCCTAGAAAGGCTTGTGACAAAAGGTTAAGCATGTCTTCACAGACTTTCACTTTGCTGTGCAGAATCTGACCGGATTCAATTTCTGGATTCTGACTTGAAGTGGAAAACTGGACTGGATTAGACATGGCTGGATTTGGCTGGATCCCTCTTACTATTCAGTACTTGGCCAGTTATAATGTCAGAGACTGGGTGAATGTCAGGGACTTGGTGCAGAATCTGGAATTTGGGATCAATGTCAGGGACCGGTTGAATGTCAGAGACTTGGTGCAGAATCTGGAACGTGGGGTCAGGTACCAAGTAGTTGATGTTACCCAGAACAGAGGCGCGGAGTCTAACACGCTGGGAGGTTTTCACCAGGGAACCCCGCAAGGGGATATGGGCTTCACGGCTCCAGACGTGCAGGTAGCGGCCCCCTGTCTGGGTCACTTGATACCTGAACTGGACTAGAATTATGTCAGAGTTGTTGTATGATAGTCTAGATCAGTGATTTTCAACCTTTTTTTACTCGCGGCACATCGAACAATATTTTAAAATTGCCAAGGCACACCATCAGTTCCCCACAGAAAAAAACAAAACACACACATTGGCCCTTACAGTAAAATAAAATAAATCCGCACATACATTGGCCTACACAGAAAAAACAATAACATTGCTCCCCACATAAATTATGTTGCTCCCTACATAAATCATATTGCTCCACACATAAATCAATCACATTTCTCCCCACATAAATCCTATTGCTCCCCACATGAATTATTCACATTGTTTCCCCCATAAATCCAGAAATTCTTATTCTCCCCACATAAATCCTATTGAAGTCCTATTGTTCCCCACAGGAGAAATAAAGTAACAAATTGTATTATCAGCTGTCCTCCTTCCTGTCCCTCAGTGGCGGGGGTTGTTCATAGTGGAGTTATGCTAATACTGAGCAGCGGGCGGTCAGGCAGGTGTGGATGTGGGTTGGCAAGGAAAGCTGTGTATGCAGGCGGGAAGTGGAAGATGTGTATGCAGGCAGGTGGGCTGGCTGGGTAGTGAGACAGCCGTTACCTATGATATCACACCGTTTTCAAGGCATAGGTCACGGCCGGAGCACAACTGATCCTCTAAGAAGAGCCTGGGCTAACTGTTCACTCTGAAGGTGCAGGAAGCTGCTCTGGCTCCGCGGCACACCTTGCAACTGGTCGCGGCACACTAGTGTGCCACGGCACACTGGTTGAAAAAGCCTGTTCTAGATGTATGTGACAAACCGCAGGAACAAGTAGGAACTGGAGAAGGTGGCAGGGTGCACACAGCCAGATGGTATACTGGGGCCGTGGAGATGGGACAACAGCAGGAACTCTAGTAGAGACACAGGAGGTAGCGGTACACGGACAGACTGGGGTGCAGACACTTGGAGACAGGGTAACGGTAGTCGGCAGACTAAGTTCGTCAGCAAGATGGTGAAGCTGGAATTCAATGCAGGAACAAGGCAAAACCCATTGGACAGATAGCTGGAACCAGAGACATGAACCATGGCGCTGAACACAGAAAGCATGAGCTATAACTGGCAATTCATCTTGGGATTGAGAGGCTTAAAAGAACAAACTGGACCAATTAGCTGAGAGCACCAGACAGGCCCCCCAGTAATTGATATATCATGCAGCTGCAGTGCACACTGAGCAGGCTGACAGACTGAATAGTAGGATTCAGGTAACCAGCTGTAATTACAGAATGAAGACACCTGTGGAATCAGTTGCTGAATGCACGAGTTGAGGCAGTGGGAGAGAACTATGCAGGACCTAGCTGTGACCTGTAGTTCCACAAACTGAAGCAGAGGTAAGTCATAAGAATAACCAGCAAAACATGAGTAATATTAGTTAACGAGTTACTCCACATAAGCTGTGCAGCTAGTATCCTAATTACCAGGAACAACCTGAAATACAAAGAATAGAGAGCAGCAGCAGCATCCAGGTGCTTGATCAATGCTGAAAGCTGAACTGACAGATTTGCTGATGCTGCACATGACAGCTATATAGATATATATGTAAACAGTAGATATAACAAACACAGTAAGTACTGAATGTATATCACAGGGTGTTTGTACCACACAACCCTGACCGTATGCACTCTTTCTTAACTAACACTGGGGGTGATGTATGAAAAAACGTCCTAACGGACGTTATGTGTCCAGGGGCGTATCACCACATTATCATGGTGATACGCCCGCAGCCGCCGCCACAATGTATGATTAAGGCCCCCGCCGATGTGGGAGGGCGTTATCCTACCTGTCCCGCGGTAGCGCACCTCCCACATCGGCTCGGCCGGGTTCAGCGCCGCAGTCTGTGCACATGCGCACTTCTCTCCTGCTTCCTGTCTGCGCCGCAGGAGGCCCCCGGCGCATGCGCGGTGATGTTTGTGGACCAGCAGATTACTGGCCACGAACAGTAAAGTTTGTTGAAAAAAAGAAAAAAAAACTCAGCGAGTGCACATTTGGCACTCATCGCCAGCCTGGGGGAGGCGTTACGCCCGGTGTCCACAAGAGACGAAAAGTGACAGCAGAGGCAATCATACATTGCCTCTGCTCTTTGTCTCCCGTCCAGTACTGCGGAGAAGTGGTAAGTGGCGGGGGCGCACGGCGGCCAGGGTATACGGCGCTAACACGCCGGTCATACATATGGATGCAGCGCTAAATGCTGCCTTAAGGTGCGCTGTGGTCAGCGGGAACCACAACGCACTTTCACACATCTGGCCCACTGTCCACTAACAGGTAGAATACTTAAGTATCCTGTAAAATGCACAGCGCTGATGAGCAGGCGGCTTTACAGAGGAGGATTTGCCTCAGCAGTTTTGCAAGAATGTAGTATACCCTGCACCGAAACCAAATAAATTGTTTACATATTAATTAACCAGCTGACTAGTAATTTTCCCATGATAATTTGGGTTTATTTTGCTGGAGGTGCTCCAACAATCATTTATGCCTTAAAGATACACACAAACCGTCAGTTTACCGGAAAAAACAGGGATTGCCTTTTCTGGAGCACTCTTTTAAATTAATTGATTTTGAATTGATATGATTAGTACTTTAAAACATAACTTTTAATGACACTCTTTAAAATAAAGGGGTGAAAATTTGATTCATAGCTGTCATATATATTGACACGCCTCCCCCCAAAAAAATTTTTTTATAAGCACATAGCTATTTCAACAATTCTTATCATTATCGTTATGGTGACTAATATTCAGTGTGAGAAAATCTTTCTAACCTAAATTGAAATATAAAACTTAAATGAATTAATTATCTTAGTCAACAGCTTAATATTATAATCACCTGGCTATATATTATTCTTGCATAGATAATGCTCTGGAATTCGCATCACTGTTTTAAAACAAATTATATAGCGTGTGCTGCTTCAATATGGTTTATACCACTATTCTTGCAAATAGTGCTAATACAGTCACGTCCTGCTGGCTATGCATGTGGCACAAACCATAATCTTCCAAAAATAAAATTAATAAGATGGCACAAATAACTAACACTTAAATTGTGATTATCACAGACACTTAAATTGCTCACACAGTGCCAGACACAATTGACATGTATGGTTAAATTCTTTTGTCAGCAGAATTATGTTACCTGTTGTTAGCTGGAATTAACGTGATCCCAATTCACTCCGTCACACTGGTCTGTTATTATAACCTGATTGGGAATCAGCGGAGAGTTGATACCGCGACCTGTAACAGTGGTTAACAATTCCTACGAGGTGCAGAGTGGTGCTGGTTTTACACAGTATTCAATGATATTGCGCAAGTAATAATCCTCAAAACCTTAATAGAGTAGCAAAGATAATTCAAAACCTGATTTGTGGTTCCATAAACACTAACGTAGCTGTCACAGTGTCAAGCACATCTGATCCATGTTTCTTAATTCAATTCTGAGGCATCAGAAAATATATTGCCTATTAATAGCTAGATTAGCATAATTACAGTTCGAACTGCCATGCCAGTCTGTTATTGTGACTTAGTTGGGAATCAGCTAAGGGTTAATAACATAGCCTATAACAAGTATCAGCCTTACCTACAAGGTACTGAGTAATAATTATCTGCAAAAATAAATGTGCATTAGCCAATTACAGACACTCAGGCTGTAAGCACAATATGAACACGTTAATTAGTTCCTCTGTATTCAGACCTATAGCTGGAAAATTTCAAAGACATTAATCCTCTGTTAAAGAATGTGAATTCTGCGGCTCATTAGTGGCATATATGTAACAGCTACAGTGTTTCTTTAATAGTATCTATTCAAAGCTGTTTATAACACACATATACCTATTATAATGTTTCTAGAATTTCAACCCCCCAGAGACACTTTTAACACATCAGATTCGGCATATTGGATTGATACCAATGGTTACACATTCAATTCCCCTGTGACTTCACATCGCTTATAGTGTTACCAGGTTTGACATAACGTATATTTACAGCAGTGCCTCAATATAATAACATACTGTATATCGAGACAAGATTATACCATCGAATTCAACGCGTTAGATCAATGCCCATGCATTTTAATCCACTGTGAGTGCACACTTTTTATAATATTTCTACTTTAGACACAACATGTATTCGCAGCAGTGTCTCTATATAATGTTAGAGCAGCGTTCCTTAAATAAACCTTTTTGATTGTACACATGCCTAGAAGATCCCATTCCCATATGAATATAAGCTGCCCAAAAGGAACAGTTCAGCAATGCATTGTTACAAACTCTAAATGTCATATACCACATTAAATAGTTTTCATCACTTTGAGATAATTTATACTTTGAGACAATTTGTAACGTTTCTGCATTCAACTCAACATATGTTTGCAACAGTATCTCTATTTAATATCAGTACAGTGTTTCTTTAAAAAGCTTTAGGTTATACACATGTCTAAGGGATACCATTCCCATGTGAACGTAAGCTTCCCAAAAAATGGGGACAGTTCAGCAATACATTATTACAGACTCTAGGTGTCACAGATCACATTAAAGAATTTTTTTATATATCACTGTGAATTATCGTTGGTTCTAAAACAGCAGTCTGAAATTGTAAATACTTCACTGGGGTACCCCTTGTGCATATATAGCAGCAGCAATACGTATAGTGACAAGTGGGAAATTATCCACTATCTAACATTCATTGCTGCGTATGGTGTTGCTCACCTTTCCCCATACAACAGTTATTGCATCACTAAATGTAAGATAAACGTACTGATCGTAGGTGATCCTGATCAATATTGAGAATAGAAAGTCGGCTTGTTGCACACCTGCCCCCATCTGCTTCCCAACATCTTCAAAGAGCGGATGGAGGGTGAGAGTAGGGCCAAGTGCCAGGCCGTTAGAAATAAAGCAACAGTGTCACTCCATGCCCCTGTATCAGGTGTTAGATGGACCCTGATACTAGATGCATTGCAGGGTCCAATGCGCCTGCAGGGAGGTGTGGGCACTTGGGAAAAGATAAATAAAGAAACACACAATGAAACAAACACCGTACTTAATGTTAGTCTCAGCGGTTGACTGTCATCTGACCGCGGCTTCCTCCTGCAGTGAGGAGCCGTTGCCTTAATTGTTAGATCGGTCTGGCTCTGATCTTACTGCCTGCAATCTGGCTCTGATCTTAGTACCTGGACGTACGTTTCACCACACCTGGGCTTGTTCACCAGTGGCTGTACTGGTGAACAAGCCCAGGTGTGGTGAAACGTACGTCCAGGTACTAAGATCAGAGCCAGATTGCAGGCAGTAAGATCAGAGCCAGACCGATCTAACAATTAAGGCAACGGCTCCTCACTGCAGGAGGAAACCGCGGTCAGATGACAGGCAACCGCTGAGACTAACATTAAGTACGGTGTTTGTTTCATTGTGTGTTTCTTTATTTCTTATCTTTTCCTAAGTGCCCACACCTCCCTGCAGGCGCATTGGACCCTGCAATGCATCTAGTATCAGGGTCCATCTAACACCTGATACAGGGGCATGGAGTGACACTGTTGCTTTATTTCTAACGGCCTGGCACTTGGCCCTACTCTCACCCTCCATCCGCTCTTTGAAGATGTTGGGAAGCAGATGGGGGCAGGTGCGCAACAAGCCGACTTTCTATTCTTAATATTGATCAGGATCACCTACGATCAGTACGTTTATCTTACATTTAGTGATGCAATAACTGTTGTATGGGGAAAGGTGAGCAACACCATACGCAGCAGTGAATGTTAGATAGTGGATAATTTCCCACTTGTCACTATACGTATTGCTGCTGCTATATATGCACAAGGGGTACCCCAGTGAAGTATTTACAATTTCAGACTGCTGTTTTAGAACCAACGATAATTCACAGTGATATATAAAAAAATTCTTTAATGTGATCTGTGACACCTAGAGTCTGTAATAATGTATTGCTGAACTGTCCCCTTTTTTTGGGGCAGCTTACGTTCACATGGGAATGGTATCCCTTAGACATGTGTATAACCTAAAGCTTTTTAAAGAAACACTGTACTGATATTAAATAGAGATACTGTTGCAAACATATGTTGAGTTAAATGCAGAAACGTTACAAATTGTCTCAAAGTATAAATTATCTCAAAGTGATGAAAACTATTTAATGTGGTATATGACATTTAGAGTTTGTAACAATGCATTGCTGAACTGTTCCTTTTGGGCAGCTTATATTCATATGGGAATGGGATCTTCTAGGCATGTGTACAATCAAAAAGGTTTATTTAAGGAACGCTGCTCTAATATTATATAGAGACACTGCTGCGAATACATGTTGTGTCTAAAGTAGAAATATTATAAAAAGTGTGCACTCACAGTGGATTAAAATGCATGGGCATTGATCTAACGCGTTGAATTCAATGGTATAATCTTGTCTCGATATACAGTATGTTATTATATTGAGGCACTGCTGTAAATATACGTTATGTCAAACCTGGTAACACTATAAGCGATGTGAAGTCACAGGGGAATTGAATGTGTAACCATTGGTATCAATCCAATATGCCGAATCTGATGTGTTAAAAGTGCCTCTGGGGGGTTGAAATTCTAGAAACATTATAATAGGTATATATGTGTGTTATAAACAGATTTGAATAGATACTATTAAAGAAACACTGTAGCTGTTACATATATGCCACTAATGAGCCGCAGAATTCACATTCTTTAACAGAGGATTAATGTCTTTGAAATTTTCCAGCTATAGGTCTGAATACAGAGGAACTAATTAACGTGTTCATATTGTGCTTACAGCCTGAGTGTCTGTAATTGGCTAATGCACATTTATTTTTGCCGATAATTATTACTCAGTACCTTGTAGGTAAGGCTGACACTTGTTATAGGCTATGTTATTAACCCTTAGCTGATTCCCAACTAAGTCACAATAACAGACTGGCATGGCAGTTCGAACTGTAATTATGCTAATCTAGCTATTAATAGGTAATATATTTTCTGATGCCTAAGAATTGAATTAAGAAACATGGATCAGATGTGCTTGACACTGTGACAGCTACGTTAGTGTTTATGGAACCACAAATCAGGTTTTGAATTATCTTTGCTACTCTATTAAGGTTTTGAGGATTATTACTTGCGCAATATCATTGAATACTGTGTAAAATCAGCACCACTCTGCACCTCGTAGGAATTGTTAACCACTGTTACAGGTCACGGTATCAACTCTCCGCTGATTCCCAATCAGGTTATAATAACAGACCAGTGTGACGGAGTGAATTGGGATCACGTTAATTCCAGCTAACAACAGGTAACATAATTCTGCTGACAAAAGAATTTAACCATACCTGTCAATTGTGTCTGGCACTGTGTGAGCAATTTAAGTGTCTGTGATAATCACAATTTAAGTGTTTAGTTATTTGTGCCATCTTATTAATTTAATTTTTGGAAGATTATGGTTTGTGCCACATGCATAGCCAGCAGGACGTGACTGTATTAGCACTATTTGCAAGAATAGTGGTATAAACCATATTGAAGCAGCACACTCTATATAATTTGTTTTAAAATAGTGATGCGAATTCCAGAGCATTATCTATGCAAGAATAATATATAGCCAGGTGATTATAATATTAAGCTGTTGACTAAGATAATTAATTCATTTAAGTTTTATATTTCAATTTAGGTTAGAAAGATTTTCTCACACTGAATATTAGTCACCATAACGATAATGATAAGAATTGTTGAAATAGCTATGTGCTTATAAAAAATTTTTTTTTGGGGGAGGCGTGTCAATATATATGACAGCTATGAATCAAATTTTCACCCCTTTATTTTAAAGAGTGTCATTAAAAGTTATGTTTTAAAGTACTAATCATATCAATTCAAAATCAATTAATTTAAAAGAGTGCTCCAGAAAAGGCAATCCCTGTTTTTTTTTCGGTAAACTGCCGGTTTCTGTGTATCTTTGCCCCAGCAGTCCCAGGAACAGCGCAGCTCAGTGTAATGGCGGCTGACAGGGAGTGAGGGAGATATACATGCAGCTCCAGGGCGGGAACATTTACCCAAATGGCGCCCTGGGGCTGGGGGAGGGGCTACAGGTCAGGCATTATCCCCCTGCTGACTTCCCCACCGGCCCGCGATTACAGCGGGCCAAAGAGACCCCTTACCTCCCCTTTGAATGCGGCCACGCGATCCAGGAGACAGCGGTGAGTGTGTGACTAACGTAGAGAAGGACACCGGAGCCACGCTGCAGTGACACGGCAACCAGGGTGTGGGAGTATACAGCGCCGCTAGGGGAGTGATGGAGCTGCAGCAGGGGATGTCTGACTGACATCTAACACTGCTGCAGCCCTTGAAGTCTTCAATTCTTCTTTCTTCTGAAAAATTGCTTTTTCTTAGGGCTACAGGAGCAGCCCCCCTGTTGATTACCTGCTTTCTGCATGGCAACAACTTACAAACTGAGCTCCTGTGCACAGAGGCGGGGTGATATAGGAGGCGGCGCTATGCATCTTGGGAAGAAGGTCAAAGCTTTGGGCCTGTTGGTGCCTCGGATCAAGATCCTACTCTACACCCCGATGTTAATCCGTGTGGAGCCCAGTGTACCCCGCAGCAGAAATTACATGTACTGTAGCCCCTAGGCAGTCGGCAGACTCTGCATAGCGGGAGGTGGTGGGGTGGTAAAGTTCTCAGTTCAGACCCACTTCTTCTCAAACATAGTGCAGATTAGCGGAGCAATATCACAATGATATTTGATAATACCCAGTGCTTAAAGTGGTCCTGGAGAGGTGGTGGAACTCCCCCCCCCCCGGCGCCCATGCAATAAAAGTATTGCGTGCGCCGTAGGCACGTGACCCAAAAAGGGGCGTGGTCTCAAACCAAAAGGGTCGTGGTCACACAATAGTATTAATGCCCACAGTAGTAGCACCCCTAATACACATAATGCCCACAGTAGTAGCACCCCGTAATACACAATGCCCACAGCAGTAGCGCCCCTTTTAAATGACCACAGTAGTAGTGCTCCTTATGCAATGTCCACTGTACTGGTAGTGCCCCTTATATAGAGCCCATAGTAGTGGTGCCCCTTATGCAATGCCCCCAGTAGTAGTGCCCCTTATGTCCCCCTTATGTCCCCAGTAGTGATGCCCCTAATGAAGTTCCCCCTTTAAAATGCCCTCATTAGTAGTGCCCCCATTAGTAATGCCCTTAATGGTAATGGCCCTGTGTAGTATTGCCCCCAGTAGTAATGTTGCCTGTAGTAATGCCCCCAGTCATTTAGGCCCCTGTAGTTTAGCCCCAGTAGTTATGCCCGCAGTAGTTTAGACCCCAGTAGTAATGCCCCTGCAGTTATGACCCCAGTAGTTTACCCCCACTTTAGTTTAGCCTCCCAGTGGTAATGCCCCCAGTAGTTTAGCCCCTGTAGTTTAATCCTCATGTAGTTTGCCCCATGTAGTTTAGTCCTCAGCGGTAATGCCCCCTGTAGTTTAGCCCCTGCAGTTATGCCCCCAGTAGTTTAGCTCCTCAGTAGTAATGCCCCCAGTAGTTTAGCCCCTGCAGTTATGCCCCCTGTAGTTTAGCCCCCCAGTAGTTTAGCCCCATGTAATTTGCCCCAAGTAGGAATGCCCCCAGTAGTTTAGCCCCTGTAGTTATGCCCCCATGTAGTTTTCCCCAAGTAGGAATGCCCCCAGTAGTTTAGCCCCTGTAGTTATGCCCCCATGTAGTTTGCCCCCTTGAAGTTTAGCCCCCCTGTAGTTATGCCCCCAGTAGTAATGTGCCCCTGTAGTTTGACCCCTTGTAGTTTGCCCACAGTAGTTAGCCCCCTGTAGCTTGCCCCAAGTAGTAATGCCCCCTTGTAGTTTAGCCTTGCTGTAGTAATGCCCCTGTAGTTTGCCCCCTGTAGTAATGCCCCTGTAGTTTGCCCCCAGTAGTATTGCCCCTGTAGTTATGCCCCCAGTAGTAATGCACCCCTGTAGTTAGCCCCATGTAGCTTGCCCCAAGTAGTAATGCTCCCAGTAGTAATGCGTGTCCAAGTGTTTGAAGAAAGGGTGTCTGATGTCATATCTGGCCCCGATCAGCAGGAAACAATCACAGTGGCTGAGTAAGTCCTGGACTGCACAGAGACTGCACAAAATCAGTTTGTGCAGCTCTGCTACACATCCGAACGCACACTTGCACAGTGATTTAATCCTCCCCCTTTATATGATCGCAGGGCAGCAAAAAACGCAGCCCAGCGATCACATCTGAATAACCCCCTCTATCTTGAAGAAGATGATGGGTGTTTTAGTCCCAACAATCTTATCTATTGTAAGAAGGAGACAATCATATAAATGGAAAAAAAGTAGCAGCAATGCTACTAGCGTCCATCTCTGAATCACTCCCCAGTGTCAGGTGGTCTTTCTGTGACATATTTTCATCATATGTGGAAAACATATTGTCATTTTAACAGAACAAGCATCCCGCTTACTTATCCATCATGCAATACCATCAGGGAGGCATCTGATTGGCTCCAAATTTATTTCACAGCAGGACAACGACCCCAAACATTCAGGCAATGTCATTAAGAACTATCTTCAGCATAAAGAAGAGCAAGGAGTCCTGGAAGTGTTGATCTGGCCCCCACAGAGCCCTGATCTCAACATCATCGAGTCTGTCTGGGATTACATGAAGAGACAGAAGGATTTGAGCAAGCCTACATCCACAGACCTATTGATTAGTTCTCCAAGATGTTTGGAATAACCTCCCTGCCGAGTGCCTTCAAAAACTGTGCAAGTGTACCTAGAAGAATTGATGCTGTTTTGAAGGCAAAGGGTGGTCACACCAAATATTGATTTGATTTATATTTCTCTCCTGTTCATTCACTTTGCATTTTTTAATTGATAAAAATAAACAATTAACACTTCTATTTTTTAAAGCATTCTTACTTTGGAGCATTTTATCCACACCTGCCTAAAACTATTGCACAGTACTGCATGTAACCAAGATCTATAAATTCTCTACTGCCATATAATGTTTAAATCTTATTGCTAATATCCCATGGTGTGCTGGGGAAAATCTGTTTTGTGTATTTTTCTGTCTTATATAAAGTAACTATGCATAACATTTACATGTAAAAGTTTCAGCAGTAAAGAGAGTTGTGAGATATGCTGCACAGATAACTATCTCTGTCTGTTAGGGCAGTTATTCCCAGAGTGACACCGCCCCCTTGGTTAACTAAGGGGGTTGGTTACCCTCACCAAACACACTACGTCCGCCTCTCCTCTCCTACTAGCTCTTCACTGGCTTCCCTTCCCTTACAGAATCCAATTCAAACTTCTTACACTCATTTACAAAGCTCTCACCCACTCCTCTCCCATTTACATCTCTGACCTTATCTACATTTACACTCCCACCCATTCTCTTCTGATTACTTCCTCCAACTCCTACCTTCAAGATTTCTCACATGCTGCTCCCTTTCTCTGGAATTCTCTACCTCTCCTCCTCCGAGTCTCCACCTCTCTACAAAACTTCAAACGAGCTCTGAAGACCCACTTCTTCACCAAACCTAATCTCATCCTAACCCTCTGTTCCATGCTCACTGTCTACCCCATCTGTGCCACCCCTCTTTGTCTGCCCCTCCCTTTTAGAATGTAAGCTCTCATGAGCAGGGCCCTCAACCCTTATGCGCTTATCCTTCTCTTACTTAAACATCCTTTACGGCACCTAATCCCACGGTTTCTGCCACCCTGATACTTACTGTATGTCAGCATCATCTGCAGCTGTAGCTATGTTTATTTAACCTGTACTTGTCCTATATTGTCGTCAACTGTAAGTCACTATTGTCCCGTTTTGATTTTTCATCTATGTACTCTATAATTGGGCGCTGCGGATCCCTGTGGCGCAATATAAATAAAGGATAGTATATATAATAATAATAATATTAAGGTGTGGATTGGATTTGGAATAATATTAAGTTAATCATTACTGTTTGTGTTTTTATTTACCTCAGTGGATTGGCAACGATGTGGATAATTTTATGGATTCAAGCGGAAAGTGGTATGACAAATTTTGGAAACTACTTTAATGAAGCATCCATACAGCTGCCCTCTCTGTAAAGGTCACTTAATAAGGTGAAAAAACAAACAGTACTTTTAGTTGCACATGATGGGCCCTGATTCAGTTGTGGTTGGAGTAGCTATAGCTGCTACTTACATGGAAGCAGCAGGGATAGCACTAATATGGTAATGCAGCATGGGGTGTCGCGCCTTCCGCTTGCATTAGTGATCTATGCTATGTCCTAGGACGTAGCATTGAATCAGCTGCAACACCATTAACGGCTGCATGACCCATGAGGTCGCACAAGCAGGACCGTCTTAACAGCAGTGTGGGCCCCTGGGCACAGCAATGCACTGGGGCCCCTACCCATCCTCCATGGGGGTGCTATCAGTGGCAGCTTAGATGTCCCGCGGGCGGTAGGGGTATACTAACTTCCGCTCAGCATATAGGACCTGGAGCAGTAATTTCTGCTAATTACTCCTTTACTGCACAGATGGGGTGGGAGGGAGAACACTAAACTGTAGAAGGTAGCATTGGGCTGACTGAAGGGGCCCCGGTACATGACTTCCAGGGTGGTATGGGGTGTTTAATATGTAAGGGAGGGGTCGATAGTGGAGTGGGCTTAATATTCATCATTTTCTGGTGAGAGAGCAGCTTGCTTGACTGCAGATATCTCCAGTTCCTGGAAAAAGATTTCTTAGCTTTGAATGGGATAAAAAATTAGAGTGTCTCACCTGTCAGGAGGTACAGGGGACCTGGGATTCAGAGTTCAGGAGCCAGAGCAATCCACCAACGAATATATAAAACTGCATATTAGGTGTGTGGAGCTTGAGCAGGGACCAGCTGCTTGAAGGCTGATATCTCTGGTTCTGGGCATAGTATAGACAAGCTGCTAGTGTCCACAGAAAGTGGAGAGTCCCAGATTTTGATATGTACCCTCAAAAAAACTCTAAGTCATACAGAGCCCGAGATATCTGGCTGGGAAGAGCAATTAATAGGCTCGGATGGGGACTACTGCTTTGAAGTCGGATATCTCTAGTTCCCTAGGGCCGATTTTCAAAAATCTGGTACCTCTGGAAAGAGGGGACCCTCAGCCATGAAACTAGGGCCCTTATACTCCTGGGGCCCTTGGGCAAGAGCCCATTGAGCCCATACGAAAAGACGGCCCTGCGCACAAGTGAGCTGCGCCGCAGATCCAACAAAGAGGCCAGGAAATCTCCATCATCCGACGGAGAGCCTGGCCTCATCACTCTCCAAAAACAGCTGTGACAGGCCCTTTATTTTGGGAAACGGAGGCCATGGCCGCCCCCTCTCCCAAACGGCAGCAGACTGACAATCACTGCCGACATTGATTTTAGCATGTGGGTGGATATGTACAATCAGCACATTAGTCTTTATAGCTCACATTCAGCACAGAACACACCCAAACTGCTCACTGCAGATGTTGCTAGGATGTGCTCTTGCACAGATTCCACCAACTTGGTCTGCAAACTCATAAAGTTCCCCAGAAAAATCATTGCACTTGTTTAGAAATAGGCATATGGTGTCATAAATCGCCATTTCCGCTATAGTTTTGTAATAGGACGTTTCAGTATGAACTGGCTGATAATTGGGAATAATCCCTTACAGTGAGCTGTATGCTAAACTCTTCATGTTCTGTCAATGCATGACAACTTTTCCATATATACTTAAATGTTTAAGGATCTATTTTGTTAAGACAACTAATAAGTCATATAGTTTTAAATATTCTTCAATGAATGTGTCTCAGTCGTTCCAATGTACAGATACATTTGTATATGGAATAAAAAATAGGATTTTAATACCTACCGGTAAATCCTTTTCTCTTAGTCCATAGAGGATGCTGGGGATGCTTCAAGAACCATGGGGTATAGACGGGATCCACAGGAGACATAGGCACACTTTACGACTTTGATTGGGTGTGAACTGGCTCCTCCCTCTATGCCCCTCCTCCAGACTCCAGTTTAAGTAACTATGCCCAGGGAGACGGACATTTCGAGCAAAGAATTTATTGTTAAACCACGGTGAGCATCTTACCAGCTCACACCTCAGTATGCCTCAGAACGTGGCATTCAATAGAACACCAGCCCACGGCATGAAGAATATGCAGCAATACACTGACATAAAGCGTAACACAACCTGTGTGTGTAAACACAACCAATAACAGCACAACGCATGCCATGACATGAACATCATCAGCAACAGGCTGACGTAAACACAACACACCATGTGTGTAAACATACCCAATAACTGCAGATACAGTACGCACTGGGACAGGCACCCAGCATCCTCTACGGACTAAGAGAAAAGGATTTACCGGTAGGTATTAAAATCCTATTTTCTCATACGTCCTAGAGGATGCTGGGGATGCTTCAAGAACCATGGGGTTTATACCAAAGCTCTAGAACGGGCGGGAGAATGCGGACGACTCTGCAGCACCGAATGACCAAACATGAGGTCCTCATCAGCCAGGGTATCAAACTTGTAGCTCGGCCAAGCTGTAATGCCGAGACCCCCTCGGCCAGCCTCCCAGGATAAGCCCACCTTTCTAGCAGAGTGGACCTTCACCTATTTCGGTAACGGCAATACTGCCGTAGAATGAGCCTGCTGAATCATAGCACAGATCCAGTGCGCAATAGTCTGCTTGGAAGCAGTAGCCCCAATCATGTTGGGAGCCCATAAGTCAAACAGAGCCTCTGTTTTACCAATATGAGCCATTCTGGCGACATAGATTTTTAAAGCCCTGACCACATCGAGAGACTTCGATTCTGCCAAGGTGTCAGTAGTCACTGGCACCACAATAGGCTGGTTTACGTGAAACCACTTTTGGCAGAAATTGCTGACGAGTTCTTAACTCCGCTCTATCAGTGTCACTGACCTGGGTTGGGGATGTTGT
This sequence comes from Pseudophryne corroboree, assembly GCF_028390025.1. Taxonomy (NCBI): domain Eukaryota; kingdom Metazoa; phylum Chordata; class Amphibia; order Anura; family Myobatrachidae; genus Pseudophryne; species Pseudophryne corroboree. The sequence continues at coordinate 119,468,832 of NC_086448.1, forward strand.
GAACTCGGGGGTTCTTCTGATGGTCGGGAAGAGGAACCACAGCTGGGTCGAGCAAAGATGGTCGGATATAGGTTTTCCTCATACAAGACTCTGACAGTTAGGATTGGTGAAAAATGCTGAGGAACTTTATTATGGGAAGGGAGCAATACAGCGACACATGAAAGAAAGAGAACTTGTGGGCAATGTCAAAGGCTACTGGAGAATTTGTGAGCAATGTTTAAAGGCACTGATGAATGAAGAACTTGTGAGCGATGGTAAAAGACACTGAAGAATTTGTGAGCGATGTTTAAAGACACTGATGAATGAAGAACTTGTGAGCGATGATGAAAGACACTGAAGAATATGTGAGCGATGTTTAAAGACACTGATGAATGAAGAACTTGTGAGCGATGATGAAAGACACTGAAGAATATGTGAGCGATGTTTAAAGACACTGATGAATGAAGAACTTGTGAGCGATGGTGAAAGACACTGAAGAATTTGTGAGCGATGTTTAAAGACACCGATGAATGAAGAACTTGTGAGCGATGATGAAAGACACTGAAGAATTTGTGAGCGATATTTAAAGACACTGATGAATGAAGAACTTGTGAGCGATGGTGAAAGACACTGAAGAATTTGTGAGCGATGTTTAAAGACACTGATGAATGAAGAACTTGTGAGCGATGGTGAAAGACACTGAAGAATTTGTGAGCGATGTTTAAAGACACTGATGAATGAAGAACTTGTGAGCGATGGTGAAAGACACTGAAGAATTTGTGAGCGATGTTTAAAGACACTGATGAATGAAGAACTTGTGAGCGATGGTGAAAGACACTGAAGAATTTGTGAGCGATGTAAAAAGACACTGATGAATAAAGAACTTGTGAGCGATGATGAAAGACACTGAAGGCTGGAAACACTAAAGTTGGTTCAGCCCGCAGGTCATGCTGAATCCAGGGAGCGCTGGCGACTGCACTGCAGAGGAACACACTAGTTGCTAGGAACACTGGAGACTGTGCTGCAGTAAGGCACCCTGAATGCTGGAAGCACTGGAGTATAGCTGCTGGGGAACACACTGCGTACGGGAGCTCTGGCATCCACTTCAGAAAAGAGACAATACTCAGGCGCCGAGGCTCTGCCCGGCGTCTGGTTTTGAATCTCCCGCCTCTACTGGATTGGTGAAGCGGGTTAGTGACGTCACCCGCTCCCCGCCCACGTGACGCCGGCTGTCATGGCGGCGCCCACGCTCCGGGGAACCGCCGGGAGCCGCGCCAGCCAGATGCCGGGATCCGAGGACCGCCGGAGGTGGGGACCGCCAAACAGACCAGCAGACACGCAGGGGTAAGCGCGGCGGCCACTGCCCCTGGCGTGTGACAGTACCCCCTCCTCCAGGAGTGGCCCCTGGGCACTTCCCGGGCTTTGTTGGATGTCTGGAATGGAAGATCCGCACCAGTCGGGGAGCCGTAACTTCAGTAGCTTTGACCCAGCTCCTCTCCTCAGGGCCATAACCTTTCCATTCTACCAAGTACTGCAGATTCTTGTGAAGATAACGGGAGTCAAGAATAGCTTTGATTTCAAATTCCATTCCGGCTTCAGTCTCTACAGAGGTTGGCCTAGGGGACTCTAAATGGAACCGGTTTAAAATAAGGGGATGAAGGAGAGAAACATTGAAGGAATTTGGTACCCGAAAGTGGGAAGGCAAACCCAATTTGCAGACAACCGGGTTCAGAACTTGCAACACGGGGTAAGGACCAATGAACCTCGGTGCAAACTTCATAGCGGGCACTCTTAAACGGAGATTGCGGGTAGAGAGCCATACCCTATCACCAACTTTGTATTGGGGAGCTACCCGTCGCTTCCTATTCGCAAAGAATTTGTAGCGGCCGGATATTTTCTTGAGGTTAACGTGAACCCTACTCCAGATTTGACTGAAGTGCCGAAGAGTAGAGGCTGCAGCAGGAACATCTTCCGGAGGACAGATGGGTAATTCTGGAACTTGAGGATGGAATCCATAATTAATGAAGAATGGGTACTCACCAGTGGCAGAGTGGTACAGATGATTATGGGCAAACTCGGCCCAGGGCAACAGTTCCACCCAATCATCTTGCGAAGGAGAGAGATAAACGCAGAGAAAAGTCTCTAAATCTTGATTGACGCGTTCAGTTTGCCCATTGGTTTGAGGATGGTAGGCAGATGAAAACTTGAGTTTTATTTGTAAGGCTGAACAGAGGGCCCTCCAGAATCTTGCAGTGAACTGCACCCCCCGATCAGAGACTATTTCCTGAGGTAAGCCATGCAGGCGGAAGTGTTCACGGATAAATAATAAAGCCAATTTGGGAGCTGACGGTAACCCGGTCAAAGGAACAAAATGTGCCATCTAAGAAAAGCGGTCAATAATCACCCAGACGGTATTGTGACCCTTGGAGAGGGGCAATTCGGTGACAAAGTCCATAGAAATATGGGTCCAAGGCTTCTTAGGAATGGACAGTGGATGAAGCAACCCCGCAGGAGGCAGACAAAGAATTTTGTGCTGAGCACATTGAGGACATGAGTTGACAAAATCTTGTATGTCCTTCTTCATAGTGTCCCACCAGTATGACCTTCGTAGAAACTCCCACATTTTTTGAACTCCAGGATGACCGGAAAACTTGGAGATATGAGCCCACTGCAACAACTTCGGTCGAAATTTAGCTGGTACAGACATTCTCCCAGGGGGAGGACCCAGAGTGGTGGGAGCTGCCGAAATAGAAACTGGACTGAGAATCAAAGCCTTTTCAACGGAATTCTCCTCATCCGAAGCCGTTAAGGAACGAGATAGAGCATCAGCCTTAGTGTTAAAAGTCCCGGCCCGGTACTTAATGACGAACGAGAATCGAGTGAAGAAGAGCACCCATCTAGCTTGACGGGGATTCAAGCACTGGGCCGTCTTGAGATACAGCAAGTTCTTGTGATCGGTGTAAATCGTAATTAGGTGTTTAGCACCTTCCAATAGGTATCTCCATTCTCCCAGGGCAGATTTTATTGCCAAGAGTTCCTGGTCTCCGATGGTGTAGTTTCGTTCAGCAGGAGAAAACTTGCGAGAATGGAAACCACATGGATGTAACTTCCCATCAGAGGAGTACTGTGAAAGCACGGCACCGATGCCTACTGAGGAAGCATCGACCTCCAAGAAGAATGGTTTTGAAAAATTTGGTTGCTGGAGTACCGGAGCGGACATAAAGACTGCTTTCAACCGGGCGAACGCTGCTACAGCTTCAGAAGACCAGTGACTTGGGTCAGACCCCTTTTTGGTTAGGGCAGTAATAGGCGCCACAATGGTATAGAATCCCTTTATGAATTTCCGGTAGTAATTCGCAAAACCCAGAAATCTTTGTACCGCTTTCAAGGAAAGAGGCTGAGTCCAATCCCGAATGGCAGTAAATTTTTCCGGATCCATGCGAAGCTCCGTACCTGAGATGACGTAACCAAGAAATGGAATTGAAGGAACCTCAAAGGTACATTTGGAGATCTTGCCGTAGAGATGATTCCTTCGTAGACGAAGAAGTACCTCCTTGACCTGTACTCTGTGCTCTGTGAGATTCTTAGAAAATATCAGAATGTCATCCAAGTATACCACTACACTTAGGTATAACATATCTCGGAAGATTTCATTCACAAATCCTTGGAAGACGGCAGGGGCATTGCTGAGGCCAAATGGCATTACCAGATATTCATAATGCCCGTCCCTGGTATTGAAGGCCGTCTTCCATTCGTCCCCCTGTCGGATACGTATCAAATTATAGGCTCCCCTTAAGTCGAGCTTGGTGAAGACATGGGCTCCGCGAACCCTATCAAATAGCTCCGTGATGAGCGGCAAAGGATATTTGTTCTTAATGGTGATATCATTTAGGCCACGATAGTCAATACAGGGTCTCAACCCTCCGTCCTTCTTCTTCACAAAAAAGAAGCCTGCTACCGCCGGGGATGTAGAGGGGCGAATGAATCCTTTCTGCAGATTAGACTTGATATAGTCCGACATGGCTTGGGTCTCGGGTAATGATAAGAGATAAGTGCCTCCCCGGGGTGGCATTTTCCCTGGGATGAGCTCGATGGGACAGTCCCAGGGTCTATGGGGTGGTAACTGATCGGCCGCCTGTTCAGAAAACACGTCTGTGAACTCCCGATGGGCCTCCGGAATGAGCTCCTCATCCGACTTGGAAGATACACAGAGCGGGTAGACAGGACTGAGACAATTAGAATGACAAAATGAACTCCAGGATACTATTTGTGATGACTTCCATTCGACGTGAGGGTTGTGTATTTCAAGCCAAGGAAGACCAAGAACCAGATTGTGAGGCATCTCCCGAATCACTAGGAACTCCAGATGTTCTTGATGCAGAGCTCCAACCTGCAGCTTGATTGGCACTGTGCGACTTGAAATAAGACCATTAGAAATTTGGGTACCATTGATAGCAGTCAACGCAATAGGTCGCTCGACGGACTGTAACTGTAAACCCAGATTTTGGACACAAGAAAGAGAAACAAAATTCCCTGCAGACCCAGAGTCCAGCAGAGCCTTAACAGGTTTGACTATAGACCCAGAAAACAGAGACACGGAGAGTAAACAGTCCACTGTCGGAGAAGGTTTAGATGTAACCCCTAACTCGACTCCTCCGGAACAAGCTAGGACTGCCCGTTTCCCGGACGGGACTTACAAAACTTGAGAAAATGATCCGCAGCTCCACAGTAGAGGCAGAGTCTACCCTCACGACGGCGCTGTCGTTCTTCCGGGGACAGCCGAGATCGATTAATTTGCATAGGTTCGTCTGGACTTGGGGTAACCGTTTGCTTAGACAGGAGAGACCGGAATCTGGATCGTTCTGACGACTACGTTCGCCACCTCGTTCCTGCATACGAAGATCCACCTTTACACAGAGTGAGATCAACTGTTCTAAGGAATCTGGCAGATCCCTAGTGATCAGTTCGTCCTTTAGACGATCGGAGAGCCCATTCCAAAAAGCGGCCCGGAGAGCATCATTATTCCAGCGCAGTTCTGAGGCTATGGTTTGGAAATTAATCACATACTGTCCCACTGAACGGGAGCCTTGTCGGACTCGGAGCAAGTCCGAAGAAGCAGCGGTCGTTCTGCCGGGCTCATCGAAGATCCTTCGGAATGACGTGATGAAATTGGTGTAACTGGAAACCAAAGGGTCAGACCGCTCCCATAATGGAGACACCCAATCCAACGCTGAACCTTCAAGCAAGGAAGTAATGTACGCCACCTTGGACCGATCTGTGGGGAAGTTGTGTGAGAGAAGTTCAAAATGCACCTCGCATTGGTTGAGAAAACCACGGCAATTCTTTGGATTCCCATTATAGCGAGAAGGAGTGGGAAGCTGAAGGCATGACCTGGTTCCAGACAAGGATTGAACATTACTAGGGACAACCACAGGAGCGGGTACTGGAGCTGGAGCCGGAACTACTGAAGCCAGAGAAGCCTGAATTTGATCCAGCTGGCCGGATAACTCCTGGAGATACTGTATCACCTGGCTCTGTGCCGCCTCCTGACTTTGAACTCGGGAAACCAGGTCCTGGATGGCGCTTGCCTCTGGGTTCCGATCCCCCGGGTCCATGGGGCCTGAGTATACTGTCACTGACCTGGGTTGGGGATGTTGTGAACTCGGGGGTTCTTCCGATGGTCGGGAAGAGGAACCACAGCTGGGTCGGAGCAGAGATGGTCGGATATAGGTTTTCCTCATACAAGACTCTGACAGTTAGGATTGGTGAAAAATGCTGAGGAACTTTATTATGGGAAGGGAGCAATACAGTGACACATGAAAGAAAGAGAACTTGTGGGCAATGTCAAAGGCTACTGGAGAATTTGTGAGCAATGTTTAAAGGCACTGATGAATGAAGAACTTGTGAGCGAGGGTAAAAGACACTTAAGAATTTGTGAGCGATGTTTAAAGACACTGATGAATGAAGAACTTGTGAGCGATGATGAAAGACACTGAAGAATTTGTGAGCGATGATGAAAGACACTGAAGAATTTGTGAGCGATGTTTAAAGACACTGATGAATGAATAATTTGTGAGCGATGATGAAAGACACTGACGAATTTGTGAGCGATGTTTAAAGACACTGATGAATGAAGAACTTGTGAGCGATGGTGAAAGACACTGAAGAATTTGTGAGCGATGTTTAAAGACACTGATGAATGAAGAACTTGTGCGCGATGGTGAAAGACACTGAAGAATTTGTGAGCGATGTTTAAAGACACTGATGAATGAAGAACTTGTGAGTGATGGTGAAAGACACTGAAGAATTTGTGAGTGATGTAAAAAGACACGAATGAAGAACTTGTGAGCGATGATGAAAGACACTGAAAGCTGGAAACACTAAAGTTGGTTCAGCCCGCAGGTCATGCTGAATCCAGGGAGCGCTGGCGACTGCACTGCAGAGGAACACACTAGTTGCCAGGAACACTGGAGACTGTGCTGCAGGAAGGCACCCTGAATGCTGGAAGCACTGGAGTATAGCTGCTGGGGAACACACTGCGTACGGGAGCTCTGGCATCCACTTCAGAAAAGAGACAATACTCAGGCGCCGAGGCTCTGCCCAGCGTCTGGTTTTGAATCTCCCGCCTCTACTGGATTGGTGAAGCGGGTTAGTGACGTCACCCGCTCCCCGCCCACGTGACAGCCGGCGCCAAAGCTCCGGGGAACCGCCGGGAGCCGTGCCAACCAGACGCCAGGACCCGAGGATCGCCGGAGGTGGGGACCGCCAAACGGACCAGCAGACACGCAGGGGTAAGCGCGGCGGCCGCTGCCCCTGGCGTGTGACAATCAGCATGGAAGATTAAATAGGGGCTTTTGTGAGACAAAGCCGCCAATTCAGATACCCGCCTTGCGGATGCTAAGGCCAACATCATGACTACTTTCCAAGTAAGAAATTTTAATGCAACCTTACGTAAAGGTTCAAACCAATGAGATTGCAGGAACTGCAACACCACATTAAGATCCCTTGGAGCCACAGGAAGGGAGGTTGGATATGCAACACGCCTTTCAAGAAGGTCTGTATTTCGGGAGGCCAATTCCTTCTGAAAGAGAATTGATAAGGCCAAAATGTGTACTTTAATGAAGCCTAACTTTAGGCCCGCATCCACACCTGTTTGCGAAATATGGAGCAACCGCCCCCGCGGAAAATCCTCCATAGGAGCTTTCTTGGATTCACACCAAGACACATATTTTCTCCAAATACAGTGGTAATGCTTTGCCGTTACTTCTTTTCTAGCCTGAAGAAGTGTGGGAATGACTTCACTGGGAATACCCTTCCGGGCTAGGATTCAGCGTTCAACCGCCATGCCGTCAAACGCAGCCGCGGCAAGTCCTGATACACGCATGGCCCCTGTTGTAACAGGACCTCTCGAAGAGGAAAAGGCCAGGGATCTTCTATGAACAACTCCTGAATACCTGGATACCAGGCCCTCCTTGGCCAGTCTGGAACAATGAGTATCGCCTAAGCCCTTGTTCCTCTTATGATCTTTATCACCTTGGAATGAGTGGAAGTGGAGGGAACACCTATACTGACTGAAACACCCACGGTGTCACCAGGGCGTCCACCTCTATTACTTGAGGGTCCCTCGACCTGGAACAATATCTTTGAAGTTTCTTGTTGAGGCGAAATGTCAACATGTCTATTTGAGGAATTCCCCAACGACTTGACACTTCTGCAAAGACCTCTTGATGAAGACCCCACTCTCCTGAATGGAAATCGTGTCTGCTGAAGAAATCCGTTTCCCAGTAGTCTACACCCGAAAAGAAGATCACTGACAGAGCGTTTACATGCCTTTCCGCCCTGCGTAAACTTTTGTGGCTTCTGCCATCTCCGCTCTGCTCGCCGATCCGCCCTGGCGGTTTACGTACGCCACTGCTGTATGTTGTCCGACTGAATTAAGACGGGCAGACCACGAACAAGATGTTCCAGAATGTTTATGTGCAGACAAGCTTCCTGGCTTGACCATTTTCCCTGGAAATTCGTTTCCCCCTGAATGACTGCTCCCCAGCCCTGGAGACTTGCATCCATGGACACCAGGATCCCATCCTGGATCCCGAACCTTCGTCCCTCTAGGAGGTGAGAACTGAGCAACCACCACAGGAGAGAAATTCTGGTCCTGGAAGATAAGATTATTTTCTGGTGCATGTGCAGGTGAGACCCGGACCACATGTCCAATTGGTCCCGCTAAAAAAACACTCTGGCATTTAACCTGCTCACTGAATGGCCTCGTAGGCCGCAACCCTCTTTTTCATCAATGGAACGTATTGATGGATTGACACTGTTGTAGATCTGACCCGACTCTGGATCTTCAGAGCTCTTTCCATTGGAAGAAACAAACTCTCAACAGTTCTGTATCTAACATTTTTCCCAACGCCAACAACTGCGTCGTTGGGATCACCGTGATTCTGGCAAGTTCAGGAGGCAACCACCTTGTCGAAGATCCGTCAGGGATAAAACAACGTTTTGCACCACTTGTTTCTTGCCCTCCCCATACACAGGGGAGTGTCCCCGTAACAATGCCTTTACTATTGAAGGAAATCATCATACCGCCATCACTCCGGTGAATTGGCACTGACAATCCTGAATAGCAAATCCAGGTAAGCCTAATGCGGAAGAACCGTATTTAGACCCTCTTTTTCTTTTAACAGATTGGAGATCCCTGCCCCGAGAGATTCCATCTTGTAGTTCAACTTCTTAAGTAAAAATTGTCTGGAATTGTTCTGACCAGGCATTTCGGCCTCAGAAGCACGAAAAAGCTAGAATAACAGTTTTTTTTGTGTGACCGGGACAGCAGGACAATGACCTGATCTTGACCTAGTATAGCGTTGCATACTACCTCCCCGTCCAGAGTAGATTTTGAAAAATCAGCGAGGGGAATCGTCTGGAAACTCCAGAACGTCCCCCTTTGGACTCACTGGTCCATGTCCATTCCAGGACTGACTGAAGAGTATAAGACGTGGTCCCACCGGTGTGGGCTCCCGCAAGATAGTCCCAGCGACATGCGGTGTATGTGGTAGAAACAGAGGATGATTTCTGCTTCTGCGAACTTGAAAAGGCTGCTGACCTCTTACCTTTTTCACCTTCCTCTACCTGCAAAGAAAGGGAAAACCGTATCCATTTGGTCGAAATGACTGCATCCTACAAAAATGCGTCACCAACCGTTGTGAGGTAACATAGGTCAAGAAGGAAGACTTACCAGTGGTATCTGCCGAGATCAACTTAACAAAGCCATCCCCAAACTAGGTTTCACCTTCATAGGGAAGATACTCCGGTTCTTCTCGGAGTCAGCCTCAGCATTCCATTGGTGAATCCACCATGCCCTCTTAGTCGCCATGGAAGTGGCCTGCGAAAACAAGAGTCCTATATCCCTTGTAGTTGCACGGCAGTAAGCTGCAATGATATAGACATGACTCTATTTCAGTTGCATACAACTACTCCCCCATGCGCATGTAATGCAAGTATAATCAACGTACATGCGGACACATACTTAGAGTATCACATATTTTCCTGCATACGATCCTTTGTGACACGGCCCCGTGCAGAACAGGGGGTGGCTCTCACCTTCTATCCATTGAGAAGGAAAATCTTTACCTCAGCATTCATTATAAATATCTCTATATACATATGTACATACAGATATACCTTCCAATGCACCTATACACACATATATCTATATATAAATAACCCAGTTCCATTCAGCGGCACTCGGAGGCTTGTACTGGCGTGAAATGTGCTTTAATGAATCATAGTAAAAGTCTGCATACCAAACCAACGTTTCGGGGCGTAACCACCCCAGGGGTGTATCTAGGGGTCCGAGCGCCCCTGGCAAAGTAAGGGACTGGCGCCCCCCATATTTGAAATAGGGAAGGCACATGTGCAGAAAAGGGACATGATCTTGTGAAAAAGGGGCATGACCATACAATAGTTCCCCCAATTCAAATTACGCTATACAGTAGTAACCCTTATACACATCATGCCCACACAGTAGCAGTTCCCTTTACACATTATGCCCACACAGTAATTCTTATAACACTGACGAGACATCAGCAGTGCCTGGCCTGGCTGAGGATGCAATGCCACCCAAGGCCAGGTAGTATAATCAAATAGTAGTGCAAAGAGGTGCAGTGCAGCGCACTACCCAGTGGTGCAAGTAGAATTTTTTTTTTGCGGTACTGTGTGTGGCCAATGAAAATGGGCGCGTGATGCACATATGCCCCCAATACTGCAGTGCCAGATACACATATGCCCCCAATAGTGCCAGATACACATATGCCCCCACAGTGCCAGATACACATATGCCCTCACAGTGCCAAATAAACACATGCCCCGCAGTGCCAGATATGACCCCACAGTGCCAGATACACATATGCCCCCATGTTGCCAGATATGCCCCCATGTTGCCAGATACACATGCCCCAATGGTGCCAGATGTGCCCACACAGTGCTAGATATGCCCCCACAGTGCCAGATACACATATGCCCCCACAGTGTCAGATAAGCCCTCACGGTGCCAGATATACACCCACAGTCATATAGTTATAGTCCCCAGCACATAGCCATAGCCCCCACCTCCCCAATCAATAGCCGTAGTCTCCCCAGCACATAGCCGTAGTCTCCACCTCTCCCAACAGTCATACAGTAGTCCCCATCCCATCACATAACAATAGTTCCCTGCCAGCTTAGACAGCCATAGTCCCCCTCCCTACACATAGCCCCTCACCTCCCCAAGCACATAGCCATAGTCCCCATCCCCCTGACAGCACATAGCTGTAGTCCACCCTTAGCACATAGTAGTAGTCTCCCCCACTCCCAGCACATACATAGACTCCCCACACAGCACATAGCCCTAGTCCCCAACCCCACAACATCCCAGCAGATAGCCGTAGTGTCTGGCACTGCCTGCAGTGCCAAGCTGCCTGGGATGGAGGGCGGAGGATCGCTCTGCAGGCAGGAGCTGGCGCCGGTGTTCGGCACCGCACCAAACTACGTAAAGAAACTGAAAAAAAAACTACAGCTCCCAGCAGCCCTTGCCGCCGGGAGCTCCCGACAGCAAAGGTTGCTGGAAGTTGTAGTTTATTTTCAGTTTCTTCCCTGTAGTGCATTGCGGTGCTGGACACCGGCGCCAGCTCCTGCCTGCTGAGCGATCCTCCGTCCTCCATCCCAGGCAATGCACAGGCAGCTTGGCAAGGAATTGCCAGACACTACGGCTTAAGGGATTCCACTCATTGGCCGAGGGTGGCACCTTTGGGCGGTGCCCCCTGATCAGCTGGCGCCCCTGGCGAGTGCCATCCAGGCCAATGGGTAGATACACCCCTGAACCACCCCTTTATCAAGGTGAGCAAAACAGAAAGTGAACATCTGATAATAAAACATACCTTTATACGTGAGGAGGACCCGCCGGCGGGAAGAACAGCTGAGTGCAGGGAAGCTCAATAGCTTCCGCCCCGGCTTGTGTGACGTGTGCAGAGGCTACGATCATGTGACCACGTTGCCCGGCGGAGTCTCCGGCATTGCCCTGGTTACCTCCAGTAAACGGAGATGCGGAAGCACTCGCGTCGTGGTCATGGCAACCAGGGGAGTCCGGGTATCTCAGTCCTCAGCGAGGCCAATGATCGGAGCTGTGGGAAATAAATGGGAAAAAGCAAAATAGCATATGTGTATAACACTAATCTTAAGTTAGCCCATAGTTGATTGATAAATATGGTACACGAATCGAGCCATGATTGAAATCGTGTCAGTGGGCATTATGTCACAGATCGCACATGGTGATAAAACTAACAAGGGGCTGCAACTAATATATGATGGAGTGTGAAAAAAACACACTACACCATATGTGGTCACCACGTACAGAGTCAGTATAGACATATGTTACTTCATTAGCTGACGGATCACAAATCGGGTCAAAGAGACAGTACAAGCTCAAATACAAATGTCATAAAACCTGAAGAGGTGAATGATCAATATGTTGGAAATATAACATCAGATGGTACAACGTAAAAGAAGAAATGCATAGAACATCAGGAAATGAAATAACATAAAATGAAAAAAAGAAAAAAAGGAAACAAAGTAATTTAGAAGACACTCCATTGTATCCTATCGTTGAGACCCATAGGTTTGGTAGTATTTAATTTGAATTGCCCGCGTGCTTCAAGCCTTAGCAGTGCTCCAGCTCTGTCTCCGCCTCTCATGCTCTTGGGAATGTGATCAATAATTTGGAAACTCAAGTCCCCCAAAGAGTGGCTCCTGTCGGCATAGTGTCTGGCAACAGGTTGTTCAGACTTGTTGTGACTGAGAGCGGCTTTCACCGCAGACCTATGCATAGCAAACCGTTCTCTAGCAGTGCGTACCGTCTTGCCCACATATTGGAAATTGCATGGGCAGGTTATCAAATAGACTATGTGGGTTGTAGTACATGTAAGGATGTGTCGTATAGAATATGTTTGACCGGTAGAACTTGATGTAAATGTTCCTCCTGCGACCATGTATTTGCATGTTTCGCACCCCAGACACTTGTAGCACCCGGGGGTTCTGGTAAAAAATGTGTTAGATGGTATATTTTTAAGATTCGTAATATCGGCATGTACTACGTAGTCTTTGATGGTTTTGCCCTTGGTATGACACACCATCGGCCGTTTTTTATGCAGAGTGGAGAGCTTCTGGTCAGTAGCTACTATGGGCCACAGGGCTCTGAGGCCCTAGGAACCACTGGGCTCGTGGTGTTGAACTTGGAAACAAATGGTATGATTAGTGATTCTTTCTTCTGATTGTATTTTAACAAGTCATCCATTTTTATATTTGCTACTTCATTCTCGAGACTGTATAAAGCATTCCGTTGGTACCCCCTGTGGATAAAACGTTGAGTCACATCTGAGAGTGCTCCTTTGAGTGCGGTAGGGTTGCTGGTAATCCGAGCTGCCCTGATGTACTGGGATTTAGGTAGCCCTCTCTTCAAAGCCACTGGATGATGGCTATTGTATCAAAGCAGCATATTTTTATCAGTGGGCTTGTGGTAGATGTCTGTTTGTATTCCATCCGAAGTGATGGATACATTGATATCAAGGTAATTTAGTTGTTTGGCGTCACACTGGGCAGTCACTCTGATGGGTGAATTTCTGTTGTTGATAAAACGAATCATTGCCTCAAACTTGTCCTGTCCACCGGTCCAGAGGATGAATACGTCATCTATATATCTTGAGTAATGAAGTATGTGTTGTGAAAAATCTTCATTCTTGAAGAACATAAGTTGTTCCTCGGCCAGCATGAAAACATTAGCAAAAGATGGAGAAACATTGCTTCCCATAGCACACCCGCTTAGTTGGCGATAAAATCTGCCATCAAATAGAAAGTAATTCCGCGTGAGCGTTAGTTCCAACAAATTTAAAAAGAGGGCGTGATCAAGCGACTTCATGTTGGTCTGCGCTAAAAATTGTTTCATAGCTATCAAACCCTGGTTGTGAGGGATGCTTGTGTACAGGCTACAAATGTCTACTGTACATATCAAAGTGCCTGATGGTATTGTGGAAATGAATTTTAGGTGGTTGAGAAAACTGGTCGTGTCCTTTAAGTGGTGAGGTTGTTGTCCAATGAGTGGCTGTAGAATGCTGTCAAGGAACGTGGAAATGGACTGATAAAGTGACTTGTGCGCTGAGATTATGGGCCTGCCCGGCAGATTGATCATGCTCTTATGTATCTTAGGCACCATAAATAGGATGGGTACCATCGGAAATTGTTGTTTGAGGGTCATACACAGCTTGTTAGATATTAGATGAGATGCGACTGCCATGTCCAAGATGATGTCTATTTCCCTCTTATATTCTTTAGTGGGATCTGATGGCAGTGTTTCATAAACATGGTCATCCGCGAGCTGTCTATAGGCCTCTGTCTTGTAATCAGTCAGGTTCTGGATCACGATCCCGCCCCCCTTGTCGGTGGGGCGGATCACGATGTCCTTATATTCCCCCAGTTGTTTGAGGGCCCTGTGTTCTGGCCGTGACAGGTTGTAGTGAATGTTATTAGTAGCAGTTGCATATTTGGACACTGATTTATCCACCAGTCGGGTGAAGGTCTTTATGGATGAATTAGAGGAAGATGGATCAAACTTGGATTCCCGTGTAGTGCTGATGAAGGCTTCATGTGGGTCGGTGAGTGCCATGGAGGTGTGGTCTTGAAAATACTCCTGTAGGCGGAGTTTGCGGGCAAACTTGTACAACTCTGTTTGCCAGCCAAGCTCATCAAATTTGGTGGTGGGGACAAATGACAGGCCATTATTGAGGACTTTGGTTTCAAGGTCACTAAGTTGGCGGTCTGAAAGATTGTATACTACGTCCTCTTTCTGGTGGAAGCGTTTCTGGAGCCGCAAGTTTTGTTGTCCCCTGCGGGTGGGCATCCTCTTCCCCTTGCGCCTGCCTGAACGGCAGGCTCAGCCGGTAAAGGGGTACTGCTATGTTCAGAGGGGCCTTCAAAGTCGACTATAGCAAAGTCGCTGTCGCTGTTGGAAGTTGTCACTTCCCTCGGACGTTCCTTTCTCCTTCTACGCCAACTATGTTTGGACCTGTAGTTGTACGGTTTGTGGTTGCCAGGTTCTCCTCCTGACAACCATCTATACACCTGGTTGTTCTCGTAGTCTTCCTTGACCACTACTTGTTTCCCTCTTTTGAACTTAATGAGCTCTTTCTTATGGTTGTCAATTTGCGTCTGGATTTTTTGTACCAGCAATTGATTAGTCTCTGCAGTTAACAGGTATTGGTGTTCTCCTTCAAATTGTTGTATCTTGTCTCTGGTACTTTTGAGCTCCCGACCGGCCTCCTCAACAACTAGCAGCATAAGGTCCATACTACATTTGTTTAATATCCCAATCCAACGGCCGCAAAATTCGGTGTTAAGTTAGCCCATAGTTGATTGATAAATATGGTACACGAATCGAGCCATGATTGAAATCGTGTCAGTGGGCATTATGTCACTTTAACACAAGCTAGGAGAGTGCCGATCTGTCTGTAGCAGCTATATATATATATATATATATATAGAATCAGAGCAATGTGCGGCACTCAGGTTTACAGGAACAAATAGTCACCACTGTCCGTCCGACAGTGGTGACTATTTGTTCCTGTAAACCTGAGTGCCGCACATTGCTCTGATTCTATCTACCATTTGGAAAGTGAGGGCACCAGGGATCTTGGCACATGTTATTGGAGTGCCGGACCACTTGCAGTATATATATATATATATATATATATATATACATACACACACATATACATATCTAATACGTATACATATTTTTTGTCAGGAACAGCAAGGTCCCTAGTGACGTTAATATTCTAATGTGTATGAACAGGTACTGAATGCCAATTTTTGAGGATCTGATCAGGAAACATTATGGTCGACCAAAGAAAGATTATTCGAGTCGATCTCAGGGAGTAGTAACTGGGCAAAATAAAATTTTTGCGACCCTGAGGGGTCTGAGAGAAATCCATCCTATGAATATGACTCCCTCCATAAATATTATCACGTCTGTGATCGTGCCACAGACCTATATAATCTTACTATACATACATATTACATATAGGTATAGCTTTATCTGATATGCATCACATTATCATGTCCATATCCACCCAGTCAGATATTGTTGGTGCCGACAGGGACACCCCCCACGTCTGTGTCTCCCATATAGTTTTCTCCTGGGAAAAAAATACCTCTACTGACATGTTGACATATTTACATGTAGCAAGTACCATTAGGAGTCGACAGCACAGACATAGTCATTCCCTTTGTGGCAGAGCCCTCAGCCTCAAATATGCCGACACATGTGTACCAAACACCCACCGACATTAAACTGGCTATAAGGGATAGACCCCAGTACAAACTGTCATGGAAACACAGTAGGAGTTTATCAGCTCATTTCCCCCAGCGCCCATGATATAGTGTTTTTATTTCATTTATATTACACCAAACAACTGTGCCCCCCCTCGTTTTCCACTCTGATCTATGCAGCAGTGTTTAGGAAGGACCAGCGTCTCTGTGAGGAGAAAATGGTGCTGGATAGAGCTGTGAGGGCTAAGCCATGCCCCCTCACCGGCGCGCTTCAGTCCCACTCAAATCCACATATTTATACTGGCGGGGGTTTATATTTAGTGCCTAGGCACTTTAAATATACTTATTTGCCAGTGTAAAAACCTCAGTGTTCATGCTGCCCAGGGCGCCCCCCCCTGCGCCCTGCACCCTGTCAGTGCCGCTGTGTGTGTGGGAGCATGGCGCGTAGCGCGACCGATGCGCGGTACCTCAACACTGAAGTCTTCTGCCGTCACTGAAGTCTTCTTTTCTTCTTTTACTCACCCGGCTTCTTTCTTCTGGCTCTGCAAGGGGGGTGATGACGCGGCTCTGGGAATGAGCAGCTAGGCGTACCAAGTGATCGAATCCTTGGGAGCTAATGGTGTCCAGTAGCCTAAGAAGCAGAGCCTTTGAACTCAGAGAAGTAGGTCTGCTTCTCTCCCCTCAGTCCCACGAAGCAGGGAGCCTGTAGCCAGCAGGTCTCCCTGAAAATAATAAACCTAACATAAAGTATTTTCAGAGAAACTCAGTAGAGCTCCCCTGTGTGTGACCAGTCTCTCTGGGCACAGAATCTAAACTGGAGTCTGGAGGAGGGGCATAGAGGGAGGAGCCAGTTCACACCCAATCAAAGTCTTAAAGTGTGCCTATGTCTCCTGCGGATCCCGTCTATACCCCATGGTTCTTGAAGCATCCCCAGCATCCTCTAGGACGTATGAGAAATAGTTAAAAAAACACAGAACAGAAGTTACTACACATGAACTGGCTGTTCCCTCCTGTTAAATTACACCTACTTATAACTGTCAGATTTCACTTATGTCCTAGAAGCAGATTTAATGTTTGGATGAACAAGTAAACAAGAGATAGCATCTTCCATACTGTATGAGAGGTGTGCAATACGTTTCCATTGTGCAGTGCGTAGGTAGAGTAGACACAATCTGACTGATTGTGAACTGTAACCATATATAAGCAGCACTGCAAACTCGTTATGGAGCTCAACAAAGACCACTGGAGAGCCAAGATCAATAGTAACATAGTCGGTGAGGTTGAAAAAAAGACTAGTAGTCCATTATTATTATTATTATTACATTTTATTTATAAGGCGCCACAAGTGTTTCGCAGCGCCGTACAAAGGATGGTACAGGGAGACAAAACTTAGCATTACAGTAAATAAATAACAGAATAGAGAACCACACATTGTTAAGACATAATATAGCTAAGATGTAAGTAGTGAGGGAGTAATTATCGTACTACTAGGGGCTGGTGGCCATAGATGGATATGAGCCTTTACCAGCCGGAGAAACAGCGGGTAAAGATGGTCATTGAGTAGGGGAGAGCTGCGAGTGAAATGTGTCGAGAAGAGGGCTTAGATAACCAGAGGATAGAGGGCCCTGCTCTGAAGAGCTAACAATCTAGTGGGAAGGGCGACAGACAGATGACATGAGGTCAAGCAAGCGGGAGGTAGCCTGATGGCAGTATGAAAGCAAAGCTGAGATGTTCAAGGCAGGAGGCAGGGGGATGGAAGAGTTCAACCTGAATTATATTGCATTCCCTATTCTATTTAGGTTAAAGGCTATATCTTTGTATATCTTTTTCCGTTAGAAATTTGTCTAACCCATTTTTAAATGCATTGACTGAGTCCGTCATTACAACCTTCTCTGGCAGTGTATTCCATATTTGTATTGCTCTTACAGTGAAGAATCCCTTCCTGCGCTACGAGTACGAAATTTCCTCTCCTCAAGCTTTAGTGGGTGTCCGCGCATTTTGTGTAGAGGTCTCTTAATAAACAACTCACATGATAGTTCCGCATATTGCCACTTTATATATTTGTAAATATTAATCATATCTTCTCTTAGTCGTCTCATTTCTAGTGTAAACATGTCTAATCTAGAAAGCCTCTCCTCATAGTCCAGTGTCTCCAACCCCTTAATCAATTTGGTAGCTCGCCTCTGAACCTTTTCAAGTTCTAATATGTCTTTTTTATAGTGTGGTACTCAGAACTGTACACAATACTTAAGATGCAGCCGTACCAATGATTTGTACAGTGGCAGGGTTACGCTCTCATCCCTTGTCTCAATTACCCTTTTAATGCATGCTAACTCCTTATTTGCCTTTGTTGCTGCACTTTGACATTGTGTGTTGCCGCTAAATCTACTATCAATGAACACCCCCAAATCCTTTTCTAATACAGTTTCCCCTATTATTTCCTTATTTAATTGGTAGGCTACATGTTTATTCTTAGTCCCAAAGTGCATAACTTTACATTTTTCCACATTAAACCTAATACACCATTTCATTGCCCAAACTTCCAGTTTAAATAAATCCCTCTGAAGAGACTCCACATCCATGTCTGACTTTAATACCCTACATATTGTAGTATCGTCTGAAAAAATTGACACTGAGGTTACTAGTCCTTCTCCTAAGTTATTAGTAAATATATTAAACAATAGTGGCCCTAGCACAGAACTCTGCTGTATTCCACTAATTACTTTAGCCCAGGTGGCAAACATCTCATTAATCACCACTTTCTGTTCTCTGTTATCAAGCCAATTACTCACTCCTGTACAAATAATGTCTCCTATACTGAGCTCCCTTAATTTGAAAATCAGCCTCCTGTGAGGTACTACTGTATGTCGAAAAAATCTAGGTAAACTACATCTATTGCATTACCCTGGTAGAGATTGATGCTTACTGTCTCATAGAAGCTAATCAAATTAGTTTGGCATGACTTATTTCTCACAAAACCATGCTGGTTCTTATTAATAGCATGGGAGTTCTCCAAGTAGACCTGTATGCTGTCCCTTAGTATATATTCCAATAGTTTCCCCACTATTGATGTCAGACTAACCGGTCTATAGTTACCAGGATGAAGTTTACTACCCATTTTAAATATTGGGACTACATCCGCTATACACCAGTACTTTGGTACCATGCCTGATCTAAGTGACTCAGTGAAAATCCGATACAGTGGCCTTGCTACTGTATTTCAGCATTTAGCTCCATCAGAACCCTAGGGTGTAGGCTATCTGGACCAGGAGATTTATTAGTCTTAATTTTTTTAATCATTCCCGGACTTCTTCCTCTGATAGATAAGTATTAAGCAATGGGCCTTTATCAGTACTATTGTTATTGTTACTCACTAATCCCACAATCTGGTCCTATCTAGTAAACACTGATGAGAAAAATTTGTTCAATATTTCCGCTTTATCTTTGTCGTCATTTATCAGGTTTCCTAGTTTGCTTTTTAATGGTCCTATATTCCCTTTTTTAGCCTCTTACCATTTATGTACTTAAAGAATTTTTAGGGTTAGTTTTACCCTCCTTAGCGATAGTAACATAGTCGGTTAGGTTGAAAAAAGACTATAACTTCAAGAGTGGTTTGTGATTGCAGGAGAGTTTTACCTGACTGCAAGCTGCTTTCGAGGAGGAAGCACCGTCCCAAACCACTATGTTTAAGTGGTTTGCAGAATTTTGTTGTCTGAGACAGTCCCTGGAAGATGAGGGGCATAACAGCTGACCTGTGTCTGCCATAACCCAGGACAACATTGCTGCTGTGCGGGACATAGTTGAGGTGGACACCAGGGTGACCGTGACCCAGTTAGAAGAAGATAGGCATCTCATTGGGATCCATCCACTTAATACTGCATGAAAACCTTCTGCATGCTGGGTGCCCCATCAGCTGAAGAGCAGGTGGTTCGGGTGACTTGCTGCTACAACATGCTGGCCAGGTTTGATGGCGGTCACTCAAACTCTGTATGGGATATAATTAGTGGTGATGAATCCTTGATCTATAGCTTCGGCCCCGAGACCAAACATCATTTGGTCTAGTGGACCCCAGTTGGTGTGTGCGTCTGCAGAAGTTCCAATGTGAGCACAGCTTTGAAAAGCAGATGGTGGCTGTTTTGTGGCCAAGACTGGTCATGTTGCTACTATACCACTTGCCTAGCAGTGCACCATCACTGAGGAGTGGTACGAATGCCTGCTACATGTACTGAAAGCCATTTCTAGGCCCCACCTGAGAACTCGCGCTCATGGTACCCTTCTCCATCACGACAATGCACCTTCCCACAAGCCCAGAAAAGTTTTGGATTTTCTGGCCCATGAATGCATCCAGGAGCGTAGTCATACGCAGTATAGTACAGACCTGGCCCCCTGCAACTTCATCGTGTTTCCACAAATCAAACACTAGAAAAGTGGGATTCCTTTTGAGTCACCGGAAGCTACAGTGGATACCTTCATCCAGCATGTAGGAGACGTACCTGTTTCGGACTAGTCCAGTCGCTTTACCAAGTGGTTTGAGCGCATGCAACTTTGCATAGACTGCTCTGGCGAATACATTGACAAAATGTATTGTTCACTTTGTTTGTAAATATAAAAAAATTTGTGCATCCAGAAACTTACTGCGCACCACGCGTATATATCGGTAAAGATGTATACAAAGCCATCCTTTTTTATCCCGCAAAAATCCTTTGCAAAGTAAACTGAGAAGTACACCTTTGTAGACTATAGTAGAGTAGGGGTGGGATATCCAAAATAGACTTAGAATTGCCTTGTTTTAAATATATAACTTATTTTCCAAATCTAATTATTGGCTACATTCTCTTTCTCTCTCTCTCTGAGAATCTGCTGATAAAGGTTGCACTTAGATTTTCTCTTTATAGTGTATCTAACCAATGATTAAATAACTGTCCCTACAATGAAAAGTTCACAAAAGTTGATTATTCTATTGAATTTAATTTTACACGGTGCATCAAATTACATTTTAATAGTTTAAGCAAAGCAATATTTCCCATGTACACACGCACATAGGGGGTCATTCCGACCTGTTCGCACACAGCGGTTCTTTGCTGCAGTGCGAATGGGTCGGGACTGCGGCTGCACAGCGCCCGCAATGCGCTCGTGCGATGCTGCCAGCACTGAAAGTGATTGCAGCGGTGATCGCAAGAAGATTGTTGGCGGGGAGGCGTTCTGGGGTGTCTACTCACCGTTTTCCGGGCGTGGAGATCCGAACGCAGGCGTGTCCAGGCGTTTGGATGGCGGATGTCTTACGTCAATCCCGGGACCTTCGTTGCTGGATCCGTTGCACAGGGTAGGTAGGTCTGACCCTGGTCTTGTTTTGCAGGAATTTTTTTTAGCATAGCAGGGCTGCACAAGTGATCTCAGCCCTGCTATGCAGAAATACACTCCCCCATAGGCGGCGTCTAGTTGACCGCACGAGCAGCAAAAAGTTGCTACATTCAATCAACTCAGAATGGCCACCATTTATGGCTCACTTTATGACTCCACACGTACAAAGGAGTACGTGCACTGTAGACAACGTCATGGTCTAACCGCCTCAAATTGTACAGTCATTGTGGCCAGGGCCGGTGTGGCCGGTGTTCGGCGCCCCCCTGCAAACTATAAATTTGCGCCCAACCATATTCCTTTGGCGCGCGCCGGGAAAAGGGGTGTGGTCTCACAAGTAAGGGGCATGGCCACACAGTAGTACCCCCATTTAAAATTACACCACAATGTAGCACAATCTTATTCATCTTATACGTAATGCCCCACCCGTAGTAGTAGCGTCCTTATATGTAATGCACCCCAGTAGTAGTAGCATCCCTATGCATAATGCCCCCACAGTAGTAGTAGCATCCTTATACATATTGTCCCCCCAAAAAGTAGTAGCGTCCTTATACATAATGCACCCACAGTAGTAGCGTCCTTATACGTAGTGCACCCCCAGTAGTAGACTTGTCCTTATACGTAATACCCCCCAGTAGTAGTTGCGTCCTAATATGTAGTGCACCCCCAGTAGTAGAAGCGTCTTTATACGTAATGCCCCCCCCAGTAGTAGTAGCGTCCTTATACGTAGTGCACCACCAGTAGTAGTAGCGTTCTTATACGTAATGCACCCCCAGTAGTAGTACCGTCCTTATACATATTGCCCTCCCCCCAGTAGTAGTAGCAGCATTGTTATACGTACTGCCCCCCAGTAATAGTAGCATCCTTATACATAATGCCCCCAAGTAGTAGTATCGTCCTTATATGTAATGCCCCCCCAGTAGTAGTAGCGTCCTTATACGTAGTGCACCCCAGTAGTAGTATCGTCCTTATACGTAATGCCCCCCCCAGTAGTAGTAGCGTCCTTACACGTAATGGCCCCCCCAGTAGTAGCGTCGTAACATGTAATGCCCCCCCTTTAGTAGTAGCGTCCTTATACGTAATGCCTCCCCCAGTAGTAGTAGCATCCTTACATGTAATGCCCCCCCAGTAGTAGCGTCGTTATACGTAATGCCCCCCCAGTAGTAGCGTCCATAAAGCGTGCGCACACAGACATACCTCAGACACACACACACACTCAATTCACACACACACACATACACACCCACCATACACACACACACACACACACACACACACACACACACACACACACACACACACACACACACACACTTCTCTCTCACCCTCCACTTACCTAAGCCAGTCTCCCTCTGTACAGCAGCCTGGTCCGTGTAGCTCCGCCCCTATCTGTCCCATTTAGCCCTGCCCCCTTCTGTCCCATGTAGCTCCGCCCCCTTTTGTCCCGTACTCAGCGCTGTCACACAGCTGAGGGTAGGGAGGAGGCTTTTCATGCTGCAGGCGCCGCTGCCAGTGCCTGTCATACAGTGACAGACACAGCAGCTGGCACTGGCAGCACTAGCAGGAGGGGGGACAGGACGGCGCAGCAGGGAAGGGATGCAGAGCAGGGGGAGCGCCTATCCGTCCCAGCGCCTGCCTGTACTGCATCCCTTCTCTGAGCGGGTAGCGCCGGGCCTGATTGCGGCACTATTATATGCTAATATTTAGCCGATCACTCTCTCATTAATTGAAAAACTCACATTTTCCCACAAGAAAATACTGTTGGTTTGATCTTAATTTAAGTTTTACACAACTCGCAACAGTACTGGGAGGTCAGTGTTAATGGGCCTAATTACACAATTGAATTTTTATTTCCTTTCTGTATCAGTTCTTAATTCCAGTTCATGGCGGAAATAATGGCCCATAGTTTAGGCATTACAGATTTGTTCTATGCAGTCTACGTGGCTTCCTTTATTGACTGGGACTATTATTCCCTTTTTGTATGTGTGTATGCATCTCAGTCCCCCCTTTTTGTGTGTGTATCTTTGTCCACCCCATGGTGTCTGTCAATCTCTGTGACACCTTTTTTGTGTGTTTGTAATTATATAGATCTCCGTCTCCCCTTGATGTATGTACATCTTGGTCACTCCCTTTTATGTCCCTCTGTAACCCCCCCCCCAATCCCACCTTTTATGTATGTAAATTCCTTGCAAAAATGCGTGTATGTATTCAAACCATTTGCCTTGTAAATGATTGGCGCTTTAAAAATATGTCCATTCTCGGCCGACCTCCTGCATCTCCGGCAAACTCTGACCCTATTACATATACCCCAATTTGGGGCCTGATGCATTAGAATGCAAGACGGCCGGAGCGCCGAGATTCCGGGTGAACTTGTAAGTTTTTTTTAAAGCAGCAAACATTTACAAGGCAAAACCAACCTGGTTATTTCCTTGTAAATGTTTGCTACTTTAAAAAATACGTACAAGATTGGCCGGAGTCTCGGAGCTCCGGCCGTCTCGCATTCCAATACATCCGGCCCTTGGTGTGTGTACCAATTTCTCTCCATCTATCTCTGTTTCCCCAGTTGTGCTTCATTCTGCCCAACCTTGGAAATATTTGTACGTTTCTACGCTACTGTACGTAGGCATGTCTCTTTTTTTCTTCCCCTTTGGGTGTTTGTCTCTCTTTGACCCTCAATCCTGTGTATTAGCTTTGAAAAAATATTTAAATACAGAGGCAAAAACATTCAGAATTGGTGGTTTGTAAAACTGACGTTTAGTAAATATACCCCCAATTGTTTTTCTTCCTTTTTGTACATGACTGATATATTGTTATATTTATCGTAATGAAGTATGCATAATTCATCCAAGGAAAATCTATGCATTAGTGAACCGCAACACATTAATTATATTTCATGCAGCACAGTTGCTGCTGGCCTTTAAAAATTTAATTTTTTTGTTTGTTATTTAAAAAGAATAATTGAAGTATTAAAGAAGAAATGTTCCTGTAAAGCAGGTCAGCCCCTACGCTTTTTCTTTGTTTATAGTCCATCACAAAATACGTGTGTTGTCCTTTTCTTCTGCTCTACTGAGTTCTTATGGTTATAACCTAATTATGTTTTTTTGCTTGACTACTGATAGCACTATAATTATTATACAATCAAATGATAAATGGAAAATAACAATTTGCATGTAAATGGGACTAGTGGTGACAAATTATTTTATAAATAAAAGGTGTGCACAAACTTTAAATGATCTAAACCAGGCATGTCCAACTGCGGCCCTCCAGCTGTTGAGAAACTACACAACCCAGCATGCTCTGACACAGCTTTAGCATTCTCTGACAGCAAAACTGTGTCAGGGCATGCTGGGATATGTAGTTTCACAACAGCTGGAGGGCCGCAGTTTGGACATGCCTGATCTAAACTAAGTACAATTTTGTGAAGTTACAGATTATTATTCCAGATAAATATCAATTTCATGGATTATTTCTCATCTTTACATTATTTGCTGGGGTTGGAATTTTCAGACATATTTGGATAGATGTACTAAGCCTTGGAGAGATAAAGTGGAGAGAGATAAACTACCAATCAGCTCCTAACTGACATGTGTTTGACATGGCTGTTCACCAACCAACCAACCAACCAACCAACCAACCAACCAACCAACCAGCCCCTAGCTACATACTATAATTGCCAACTCTCCCTGAATGTCAGGGAGACTCCCTGAAATAGTAGCAATATCCCTGCCTCCCTGAAGAGTCTACCAATCTCCCTGATTGCACCTTACCCACATTATGTGACTTTTATATACTTGAAAAAAAAGAAAATAAATTAGAAATATGCACATTCAGTTAGGTTTATCAGTGTCATTCCCTGCTTTGGTTATAAAGCACAATGGGACAGATGTATTAACCTGGAGAAGGCATAAGGAACTGATAAACCAGTGATATGTGCAAGGTGATAAAGGCACCAGCCAATCAGATCCTAAGTGTTAATTTACATATTGGAGCTGATTGGCTGGTGCCTTTATCACCTTGCACACATCACTGGTTTATCACTTCCTTATGCCTTCTCCAGGTTAATACATCTGCCCCAAAGTTTTTCGGCCACTTCTGTTGAACCCCTTTCGAGTAGAACATATACATGAAAAAGTCCTGAAAAGTATTACTGTGTGTTTGTCAACAAGTAACCCTTACTGAGCAACAATGCTCAGACGATGCAGTACACGTCCACTTGCCATGCTCATAGATGTTGCTTTTGCAATCTCCCTGAAATGCTTTTTTTATAAGTAGTCAAGTATGCCTAATTGTCATTTTTCAAACACAGTTGGTAACATGGCAGTTAGGAGCTGATTGGCTAGGACTTTACCTCTCCCCACTTTTCCTGGCTAAGGCTTAGTACTAGGGAAACCAATCCCGGCCCATTTTTTCAATCCCAGGTATTGGGATTGAAAAATGGCCAATCCCGGGATTCCCGGGATACCCAGGATTGGCTTTTAAGTGTGTGGCCGCCCCCTCGCCCCACCCCGCCCCGCACACATTACTAACCGTATACCGAGGGAGGGCGGGTGGGGATCTCTTCCTGCACTCCTTCAGTGCTCGGCTGACGGCGCAGCGTGACCTCATGCTGCGCCGGGGGAGCCGGAAGGAGGAAGCCGGGCAGCGTCTGAGCGTTCTGTGGATGCTCAGCGCTGATCCCGCAATCCCCAGGATTGGACCTTCCAATCCTGGGATTGAATCCCGCCCGTTTTTGGCCCTAAATCCCCGGATCCCGCCAATCCCGAGATTGGCCACCATACTTAGTACATATGGGGCCTATGTATTAAGCCTTGGAGAGAGATAAAGTGGAAGGAGATAAAGTACCATTCAATCAGCTCCCTAGTTGCCATGACAGTTACCAGTTGGTTAGTAGGTTCTTTATCTCCGTCCACGGCTTAGTACATAGACCCCTATTGTTTTCTACTTAACATTTACATTTTTCTCAAAAGGTGAAATGGGAAGTGACCTATAATCTGAGTGTGGCTATACTGCAACATGACTGTATGCCTTAGGGCAGTGGTTCTCAAACTCGGTCCTCAGGACCCCACACAGTGCATGTTTTGCAGGTAACCCAGCAGGTGCACAGGTGTATTAATTACTCACTGACACATTTTAAAAGGTCCGCAGGTGGAGCAAATTATTTTACTTGTGATTCTGTGAGGAGACCTGCAAAACATGCACTGTGTGGGGTCCTGAGGACTGAGTTTGAGAACCTGTGCCTTAGGGACATGGTCCTGGCAAATTGAGCTCATAGTCAAGGGTGTCCTGATGTCTTTATTGGGAATGCTGACAGCCATGCTGTTTTAGTTATGTAACTGTCCAATCGTTAGGGCATCTGGGAGATCTATCGTGCTTCTGTACTAGATGTGGGACCAAACAGGTTGTAACATTACTTACTGGTGCCCTATTTACACGCGGTGCTGCCCACTGAAGTGGGTGTGGTCATCTTGGAGTGTGGTTATTTCTAAGTGCTTGAAACTCATTTTAAATTAATTAAACAAATTTTGTGCCCTGTTTCCTTTTTGATCAGCACCTCACAAATGCATTGCCACTTTTATTAAACGAAAAATAAATGACATGGGAAATCGATCTCATAAATACAGTTTCCAGCAGCTGCCATCTTGAGCAGCAGACCTTCAAAGCCTTATTACTGCTGCACGTGTTGTAGCTATACACAGTGAAATATCTACAGTGATATCGAACAAGTATTTGTGGTTCCAAAATGAAATTGAAGTTGATCAGATCATAATTACTCATATTGGTGAATGTGGTAGAAAGATGGCCACACATGACCCGTGAGCAGGCATAGGCAAACTAGTCAAATGTGTAGGGCATTTGGAATGCCTAGGAGCATAAGCAGCTTATGCTGATTAAAATGATATGCAGCATGCCTATATTCTGTGTGTGACTGCGGCTGTATCTGCATACAAAATGCTATGTTACAGTGTATTCCTGGAAATCAGATACAGCCACAGTCACACACAGAATATAGGCATGCTGCAGAACATTTTAATCAGCAGAAGCTGTTTATGCATCCTAGTCACATGGCAATGCAAATAAGACGCATTTTCGGCAAAAAAAAGGCGCCCGACATTAGCAGAGCTGGCCAGGAGCTGCCAGCTGACTCATGCCAGGCATCTCCTGCTGCATGGCGTTTTGAGGCAAGATGTATGAGGACACATCTGTATCCAAGCTGAGGCAAAGGTCACAGTGCTATCAGCTGTGTAAGTGCTGTGTGCGGGTGGGTTGCTTGTGCAGTAGTGCTCGTCATATATGTAAGGGGCATTATGTGTGTCATGTGTATAAATGCATTAATAATGTATGGCATATGTGTAAGGGGCACTGTGTGTCATTATGTGTATAAGGGCATTAATAATGTGCAGCATATATGTAAGGGACTGTATGTGTATAAGAGTATTAATAAAGGTTGGCATAATGTGTAAGGTGCATTATGTTTATAAGGATGTTAATAATGTGTGTCATATGTGTAAGGGGCATTATTTTGTGCTATTATGTGTATAAATGCATTACTAATGTGTGGCATTTTGTGCATAAGGTGCTCTACTGTGTGGCGTAACGTATAGAAAGGGCACTTCCGTGTTGTCTAATGTGAATATAAAGCAAAATGGTGTGGTGTAATGTGAATAAGGAGCAATTCAGTGTGATCTGTAATCTGAATAAGGGGCACTACTGTGAGGTTTAACATATATATAAGGTAAAGTGGTACTACTTTGTGATGTAATGTGAATAAGGGACACTATCGCATGTGTGAATAAAGTTGCACTACTGTGTGGCGTAATTTGAATTGGGGGTACTAGTGTGTGGCCACGCCCCTTTCCAGCAAAAAAATAAAAATGCCCCTTTGTGTGCTGCGCACCGAATGTGCGCCCTGTTCCTATTTAAAATATAGGGGGTAGGAGCACCAAAATGAGGACTGCTATGGGTGAGGGGTGATGGTGCTGGGAAATGGGTGCAGGGTCAGAGGCAGAACTAGCAGCGGTGCTAGGTGGACCCCAGCCAAAATCTTGCCTAGGGCATCATATTGATTAGGGCCAGCTCTGCCCGTGAGTGTGTTCCTCATATGACCATATTAAGAGGCCCCAGTAATACTAAACAGATTGCTCCACCAGTGCGATGTAAAACAAGGATTTCCTTTAGTTTAAGCAAACGCTTATTGTTTGTTGTTTCACTTGAGTGGTAGTATTATACCTAGAGATGAGCGGGTTCGGTTTCTCTGAAACCGAACCCGCACGAACTTCATGTTTTTTTCACGGGTCCGAGCAGACTCGGATCCTCCCGCCTTGCTCGGTTAACCCGAGCGCGCCCGAACGTCATCATGACGCTGTCGGATTCTCGCGAGACTCGGATTCTATATAAGGAGCCGCGCGTCGCCGCCATTTTCACACGTGCATTGAGATTGATAGGGAGAGGACGTGGCTGGCGTCCTCTCCATTAGAAATTAGATTAGAAGAGAGAGAGAGATTGTGCAGAGTCAGACAGAGTTTACCACAGTGACCAGTGCAGTTGTTGTTAGTTAACTTTTATTTATTTTAATATAATATATCCGTTCTCTGCTATATCCGTTCTCTGCCTGAAAAAAAACGATACACAGCAGCAGCCAGTCACACAGTGTGACTCAGTCTGTGTGCACTCAGCTCAGCCCAGTGTGCTGCACATCAATGTATAAAAGGCAAAGCTTATAATAATTGTGGGGGAGACTGGGGAGCACTGCAGGTTGTTATAGCAGGAGCCCCCAGGAGTACATAATATTATATTAATTTAAAATTAAACAGTGCACACTTTTGCTGCAGGAGTGCCACTGCCAGTGTGACTAGTGGTGACCAGTGCCTGACCACCAGTATAGTAGTATATTGTTGTATGTATTGTATACTATCTCTTTATCAACCAGTCTATATTAGCAGCAGACACAGTACAGTGCGGTAGTTCACGGCTGTGGCTACCTCTGTGTCGGCAGTCGGAACTCGGCAGGCAGTCCGTCCATCCATAATTGTATTACAATATATACCACCTAACCGTGGTATTTTTTTTTCTTTCTTTATACCGTCGTCATAGTGTCATACTAGTTGTTACGAGTATACTACTATCTCTTTATCAACCAGTGTACAGTGCGGTAGTTCACGGCTGTGGCTACCTCTGTGTCGGCAGTCGGCAGGCAGTCCGTCCATCCATAATTGTATTATTATTATAATATATACCACCTAACCGTGGTTTTTTTTTCATTCTTTATACCGTCGTCATAGTGTCATACTAGTTGTTACGAGTATACTACTATCTCTTTATCAACCAGTGTACAGTGCGGTAGTTCACGGCTGTGGCTACCTCTGTGTCGGAACTCGTCAGGCAGTCCGTCCATCCATAATTGTATTATTATTATAATATATACCACCTAACCGTGGTTTTTTTTTCATTCTTTATACCGTCGTCATAGTGTCATACTAGTTGTTACGAGTATACTACTATCTCTTTATCAACCAGTGTACAGTGCGGTAGTTCACGGCTGTGGCTACCTCTGTGTCGGCAGTCGGCAGGCAGTCCGTCCATCCATAATTGTATTATTATTATAATATATACCACCTAACCGTGGTTTTTTTTTCATTCTTTATACCGTCGTCATAGTGTCATACTAGTTGTTACGAGTATACTACTATCTCTTTATCAACCAGTGTACAGTGCGGTAGTTCACGGCTGTGGCTACCTCTGTGTCGGCAGTCGGCAGGCAGTCCGTCCATCCATAATTGTATTATTATTATAATATATACCACCTAACCGTGGTTTTTTTTTCATTCTTTATACCGTCGTCATAGTGTCATACTAGTTGTTACGAGTATACTACTATCTCTTTATCAACCAGTGTACAGTGCGGTAGTTCACGGCTGTGGCTACCTCTGTGTCGGAACTCGTCAGGCAGTCCGTCCATCCATAATTGTATTATTATTATAATATATACCACCTAACCGTGGTTTTTTTTTCATTCTTTATACCGTCGTCATAGTGTCATACTAGTTGTTACGAGTATACTACTATCTCTTTATCAACCAGTGTACAGTGCGGTAGTTCACGGCTGTGGCTACCTCTGTGTCGGCAGTCGGCAGGCAGTCCGTCCATCCATAATTGTATTATTATTATAATATATACCACCTAACCGTGGTTTTTTTTTCATTCTTTATACCGTCGTCATAGTGTCATACTAGTTGTTACGAGTATACTACTATCTCTTTATCAACCAGTGTACAGTGCGGTAGTTCACGGCTGTGGCTACCTCTGTGTCGGCAGTCGGCAGGCAGTCCGTCCATCCATAATTGTATTATTATTATAATATATACCACCTAACCGTGGTTTTTTTTTCATTCTTTATACCGTCGTCATAGTGTCATACTAGTTGTTACGAGTATACTACTATCTCTTTATCAACCAGTGTACAGTGCGGTAGTTCACGGCTGTGGCTACCTCTGTGTCGGCAGTCGGCAGGCAGTCCGTCCATCCATAATTGTATTATTATTATAATATATACCACCTAACCGTGGTTTTTTTTTCATTCTTTATACCGTCGTCATAGTGTCATACTAGTTGTTACGAGTATACTACTATCTCTTTATCAACCAGTGTACAGTGCGGTAGTTCACGGCTGTGGCTACCTCTGTGTCGGAACTCGGCAGGCAGTCCGTCCATCCATAATTGTATTATATACCACCTAACCGTGGTTTTTTTATACCACCTAACCGTGGCAGTCCGTCCATAATTGTATACTAGTATCCAATCCATCCATCTCCATTGTTTACCTGAGGTGCCTTTTAGTTCTGCCTATAAAATATGGAGAACAAAAAAGTTGAGGTTCCAAAATTAGGGAAAGATCAAGATCCACTTCCACCTCGTGCTGAAGCTGCTGCCACTAGTCATGGCCGAGACGATGAAATGCCAGCAACGTCGTCTGCCAAGGCCGATGCCCAATGTCATAGTACAGAGCATGTCAAATCCAAAACACCAAATATCAGAAAAAAAAGGACTCCAAAACCTAAAATAAAATTGTCGGAGGAGAAGCGTAAACTTGCCAATATGCCATTTACCACACG
The DNA here is from genome assembly GCF_028390025.1 of Pseudophryne corroboree. NCBI lineage: Eukaryota > Metazoa > Chordata > Amphibia > Anura > Myobatrachidae > Pseudophryne > Pseudophryne corroboree. The sequence goes on from NC_086448.1 coordinate 119,500,130, forward strand.
GAGTGGCAAGGAACGGCTGAGGCCCTGGCCTATGTTCATGGCTAGTGGTTCAGCTTCACATGAGGATGGAAGCACTCAGCCTCTCGCTAGAAAAATGAAAAGACTCAAGCTGGCAAAAGCAGCACAGCAAAGAACTGTGCATTCTTCGAAATCCCAAATCCGAATTCCGAGCCCACCCGCTGGCGGTGATGCAGGGCAGTCTGGAGCGACTGCTGATGCTGACATCTGGTCCGGACTGAAGGACCTGACAACCATTACGGACATGTCGTCTACTGTCACTGCATATGATTCTCTCACCATTGATAGAATGGTGGAGGATTATATGAGTGACCGCATCCAAGTAGGCACGTCACACAGTCCGTACTTATACTGGCAGGAAAAAGAGGCAATTTGGAGGCCCTTGCACAAACTGGCTTTATTCTACCTAAGTTGCCCTCCCACAAGTGTGTACTCCGAAAGAGTGTTTAGTGCCGCCGCTCACCTTGTCAGCAATCGGCGTACGAGGTTACATCCAGAAAATGTGGAGAAGATGATGTTCATTAAAATGAATTATAATCAATTCCTCCGCGGAGACATTGACCAGCAGCAATTGCCTCCACAAAGTACACAGGGAGCTGACATGGTGGATTCCAGTGGGGACGAATTGATAATCTGTGAGGAGGGGGATGTACACGGTGATATATCGGAGGATGATGATGAGGTGGACATCTTGCCTCTGTAGAGCCAGTTTGTGCAAGGAGAGATTAATTGCTTCTTTTTTGGTGGGGGTCCAAACCAACCCGTCATTTCAGTCACAGTCGTGTGGCAGACCCTGTCACTGAAATGATGGGTTGGTTAAAGTGTGCATGTCCTGTTTTGTTTATACAACATAAGGGTGGGTGGGAAGGGCCCAAGGACAATTCCATCTTGCACCTCTTTTTTCTTTTATTTTTCTTTGCGTCATGTGCTGTTTGGGGAGGGTTTTTTGGAAGGGACATCCTGCGTGACACTGCAGTGCCACTCCTAGATGGGCCCGGTGTTTGTGTCGGCCACTAGGGTCGCTTATCTTTCTCACACAGTCAGCTACCTCATTGCGCCTCTTTTTTTCTTTGCGTCATGTGCTGTTTGGGGAGGGTTTTTTGGAAGGGACATCCTGCGTGACACTGCAGTGCCACTCCTAGATGGGCCCGGTGTTTGTGTCGGCCACTAGGGTCGCTTATCTTTCTCACACAGTCAGCTACCTCATTGCGCCTCTTTTTTTCTTTGCGTCATGTGCTGTTTGGGGAGGGTTTTTTGGAAGGGACATCCTGCGTGACACTGCAGTGCCACTCCTAGATGGGCCAGGTGTTTGTGTCGGCCACTAGGGTCGCTAATCTTACTCACACAGCTACCTCATTGCGCCTCTTTTTTTCTTTGCGTCATGTGCTGTTTGGGGAGGGTTTTTTGGAAGGGACATCCTGCGTGACACTGCAGTGCCACTCCTAGATGGGCCCGGTGTTTGTGTCGGCCACTAGGGTCGCTTATCTTTCTCACACAGTCAGCTACCTCATTGCGCCTCTTTTTTTCTTTGCATAATGTGCTGTTTGGGGAGGGTTTTTTGGAAGGGACATCCTGCGTGACACTGCAGTGCCACTCCTAGATGGGCCCGGTGTTTGTGTCGGCCACTAGGGTCGCTAATCTTACTCACACAGCTACCTCATTGCGCCTCTTTTTTTCTTTGCGTCATGTGCTGTTTGGGGAGGGTTTTTTGGAAGGGACATCCTGCGTGACACTGCAGTGCCACTCCTAGATGGGCCCGGTGTTTGTGTCGGCCACTAGGGTCGCTGAGCTTAGTCATCCAGCGACCTCGGTGCAAATTTTAGGACTAAAAATAATATTGTGAGGTGTAAGGTGTTCAGAATAGACTGAAAATGAGTGTTAATTATGGTTATTGAGGTTAATAATACTATGGGATCAAAATGACCCCCAAATTCAATGTTTTAAGATGTTTTTTAGGGTTTTTTGAAAAAACCACCCGAATCCAAAACACACCCGAATCCGACAAAAAAAATTCGGTGAGGTTTTGCCAAAACGCGGTCGAACCCAAAACACGGCCGCGGAACCGAACCCAAAACCAAAACACAAAACCCGAAAAATTTCAGGCGCTCATCTCTAATTATACCATGTCTGGCTAGCACAACAACAGATCTGCGGTGAAGATATAATAAATCCAAAGCCCTGACCTCAACTTCTCTGTTATCTTATGCAAACACTGATAACAAACAAAGGGGGTAATTCAGACCTGATCGCTCGCAAGCTGTTTTTTGCAGTCCTGTGTTCATAGTCGCCGCCCGCCGGGGAGTGTATTTTAGCTGTGCAAGTGTGCGATCGCATGTGCAGCCGAGCGGTACAAAATGAGTTTGTGCAGTTTCTGAGTAGCCCAGAACTTACTAAAGCCGCTGCGATCACTTCAGCCTGTCCGGGACCGGAATTGACGTCAGACACCCTCCCTGCAAATGCTTGGGAACGCCTGTGTTTTTACAACCACTCCCAGAAAACGGTCAGTTCACACCCACAAATGCCTTCTTCCTGTCAATCTCCTTGCGATCAGCTGTGCGAATGGATTCTTTGTAAAACCCATTGCACAGCAATGAACCGCTTTGTACCTGTGCGACATGCCTACGCATTGCAGTGCATACACATGCGCAGTTCTGACCTGATCACAGCGCTGCAAAAAATGCTAGCGAGCGATCAGGTCTGAATTACCCCCTAACATTCCCAGAAGATAGAGGTCCGAATTCAGATGGATGAAGTTCATATCGAGACGGACCAGCAATGTGAAAATATGCCATTGCAGCAGGAGGCGACTTGGGGAAAAAGACGCCTCCTGCTGGCATAGCCTGTAGACACAGTATTGGATCATCTGTGAGACTATCATATGTATAACGCTGAGGTTACTCAGATTGGCCCACGCAGTTCCTGCATCAGAAAACGTAGACCCTGGCCTCAGCACTACCAGAAAACGGGGGTGACGCACCCATGGAACAGAGGCCGGAACTGTCCCCACCCTGTCAATCAGGTTACAGCTCAGGGGGCACTGTGTGTGACAATGCAGGATGGTTCCTGCACATGGGCAGCTGTCCCGCAGTCAGAAATCTGTGCAAACAATTGGGTTTGCGTACATCTCTGAATTAGGCTCAGGCTGAGGGTGGTGTTTCTTTTTAAATTTAGTAATTTTAAACTATATATTGCACAGATTTGAAGTAATAAAGTGAACATCTGTGAATTACGGAAACATAAACCGACATTAATGTGTTTCCAAACACTTACCCCCAACACCCAATCAGAGTTTATTTAATATAATCAGTCTGAAAAAATATGGATAATCAAGTCTTGTCATGCATTTCCTGTTTTCTGTGACTGATTAATGTTTGCATTCAAACATAGTAATCCTGAGTGATGTCTATTTCTACATGCCAGTCAACATTGTACTGTACATTCAGATGGCATCTGTGATTTGCCAAGGGTGCATAATCTATTTCCCTCTAATGGACAGTTACATAGATTAATGAGCCCATGGAGATAAAATGCCAGCCAACTAGTATAAATGTGTGGTTCCTTTTTTATACAAATGAAAGGAGTTTCCTAGCTGAAGGCAAGCACTTTCTGTAATACTCTGGATTTTAACAAATGTATTTGCCAGAGAAAATGATTCCCAGTCTGTGTGTTTCTAATTGGCTTTTGACGCCATGCTGGTGGCTCCAAGGAGAGAACAATTAGGCTGGGGTAACTATCCCAGAAACTACCAAAAAAATCAAAAAAGCGCTGACAGAATATATTTTAAAAAATATTTCAATTTTTATTTAGCTATTTTTTACTTGCTATAGTAAAATATATATATATATATATATATATATATATATATATATAGAAATCAAACAGATGTCTGGCACTCACGCTTGGTGAAATCAACGGGTCCTGGTGCCTAACCTCTCCGGAAGAGCATGTAGGAAAACGTATGGTGGCACTCAGGAAGAAAGACAACACAGACAACGCTGGTGCAGTCAACGTTTCAGGGATAGCTCCCTTTTATCAAGACACGACCAGCCAACTGTGATACATAAAATATATATACATACCGGCAACCAGCTCCTCTCCAATCGCGTGGCTCAAGCCGCCTCCCCCAGACGCCGGGCAAAAACGTCATCTGCACTGGCCGGCGCCGAGAATCAACGTCGGGCAGGCAGGGGGTGCGGTCTGGTCCACACGTCAGAGCGTTGCTAGGCAACCATAAACTACAGACAGTGAGAACGAACAAGTACAAAAATATATATAATACAGACCCGAAAACCAATAAAAAAACATAGAAAACACCTGAACAAAAGTTGTTGCATACCCAGTAACACGTTAGTGTAGCAGAGGTCTAAAATAATGATATTAAACGATATTAGACGGAATCATGATCCTAATGCAATGGCTATGTAAAACAGATAAGCAATGTCATTGCTTCCAGAATGGAACAATGTTCTAAGCAACATGATAACCATACACTGGATGGACGAGCTGAAAATGCTATATCCACCAGAATACAGTTAACGGTGCAGCACCATGCAAACAATGAATAAAGAAAGGGATCTATACATAATATATATCAACAAAAATGAACTACAAAAACCTGCATGCATATATGCTGGCATACTGAATATGGAGGAATTATAACAAATGTAGTGAAAAACTCGTATACGAAAAATTAGTTTTACAGAAAACAATTAAAACTCAGTGCCTCATTCAGGCCAAGTGGATGCACCGTTTGCAGGGTGTGAATCCACCATGCCTCTTTTCTTAAAAGTACTTGACCTCTGTCACCCCCCTTGTTGTTTGCAGGAACATGGTCAATCATTTTGTAGCGGATGGACGCCAAACTATGATTACAATTTTTAAAGTGTCGCGCTACTGGGAGATCGCTACCTTTACCTTCTAAGGCAGCCCGTATACTGGACCTATGCAGTGCTATTCGCTCCTTGAACTGTCTAATGCTTTTACCGACGTAAAGCAGCCCACAAGGGCACTTAATGTAGTACACAATGTATTTGCTGCTGCAGGTCAGAATGTGTTTAATGTTAAACAATTTACCAGACCTGGGATGGTTAAAGGTACTGCCCGCTTCCAGACAGCTGCAGGTAGTACATCCAGTACATCTGTAGTTGCCTGGTTGTCGAGTTAGAAAGTTAGGCAATCTATTTTGACCAAGATTAGAAATATCGTTGTGGACAACTATGTCCCTGATGTTCCGGCCCCGTCTATAAGCTGCCATGAGAGTGGTATCTTTAAAGCTAGGTAAATCTTTATCCCTAGTAATTACTGGCCATATACCCTTAGATTGGCGATTTAATGTCTTACTGGCTGTGGTATAATCTTGTGTCCAGATCATCCTGTTCTGAACATTGTCAGGATCTTTAGGAACTAAAGTATCCTGTCTCGGTGTATTAAGTGCTTTGGACATTGCCTGTTTTAAGGACTCGTGAGAATATCCTCTAGCTGTAAATTTATTTGCCATAATCATCATCTGATTTTTGGCATCCTCATCATTACTGCAAATCCTTCTAATTCTCAGAAACTGAGAAAATGGAAGACTCCATTTCATGGGTTCAGGATGATGACTGTTAGCCCTCAACAAAGTGTTGCGATCAGTGGGTTTGTAATACATGCTGGTTACTATGTTACAATTGCTGTCCACTGAGATAGCCACATCTAAATAGTGGACCGTATTGTAACTGCATTCATAGGTGAATTTGATGGCAGCATCCTTTTGATTCACATGACTCATCATGTCTTCAAAGTCCTGTTGCGTACCTGACCAGATCATCAAAATATCGTCGATGTATCGACGAAATAGGATGATGTGTTGGGAATACAACGCATTGTCAAAAAACAACTGTTTTTCTATTTCGCTCATAAATATATTCGCGAAACTGGGTGCTACACATGATCCCATGGCGCACCCAGTACGCTGGCGAAAAATCTGTTTGTCAAACAGAAAATAATTTCTGTCTAAAGTCAATGAAAGTAGTTGAACAAAAAACTTAATATCAGGACCTGAATAATCATTGTTAGATTCTAAAAAGGTTTGCATCACAGCTAAACCCCTGTCATGGGGGATGCTGGTGTATAAATTGACTACGTCAATGGTACAAAGCAAATACTGATCTGGAAGAGGAGAAATGGATTGCAATGTTCTAATGAGAGAAGTGGTGTCCATCAGGCATAATGGTAGACTCAATATCAAAGGCTGTAAATAAAAATCAAGATAACGGGATAAATTATAATATAATGAGTCTCTGGCAGCAATGATAGGACGCCCCGGTGGATTAACTGTGTCCTTATGAAGTTTAGGAATCGTGTAGAACGTCGGAATCTTGGGCCAAGTCTCAGTCAAGGCATCTTTAATAGCTGCTGTGATGATGTTGGCAGACACTGCTGTTGATAAAATTGAGTCCAGTTCAATTTGATATTGTGTTGTGGGATCCTTCTGCAAAATTTCATACACAGTTGTATCGTTTAATTGACGATAAGCTTCTTTTCTATAGCTGGTTAGGTCTTGGACCACGATACCGCCCCCCTTGTCTGCCGGGCGGATCGTGATGTCATCATATTTTCCAAGGTTACTGAGTGCCACTTGCTCATTCCTAGAGAGGTTATATGATCCTTTATATGGATGTGAAGATGCTTCAATGATGTAGGATTCTAGGCAACTAGAGAAACTTTTAATGCTTTTATTAGATGTTGCTGGGTTAAACAAGGACTTTTTGTAAATGGGAGTTTTTTCAGACACTGAGGTATTCCCTTGAAAGAATTCTTTAAGTTTAATACGCCAAAAGCGTCAAGAAAGAAAACATAGTATTCAATCTGTCCACCAGGTCGCTCACCACAGATGAAATTAATGTGCTTAACAAAGGGTTGTCCTTTGTTCCTACTAGCACCCCAGACGTCTTCAAAAACAAAGTCGACCTGTTTAAACTGAACAGACGTATTAAACTTAAAGAATTCTTTCAAGGGAATACCTCAGTGTCTGAAAAAACTCCCATTTACAAAAAGTCCTTGTTTAACCCAGCAACATCTAATAAAAGCATTAAAAGTTTCTCTAGTTGCCTAGAATCCTACATCATTGAAGCATCTTCACATCCATATAAAGGATCATATAACCTCTCTAGGAATGAGCAAGTGGCACTCAGTAACCTTGGAAAATATGATGACATCACGATCCGCCCGGCAGACAAGGGGGGCGGTATCGTGGTCCAAGACCTAACCAGCTATAGAAAAGAAGCTTATCGTCAATTAAACGATACAACTGTGTATGAAATTTTGCAGAAGGATCCCACAACACAATATCAAATTGAACTGGACTCAATTTTATCAACAGCAGTGTCTGCCAACATCATCACAGCAGCTATTAAAGATGCCTTGACTGAGACTTGGCCCAAGATTCCGACGTTCTACACGATTCCTAAACTTCATAAGGACACAGTTAATCCACCGGGGCGTCCTATCATTGCTGCCAGAGACTCATTATATTATAATTTATCCCGTTATCTTGATTTTTATTTACAGCCTTTGATATTGAGTCTACCATTATGCCTGATGGACACCACTTCTCTCATTAGAACATTGCAATCCATTTCTCCTCTTCCAGATCAGTATTTGCTTTGTACCATTGACGTAGTCAATTTATACACCAGCATCCCCCATGACAGGGGTTTAGCTGTGATGCAAACCTTTTTAGAATCTAACAATGATTATTCAGGTCCTGATATTAAGTTTTTTGTTCAACTACTTTCATTGACTTTAGACAGAAATTATTTTCTGTTTGACAAACAGATTTTTCGCCAGCGAACTGGGTGCGCCATGGGATCATGTGTAGCACCCAGTTTCGCGAATATATTTATGAGCGAAATAGAAAAACAGTTGTTTTGACTGAATCATTTGACTGAAGAAGCCACTGAATTACAGAGCTGCTGTAAGGTGGGGAAACGCGTCTCAATCTAACCGCTCGGTGGGACCACACTGACTGAATCTGCTGTAATACCTCACATTACTGGGATTGGCTACACCTCCGGACAAGGCTCGTACTACAGGTTTAAAGCACCAGAGCCGGGAGAGAATGGAAGCATATTACCCACAGTGAGGATGTGGTAAATCATCTGTTATTAAAGGAGCATGGCCATGCTTAATTGCAATTGCATTTACAAAAAAAAAAAAAATCTTGCACAACAATTACCTTTATTTTGCATGCCTTAAATAACATCTGCTAAACACATACAGGAACCGTTGCAAGTTGAATTGCATACTAATCCTTCTATGCTTGGCAAATTAATTGGCAATCTTCTTTATGCTTGGCGGACTGTAAAACTATTTAAAAACCTAAGTACTAATCTGACAAGAAAGGATCTATAGCAATTTAGATCTTCCAAGTACGGACTATGTGTATTAAATGAGTGTTTGCAAGTAGGCTTTAAATATATGCATGCCGCAAGTTTCTTTGGCTAGGAACAAGTTTGCTATATTGAAAGTATATTAACATCATGCTGGTATCTTACAAACAACAGTTTTTTTGTGGTGATATGTAAAGGTAAAGGATGCATTGAGCCAGAGAACAATTTAATATTGTTTTTATTGTTTTAATTATTGTTAGTGTAATTGGTCCACAGTGAGCTATTTAAGAGTATATATATATATATATATATATATATTTTACTATAGCAAGTAAAAAATAGCTAAATAAAAATTGAAATATTTTTTAAAATATATTCTGTCAGCGCTTTTTTGATTTTTTTGGTAGTGTTTGTTTTTTGAAGGGGGGAGTTGCCCCTTTGATCTAGAAAAGCTGCAGACAGCTTAGTATCTAAGACTGAGCAATTAATTGGCGCCTGGTGATACTTGGTATCTCTGTTTTTTTGATTTTTGTGCTATCCCAGAAACACCTAGCTACTTATTCCTGAGGAAGGGTCAAGAGGAACAGTGCTGAAGTTGGTGGGTTGGTGAAGGTAGATTCATGATTACAAAGTCAAAGTGGATAGATTGTAGAATCATGAGGCAAGAAAGCAAAGTCAATAAGCAGAAAAACAAATGAATACTCTTTGAAGCAAAGAAATACAATTCCAAATTTGCTAATGCAAAGATTAGTTGGATTTAGGACCTTATAAAGGCTGCTGCAGATGGGACCTCCTAATCTTAATTGGCTTGACCATTAGCAAGGTGCTGGTGGCAGGGACATATTCAGAGAGGGCCCTTGTGCAGTCTTTGTATGGCCCCCCTCTTCTCTCTACAGCCAGCAGCCTAGGAGCAGTGAGCTTGCGCCGGGATCACGACCGACGGGATCCTGACTACATCCCGTAAGCGCTACTAGACTCCTAGTGCTTGCTAGAGTTTACTGCGCATTGCATTGCAGGCAAGATGCAGGATGCAGTACTGAAAAAGAAAGCTTATCTGAACATCCTCCAATACTATATTAAAAAAAACCTTCATTAAAAAATAAATTGGTTATAACCCATTTTAGGATAATATTAAAAAAATATGGAACAAAAACCTAGATAAATGATAACATTTCTAATAGAAAATAAACATTTATTATGTGCATCTCTAAAATGTTATTTATTTACTATGGGGTATATTCAATAAGAGTCAGGTCCATTCCGACATGCAGTTGTCGGAATGGACCCGACAACCCCTATTCAAAGAGCGGCCAAATCCGACTGTTGGACTTGGCAGTTCCCTGTGTCTTGTCCTGCCACTGCTGGCAGCGGCTGCCGGGTGCGCTGACAGCAGCGGTGGGGGGAACAGTGAGCGGGGGCCGGCAAGGGGAACAGTGTGGCGACCGGTGGGGGAGCTGAGATCGGCGGCCGGAGCTGGCAGCGGGGGTGATGTCTGCGGCAGCGGGGGAGGCACTGCAGGGAGAGAGGTGCTTGGCCGGGGGACAGCCGTCAAGGTACCTCTCATCCCCGCTCCTCGTAGCTCGCCGTACCACTCCCCGTCTCCTCACCTCAGTCTGACTTCTTTTCAAGTCTGATTGAGTTTGTCGGAAAGGGGGCCAAAACCTGTCGTATTTGGCCCGTTTCCGACAGCAGCAGGCGGATCGGCTGGTATTCCGTTGATCCGCCTGCTTTCCGGCAGCATTCCAACTAGTCGGGTTTCCCGACTTGTCGGAAAAAATTTGCCCGTATTGAATAGGTCAAAACCCCTTCCGACCTATTCCAGTCGGAAACTGACGTCTTTCCGACAAGTCAGCAGTTTCCGACTCTTATGGACTATACCCCTATAATGTAATTGTGTGTGTTTTTTTTAGTAAGACACACAGACCAATGAAAATAAGATTAGCAAAGCATATGTACATATATTCAAGGAACTTACAACACATTCTAAAGTTCTCTCATTTTGAAAACTACCAGCAATGCTCAGAGAAATATTTGAAGAATATTTGGGCTGTTCAGCTAATTAAACCAGCTGGTGGTCCAAACATCTGGAATAGAAACTTGCCCAGGCAGGGATGAAGTAGATTTAAAAGCCTAATCACTAGGCTTGAATCTAGAAGTTGATTCAAAGTGGTTCTTAACTTAATAATTTGTAACATTCTTGTATCAGCATACCGATGGATGGGATCCACGCGTTGGTATTGTGACAGCCAGGGGCACCATACCGCCGCCGAAATACCGACGAGGTAGGTGATTTCCCCTCTGTGGGTGTCCACGACACCCAGAGAGGGAGAATAGAACTTGTGGCCACCGAGCCCGCAAGGCGCTTCATTGCATTTGCCCCCCTGCTGGCATTATAATGACCGGGATCCCGACGTCAGTATAATGACCGCCTGGATCCCAGTCCCCGGGATCACATACTGATCCCCTTTGTATCTTTATACTGTTGTGCTAATATGTTACATGCAATATAAACATGTTCGTTACATGCAATATAAACAGGTTCACTGATTGATAACGCAGAGCACAAAGACTTCCAGCTCCTCAATGCTGGATTGCCTGTTTCCTATATGTGGAAAGCAACTTCTGGCCTGGTGGGATGCAGGAAGAATTGTTCTTCCAGTGAGAACATTACTGAAAAATACTGAGAGGCTGATTAGACAATTACAGAAAATAAAAGACGGATCTGAATCAATCACATCACATCTACTTCAAAATGCGCCAATGAAACAGTATACAGTACCACATCTTTCTGCCAGATCTCTGATTAACATCTGTTGAATGGGACTTTGATCATGTGAATGTCCACAAATTGTTCTGATTACTATAAGCTCCATTCTCCTGTTGGTCTGGTAGGTGGCTGTGTTGGAGGAGCAGGAATCCGTGATGTGTTTATACTGTATTTTAATGTTTTTATTGTAAGTGTATCATGTAAAAAAAAAAAAAAAGGGATAGATGTATTAAGCCTGGAGAAGTGATAAAGCAGTGATAAGAGCGCACCAGCCAGTCAGCTCCTAACTGTCATTTGTTCAAATCCGTAATGATTGGCTGGTGCGTTATCACCTTGCACTTATCTCTGGTTTATCACTTCTTTATCCTTATCCAGGTTAATACATTTGCCCCAATATTTGGAGTTACCATCACGATAGTTTAGCAAATTGTCAGTACACTGTATTATGTTTTAAACTCCTAAGATTTGGTTACAGATTGATTGGGTTTACGTGGTGTCGTTAGTTAAGGCAAACACACATATTTGCAGAAATTTGTTAGTATTCTTTGATTGGCCTTTGCATTTCCTTCTTGGATGAGATGCACCCACCCATTATAGATTACATGCACTACAGATGTGTTATCTTACATCTTTGCTCATAGCGTGGCATTCAAGCCTCCCAGTCACAGCATGTCATGGCGTGGCGTCCCAGTGGCAGCACTTCATGGCGTACTGTGCACCATGAGAGAATTCACACCATGCAGTACTCAGTTTAACCACTGGGTGGCGAATACTCCACGGATGAAAAATACAGTGCAGAAAACAATTTTATGTCAGTTGTAGGTGATCCCTAATAAGCCGACCAATCACATTAAGGCAATGTAAACAGTCACTTGGCTGTTCATTTATATGTTATAGTATGCCAGCGAGCTGCATTGGTCTCTAAATCGCTATTGACCTTGTAGTGTACCTTACTGTAGCAATGACGCAAACTAGCACACATACTGTAACATGTAATCATACTGTGAATTAAACCTTTCTTTAATCCTGTATTGAAAATAAAATGATGCTGTACAAAAGCATGGGATACTGTAAGGTATACTGTTAAGCAAGGGATACTGTATACAGTATGGACAAACCGTGCATGTCTTTGTGATTTAGAGTCAAATCAGCTCGGTGGCATAAGATAGGAATAAAAGCTGGTTTGAAGTCCGGAGCAATGTATTGAGTTTTAAAAATACTGACCCTGAATTGATCTCTCTTTAAGAAAATCTGTGTATGCGTCTCGACACCACTGGAGATATGTATTGCTAAAAACACAGGACTACATCCCAAAATATTTAATCCTTTATTTAATCCTAAAATAATAATGATGTACAAAATTAAATGTTCCATAGCGGGACTTGAACCTGAGGCGCCGGCAACGCAAAGCGCATAGTGTATGATAGGCTCCATCAACCAATCAGTGGGCGGCGCTACAGAAACTTTACTGGCTATTTAACGCATGCGCAGTGCAGTTTAGGTAAATGGCATCTGGTGGACAGAAAGTTGTATTACAAACTCTGGCTTTTTCCAGTGCCCCAGTACATTACCATACAACTTAATACAGCATGAAGCGACTGTAGCATGCCAAGCAGTGGTATGGACGGGCGCAAGTAATAGGGCAGGGCTTTGAATTTTATATCTAGTTAGATTATTCGTCCATTTAGTGAATGTTTCTGATAGTTATATAAACTGTCTTGCATGATTATTTTGGAAATTGGTTTTGCCCCCTAAAATAGGTTATGGTGTTCTATGAAGACAAACTGAGTATGTAACAATCCAGAAACCTCTTACTCTGATCTTTTCTATATTATTCAATTTTATTGTTTGTTTTTTTTTAAAGATTTATTATAAATCCAAGAGAATTAATGTTGTAAATGTTATATATAAATATTGCTTAATGTTTTTTTTCTTTGCAGAATTCTTTATTTTAAGCAGTGAGGAAATAATACAGAAAGAAAAAAATCAGTAATGCCGTGGTACATACATAGGAAGGCAAACAATACAAGCATCAAATATCATGAGATCCTGTCCAGTTAGATTTGTTTATAATTGTTCCACATGTCTGTAATGAAGTTCTCTATTTAAATAATTTTTTGATCAAGCCACCCAATCTGATGAAATCCTAATGACAAAATGCGTTGGATATGTGGCTTGGTCCCAGTTTTTAAACTCTCTTTTATACTGTAGTTGTTACTTTTGTGTAATATTAAGAGATTTTTTAACTATATCATCTGTTTGTTTATATATGTTTGAACGGCATACTCATTTCACAGTGAAATACAACACAATATAAATAAATGCTAAATGGTATAAATACTTGCTTAAAAGAAAGTGGGTATTACGTATTGCACTGGATTTGTGGAATACTAGTGACTTTAATACGCAGACAGAGATACAGTATTGCAATAAAATTTAATTTTCAGTAGATGGGCTTAAAATATCTGATTACTCATAATCAGTTAATATAAGAAACAGTACACTAGGATCTCTCAATTTGCAACCTTTCAAACTGTGTCTTTGATTTTGCCTCTAATCCCGTCCCCACATCATTACCATGTCAGTGTCACATGGAGTCATGCTGTCACGATCCGGGTATCTGGACGCCATTTCTTACCCATCAGATGCCTCCTAAGGCTGGCTCAGCGCTCCAGGACCGGATCCCATCTGTTATCCTGATGTGTACATTCCTGTATCCTCTCCTGTCACTCTGGGACGCTGTCACAGTAAACGCCATATTACACCTGGCATGGCGTCTCCCGCGGCCTCCGCCGCCGTCCCTGCTCTTCTGCATGCAGAGTGTCTGAGTGGCGATTACGTCAGCCGCGGCCTCCGCTGTGTCCGCGTGGTTGGATGTGCATCTGTCAGCCTGGCGCCTCCTGTCTCCGGTGGCCGGCGCCGCCATTACTGTTTTCATTACCACATGGATTACAAACCAAACTTCCCTCCAAGTGTCTGCATGGGCGCAGCCATCTTGGATTCTGTCAGCTGATCATTTCCACCAATCTGTTCTCAGTATTGATAATCTGCATAATTGCCTAGCCAATCCCTTCCTTGCTGCAGGTATAAATACACTGTGCCTGAGCAAGGAAGGCGTCAGTGCTTTGGTTGTCAAACCTAGTTCCTGTTTGTCTCTCTCCTGTGATTGTCTTCCAGGTTCCAGCTCCTGTCTCAAGACTTCCACCATAGAGACCCGCACCAGCGTTCCACCTGCGGTGTAGCCTGACTCTCCAATCCATTGTGGATTCATCTGTTTCCAGCTACAACCTTACCTGCTTCCAGCTCAGCTTCCAGCAGAGTACAGCTTCCCTTAAAGGGCCGGTGTCCTTTCTACACTTTACCACTCTCCACCGGTATTATTATTTCTCCGCTCTCAAGTTCTACATTTCAGTTCATATTTCATCGCTCCCAAGTTCATTTTATTATTTAACTGGTTCCAGCCAGTATCCACTCCGTGCTAACAACAGTCTGGTTCCAGCCAGTATCCACAGCAGCTGTTTTATCTTCAGCAACCCAGCTTTTCCTGGAACACCAGCTGGCACAATCCTGGGTTATCTCCATTGCTACAGTCGGGCCTGGTAAGGACTTTCCATCTAGAAGATCATAAGAACTATCTCACACTACCAGTGCCCTGTGGCTCCTGCCATCCTGTAGTACCCAGGAACTGTATTTATTCTTTGCTGACTTTTACGTTTTCTTTTACTGCTGCTGTGTTGCGGAGTTGTCATAATAAACATCATTGACTTTTATCCAAGTTGTCGTGGTCACGCCTTCGGGCAGTTATTATTTATGTTACTTACATGTCCAGGGGTCTGATACAACCTCCCAGGTTCCGGTACATCTCAGCCCCTACAACTGAGGCTGCCTCCCGTCAGCTCAGGCCCTCAGTTGTGACAGTAAGCACTGACCTAATGAATCCAGCCGGAGACCAGGATCAAGCGGCCAGGCCGATGCAAGAACTGGCAGCCCGACTAGAACATCAGGAGGCTGCACAGGGCCACATCATCCGCTGTCTCCAGGATCTATCTACTCGGCTGGATGGGATTCAGACAACTCTCCGTGGATCAGGCGCGTCTGGTGCGTCAACCACAGTGACTCCAGCTATAACCCCACCCACCTTACCCATTTCTGCTCCACGTCTTCATCTTCCAACGCCAGCAAAATTTGACGGATCTCCAAGATTCTGCAGGGGATTTCTCAACCAGTGTGAGATTCAGTTTGAGCTACAACCTGGCAATTTTCCCAGTGACCGTACAAAAATTGCCTACATTATTTCTCTTCTCAGTGGCTCAGCCCTTGATTGGGCATCACCGTTATGGGAGAGGTCCGACACCCTGCTATCTTCCTACACTGCCTTCGTGTCAACATTCAGGTGCATCTTCGACGAGCCAGGCCGGGTAACCTCAGCTTCATCCGAGATTCTCCGTTTACGCCAGGGGTCACGTACTGTAGGACAATATCTGATAAAGTTCCAGATCCTGGCATCCGAACTGGCATGGAACGACGAGGCCCTGTATGCTGCATTCTGGCATGGCTTATCTGAGCGTATTAAAGATGAGTTAGCTACCAGAGACTTACCTTCTAAGTTAGATGAGCTAATCTCACTCTGCACGAAAGTTGATTTACGTTTCAGAGAGAGAGCAACTGAGCGTGGAAGATCATCTGCTCCAAAATCTTCTGCTCCTCCTCCTCGTCAACTGTCACCATCTAAAGATGAGCCCATGCAACTTGGCCGTTCCCGTTTAACTCCTGCTGAGCGCCGAAGACGTCTCTCCGAGTTTCTCTGTCTCTATTGTGCAGCTCCGTCTCACACCATTAATGCCTGTCCCAAACGTCCGGGAAACTCCAAATCCTAGCTCGCCAAGGAGAGGGCCGGCTAGGAGTAATGATCTCCTCTCCATCGCCTCAAGATTGTAATCTCCCAGTCTCGCTTCAAGTTGCTCAACGTTATCGGAACGTCATTGCCCTCCTTGATTCCGGAGCAGCTGGGAACTTTATTACCGAAGCCTATGTTAGACGGTGGTCCCTACCCACCGAGAGACTTCCTTCGTCCATTTCTTTAACTGCCGTGGATGGCAGCAAAATTTTTGATGCAGTTATTTCTTTAAGGACTCTACCAGTTCGTCTGAGAGTGGGAGTTCTTCATTCCGAACTTATTTCTTTTTTAGTGATTCCAAGAGCCACACATCCTGTGGTCCTGGGCCTTCCATGGCTCCGTCTTCACAATCCTACAATTGATTGGACGACTACGCAAATCCTGGCATGGGGTTCCTCCTGTGCTGAGACATGTTTGTTTAAAGTATTGCCTGTCTGTTCTTCCTCCCCCAGGTCGTCTGATGTTCCACCTCCTCCATATCAAGATTTCACGGATGTGTTCAGTAAAGCTTCTGCTGATATCCTTCCTCCTCATAGAGAATGGGACTGTCCGATTGATCTCGATCCAGGGAAGGTTCCACCTCGAGGCCGAACTTATCCGTTGTCTCTGCCTGAGACGCATTCTATGGAGGAATATATTAAAGAGAACCTAGCAAAGGGGTTCATTCGACCTTCTTCTTCTCCAGCCGGCGCAGGCTTCTTTTTTGTAAAAAAGAAAGATGGTGGTCTGCGGCCGTGCATCGACTACAGAGGTTTGAACGACATTACCATCAAGAACCGTTATCCTTTACCCCTGATTACTGAGCTCTTTGACAGAGTTAGCGGAGCTACCATCTTTACAAAGCTGGACTTGCGAGGTGCATACAATCTCATCCGGATCCGTGAGGGTGACGAGTGGAAGACCGCATTTAACACCCGTGACGGACATTATGAGTACCTCGTCATGCCCTTCGGATTGAGCAATGCTCCAGCTGTCTTCCAGCATTTCGTCAATGAGATCTTCAGAGACATTCTATACCGTCATGTCGTGGTCTATCTAGACGATATCCTCATTTTTGCCAACGATTTAGAGGAACATCGTTTTTGGGTTAAAGAGGTTCTGTCCCGTCTCCGTGTCAATCATCTCTATTGCAAATTAGAGAAATGCGTCTTTGAAGTCAAGTCCATTCCGTTTCTAGGGTACATTGTGTCCGGTTCCGGACTAGAGATGGATCCTGAGAAACTACAAGCAATTCAGAATTGGCCGGTACCCTTAACCCTCAAAGGGGTCCAGAGGTTCTTAGGGTTCGCCAATTATTACCGAAAGTTTATACGAGACTTTTCCACCATTGTGGCGCCTATTACTGCTTTCACCAAGAAGGGTGCTAACCCGTCCAAGTGGTCTGAAGAAGCCATGCAAGCTTTTCATCTTTTAAAACAGAGGTTCATCTCTGCGCCTGTCCTGAAACAGCCTGACATCGACTCTCCTTTCATCCTAGAGGTGGATGCCTCCTCCGTTGGAGTAGGAGCGGTGTTATCTCAGAGGGCTAAAGATGGCCATTTACATCCTTGCAGTTTCTTCTCACGGAAGTTCTCCCCAGCGGAGCGCAACTATGCCATTGGCGACCAGGAGTTGCTAGCCATCAAGCTCGCTCTAGAGGAGTGGAGATATCTGTTGGAGGGAGCTTCTCATTCAATCACCATCCTTACAGACCACAAGAACCTTCTATATTTGAAAGGCGCACAATGTCTCAACCCTCGTCAGGTCAGATGGGCACTTTTCTTTTCCAGGTTCGACTTTAAACTCCAGTTCTGTCCGGGCTCTCAGAATCGCAAGGCCGATGCCCTTTCCCGCTCATGGGAGCAAGAAAATGAGTCAGAGTCTTCAGACAAGCATCCTATTATAAGTCCGTTGGCATTCTCCACGGTAGGGATGGACTCTACGCCCCCATCAGGGAAAAGTTTTGTGAAGCCGATGCTAAGGAAGAAGCTCATGCATTGGGCCCATGCTTCCCGTTTTGCCGGACATACAGGTATCCAAAAAACCCTGGAGTTTATCTCTAGGTCCTATTGGTGGCCAACTCTGAAAAAGGACGTCTTGGAGTTTATTGCATCTTGCCCAAAGTGTGCCCAACATAAAGTATCCCGCCAGTCGCCTGCGGGGCAACTGGTTCCACTATCCGTTCCCCGTCGACCATGGACCCACTTGTCGATGGATTTCATTACAGACTTACCCATGTGCAACAAGTTCAATACCATCTGGGTGGTAGTTGACCGGTTCACCAAGATGGCACACTTCATTCCTCTCACCGGTCTTCCGTCAGCTTCCAAGTTGGCTCAAGTATTCATACAAGAGATCTTCCGACTCCACGGTCTTCCTGAAGAAATTATCTCTGATCGAGGAGTTCAATTCACAGCCAAATTCTGGCGAAGTTTATGTCAAGTCCTCCAAGTCAAGCTAAAGTTTTCCACGGCTTACCATCCTCAGACCAATGGTCAAACCGAGAGGGTGAATCAGGACTTGGAGGCCTTCCTCCGCATCTATGTGTCCTCCTCTCAAGATGACTGGGTTCAATTTCTTCCCTGGGCCGAGTTCTGTCATAACAACCAGTATCATTCTTCATCTGCTTCAACACCATTCTTCACTAACTTTGGATTCCACCCTAAAGTCCCTGAGTTCCAACCGCTTCCAGCAACTTCTGTTCCCGCAGTGGATATCACCTTGCATCAGTTTGCCAATATCTGGAAGAGCGTACGATCAGCTCTGCTCAAGGCATCGTTCAGGTACAAGAAGTTTGCGGATAAGAAGCGTCGAGCAGTTCCTGCTCTCAAGGTGGGTGATCGGGTATGGTTATCCACGAAGAATTTGAGGTTAAGAGTTCCCAGTATGAAGTTTGCACCTCGCTATATCGGTCCTTTCAAGATTGAACAAGTCATCAATCCTGTTGCTTACAGACTCCAGTTGCCTCCCTTCTTAAAAATACCCAGGACATTCCATGTTTCCCTGTTGAAACCGCTGATCTTGAATCGGTTTCATTCCTCACTTCCTCCAACTCCGAAAGTCCAAACTCAACGAGGCGTTGAGTATGAAGTGGCCAAGATCCTGGACTCACGTCACCGTTACGGTCAACTACAATATATTATTGACTGGAAGGGTTATGGTCCTGAGGAACGTTCATGGACCAATGCTTCTGATGTCCATGCTCCTGCCTTGGTTCGGAGATTCCATTCCAAGTTTCCTCAAAAGCCAAAGAAGTGTCCTGGGGCCACTCCTAAAGGGGGGGGTGCTGTCACGATCCGGGTATCTGGACGCCATTTCTTACCCATCAGATGCCTCCTAAGGCTGGCTCAGCGCTCCAGGACCGGATCCCATCTGTTATCCTGATGTGTACATTCCTGTATCCTCTCCTGTCACTCTGGGACGCTGTCACAGTAAACGCCATATTACACCTGGCATGGCGTCTCCCGCGGCCTCCGCCGCCGTCCCTGCTCTTCTGCATGCAGAGTGTCTGAGTGGCGATTACGTCAGCCGCGGCCTCCGCTGTGTCCGCGTGGTTGGATGTGCATCTGTCAGCCTGGCGCCTCCTGTCTCCGGTGGCCGGCGCCGCCATTACTGTTTTCATTACCACATGGATTACAAACCAAACTTCCCTCCAAGTGTCTGCATGGGCGCAGCCATCTTGGATTCTGTCAGCTGATCATTTCCACCAATCTGTTCTCAGTATTGATAATCTGCATAATTGCCTAGCCAATCCCTTCCTTGCTGCAGGTATAAATACACTGTGCCTGAGCAAGGAAGGCGTCAGTGCTTTGGTTGTCAAACCTAGTTCCTGTTTGTCTCTCTCCTGTGATTGTCTTCCAGGTTCCAGCTCCTGTCTCAAGACTTCCACCATAGAGACCCGCACCAGCGTTCCACCTGCGGTGTAGCCTGACTCTCCAATCCATTGTGGATTCATCTGCTTCCAGCTACAACCTTACCTGCTTCCAGCTCAGCTTCCAGCAGAGTACAGCTTCCCTTAAAGGGCCGGTGTCCTTTCTACACTTTACCACTCTCCACCGGTATTATTATTTCTCCGCTCTCAAGTTCTACATTTCAGTTCATATTTCATCGCTCCCAAGTTCATTTTATTATTTAACTGGTTCCAGCCAGTATCCACTCCGTGCTAACAACAGTCTGGTTCCAGCCAGTATCCACAGCAGCTGTTTTATCTTCAGCAACCCAGCTTTTCCTGGAACACCAGCTGGCACAATCCTGGGTTATCTCCATTGCTACAGTCGGGCCTGGTAAGGACTTTCCATCTAGAAGATCATAAGAACTATCTCACACTACCAGTGCCCTGTGGCTCCTGCCATCCTGTAGTACCCAGGAACTGTATTTATTCTTTGCTGACTTTTACGTTTTCTTTTACTGCTGCTGTGTTGCGGAGTTGTCATAATAAACATCATTGACTTTTATCCAAGTTGTCGTGGTCACGCCTTCGGGCAGTTATTATTTATGTTACTTACATGTCCAGGGGTCTGATACAACCTCCCAGGTTCCGGTACATCTCAGCCCCTACAACTGAGGCTGCCTCCCGTCAGCTCAGGCCCTCAGTTGTGACACATGCCACCACCACTTAAGTGCACAAGAGAGCTTGTCACTGCCTCACACAAGACCCAGGAAATACTATGTGCAGCTTTGAATTTACTGCAATATAGGAACAAGAGTGCAGGTGTACCATACAACCATTACAATTATAATAGCCATTGTGTCTGAGGTTCTTGGCATATATTGGCCAATATATGAGCCTGCCCATCATCATCATCATCATCATCATGGTGACCTCATCAGACAGGTCCCTAACATTATAGGGGTTCACCTATGGGGCGTAGGGCTCCCCCTACCCACCCCAGCCATACCACCCCAGGTCATCACACAAATAGCCCCACACCCCAAAAGTTCTAGTGAACTTCAACTGAAGTCAGTTGAGGGATGAACTTTTGGGGTGTGGGGCTCATTGGATTGCTCTGGCTGGGCCACCTTGGGGCATCACCATCTTACATTTATTTTAACACCTATATAACCCTGTGTTTGTTTTTATTTATGTAGAATTTTGACACATCTTTTACACTTGTAGCACTGATCAGATAACCTCACTTTCTAACACTCTGACACCTTACTGCTGTCTTCTTTCTAATATCAGCAGCTTCTTTTACTTGCCTAACACTGATTTCTTACTTCTGTCCCTTATCTGTGTAATGCCCTGGGGTGGTTTGGCTGGGGCGGTTTGGTGGTGCCCTGCGCACCAGAGGCAAAACCCTATAATGATAGGGATCTGTCTGAAAAGGTCAGCATGACGATAGTGGGCAGGCTCATAAATTGGCCAATATATGCCAAAAACCTCACATGTGATGGTTATTATTATAATTATAATGGTGTATGGTGCACCAGCGCTCTTGTTCCTATATTGTAGTACTAAGTCCCAGCAAGTTAGCACATCCCATTTTAAGAAGCTAGGGTGTGCAGTCCAGGCCCCTTACCCCCAACAGCTTCTAATTTACCAATGATTACTATGATTTACAGCAGGTTATTCTAGGCTCACCTACTTCACAAATGGTTATACTTGGATGCAGAACTGGCCCTGACCAATTTGGTGCGACCTAGGCAATATTTTTTCTTGTTCCACCCTACCCATGTGGGAGCTTTTGCACAACCTAAATAAGAGGCATGACCTCTTGGAGGGGCATGATCTCATTGAAGGGCATAGCCTTGTGGTGGTACACTCCCCTTCCCCCATTGTCTTGTGCTCCTCATCTCACACAGTCTCATCCCCCCTTGTGTCTCTCCAGTCACGCAGTGTCTCTCTAGCCCCAGCCCAAACAAGTGTCTCTTCAGTCCCATCTCTAGAACATTGATAATATATTGCATACTAATATATATATTATATCTCAGACAACATGAATAAATCCCTGCCGACTCCAGCCCCAGCCCACACAAGTGTCTCTCCAGTCACCACAATTACCTCCTTTGGTGTCTTCTGGCTGCCCACCATTGTGGCTCATTGTGGCTCCCCTGCTCTGCCTGTCTCAGTGGTGCTGCGTGACATCATGAGGTCATGTATGCTCCACCACAATGAACAACAAAAAAACAAAAACGTTATTGCATCGGCCACGCTAGTGCAATAAAGCTACAGCCCAAAATTGCTATTTACAATTTAGATATCCAGACTGCCCAGATGCCACTAGGCTTTTCAGATGGCCCTAGGCATTCCCCTATACTGCTTATGCCTAGGGCCAGAATTGCTTGAATGTGTCAAAGATGAAGAATGAACAGAAATAGGTGCCTTAGCTCTAGTCAAACACATCTTAAATGACTGCTTTATAAACAATGTAAACTTTTTTTGTTTTGTGTTTGTATTTGATTTTATATACAGTAATAATTTTTTTCCTTTGCTTACTGCTTTCTCAATCATTGTTAACACTGTTTCTCTTGTACATTATCTATTGGTAGGGGCGGATTGGGAACAAAAAGCGGCCATGGAAAATTTGTGCTAGTGGCCCCACTTGGGCAGCACCAGAGGTGTAAGGTCTAACCATGAGCCATGGCAGCAGCACCCTCCCCCCAAGACTTTCCAGATAGTGGGCATGTCTAGCATCAAGGGGGAAGTTAAAAAGAAATACAATTAAATATTCTGAGCACGTTATATGATACACCTTCAGAATTTAGGAAACTATATCATTCTTTAGAAAGATATATTTTCTTGCTTATTACACCAACCGTATCCCAATCACTATTCACTCAATTTTGTATGTCAGCCAAGCAGGCAGACAGAGCATACACTAGATCATCTGCAATCACAGGCTAAGTGGCAGTAATTTCATATATGCAAATTATTTTGCATCTTATTCATTATGTCTATAAAAAGGACCACATGTCCTCAAACAAAACAGGCCCCACGAGTGCGTCGGCCCACCGGGAATCTTCCCTGTATACCCTATGGCCAATCCGCCTCTGTCTATTGGTACTGTATTTCGGTATTGTATCCTCTACGAGATGTTATGTGACCGGTGGTCAGAAGATCACCGGTCACAATAACGATATCGATATCCTGCCGGCTCTCAATCCCGACAGTCGGCGTGCTGACTAACAGGGACTTTTCCCACTCGCATGTGTCCACTATACCCATAGAGTGGGAATAGAACCGGTGGCAAGCGCAGCTCACCACCGAGCCCGCAAGGGGCTTCGTTGTGCTCGCCCCCCCCCCCAGCCGACATTTCGCAGCCGGGATCTCGGCCGCCGGTAACCCATACCCAACCCTCCTTTACTATAAAAAAAATTAAAAGAAAATTGAAAACAGTGTGAACTTTAGGTTTCTTTGAATCTATTATAAAATATTCCGCAGTCTATATATTTTGATTGGAAAAACAATATAATCTCCTGTGGAAATAAAGCTCTATTTTGCAACCATGTTCACACAGATAAAGGAGTTTGACTTTCATAAGGCCAGTCTGTCTTGATTTGCATCTTCACTCTACATAATAGGTGCAGTTTGACAGCTCGCCCGTCTGTTTGGAATAAGCCTAGTAAAAGAGAATAGAGCTTCAACCCTGCGCTTTGACTGCCTTTTTAAAGTATTCTTAATCACAATTAAAATTATATCTACCCAGATGTTTGCCATCTGTAAGAATAATGGAAACAGGATTCACTTATTACTTTTAGAATTAATAATGAGTTATCTTACATTGTTTCATGTGCAAAAAAGTTTCGCATTAAGTATTCACTTTTAAGATTTAAAGCAATCTTATCTACTGTCTACAAAATAGAGGGTATGTGGAGTTTAATATAAATAATATACAGTATATGTATTTTTCGTCATTAAACATGATTATTTGACAGTCATGTATAATGATGAAATGCGTCACTTATTTTGGGAACACAGATAGTTTAATAGTACCTCAGGGAGGGGTTCTTTACTGTAAGTGTAGTAATACTACAGAAATTTTCACCAATGGAAGTTAATGTTGACCAGCAAATTTAATGGTTTCAGTAGAGCATTGGTTACAGTTCTTGCAACTGGAGATATTGGGGGTCATTCTGAGTTGATCGATCACTAGCAACTTTTTGCAACGCTGTGATCAGATAGTCGCCACCTATGGTAGAGTGTATTTTAGCTTTGCAAGTGTGAGAACGCTTTTGCAGCCGACGGCGCAAAAAAGTTTTTTGCAGTTTCTGAGTATCTCTGGACTTACTCAGCCGCTGCGATCACTTCAGTCTTTTTGGTCCCGGAATTGACGTCAGACACCCGCCCTGCAAACGCTTGGACACGCCTACGTTTTTGCAAACACTCCCAGAAAACGGTCAGTTGACACCCACAAACGCCCTCTTTCTGTCAATCACCTTGCGATCGGCTGTGCGAATGGATTCTTTGTTAAATCCATCCCCCAGCACCAATCCGCTTTGTACCTGTACGACACGTCTGCGCAATGCGGTGCATACGCATGCGCAGTTTTGCTGAGAATTAACCGGATCGAAGCGCTGCCAAAAGTTGATAATGAGCGATCAACTCGGAATGACTCCCATTGGACCTAATTCAGAGTTGATCGCAGCAGCAAATTTGTTAGCAGTTGGGCAAAACCATGGGGGTCATTCCGAGTTGTTCGCTCGTTGCCGATTTTCGCAACGGAGCGATTAAGGCAAAAATGCGCAAGTAAATTAGCACAAAACTTAGTAGATTTACTCACGTCCGAACGAAGAATTTTCATTGTTGAAGTGATTGGAGTGTGATTGACAGGAAGTGGGTGTTTCTGGGCGGAAACTGACCGTTTTCTGGGAGTGTGCGGAAAAACGCAGGCGTGCCAGGATAAAACGCAGGAGTGTCTGGAGAAACGGGGGAGTGGCTGGCCGAACGCAGGGCGTGTTTGTGACGTCAAACCAGGAACAAAACGTGCTAAGCTGATCGCAGTGTAGGAGTAAGTCTCGAGCTACTCAGAAACTGCTAAGAATTTTCTATTCGCAATTCTGCTAATCTTTCGTTCGCAATTCTGCCCAACTGCTAACAAATTTGCCCAACTGCTAACAAATTTGCTGCTGCAATCAACTCTGAATTAGCCCCATTGAACAAGAGAATAAGGGGGACCTTTACTAAGCAGTGATAAGAGCTGAGAAGTGAGCCAGTGGAGAAGTGGCCCCATCAATCAGCAGCTCTGTATCATTTTATAGTATGCAAATTATAGATGTTACTTCAGTGCTGATTGGTTGCCATGGGCAACTTCTACACTGGCTCACTTCTCCGCTCTTATCACTGCTTAGTAAATGTCCCCCTAACTATCATTATTGTTTATATGGTCAAGAAATATATTTTCTCACACTGAAGATACAATGTTAGGGGATGTAGTTATGTGACCGCCGGTCTCCCGCCGGTCACAATACCGACAGTTACTACCCGACCCCTCTAAATCTAAATCCCGACAGTTGGCATGCAAACTAAAAGGGACTATTCCCACTCATGGCATGCCGGCTTAAAGGGACTATTCCCACTTGTAGCTATCCAGCAAACCCATAGAATGCGAATTATTATTATTATTAACCTTTATTTATATGGCGCTACAAGGGATCCGCAACGCCCATTACACAGTACATAATCAAATGAGCAAACAAGAAAACAGCACTTACAGTTCAAGACACTATAGGACAGGTATAGAAAACCCGGGATTAGGTGCCATCAAAGGGAGTATGGAGTATAAGATAGTGTAAGTAAGAAAAGGAAAGGCACATGAGGAAAGAAGTCCCTGCTCTTGCGAGCTTACAATCTAAAAGGTGAGGGGCTATCAGACCGGAGTGACACAGAAGGGGTAGACAGTGAGCATAGACAAGAGGGTTAGGATGAGATTAGGCTGTGTTTGGTAAAGAAGTGGGTCTGAGAGCCCGTTTGAAGTTTTGTAGAGAGTTGGAGCGTCGGATGGGGAGAGGTAGAGCATTTCAGAGATCGGGAGCAGCACGTGCAAAATCTTGTAGGTAGCAGTGGGAGGGGGTAATCAGTTGGCAGGAGAGACAGCGTGCATTAGCAGAGCAAAGAGGACGGGTGGGAATGTAAAGAGAGATAAGGTCAGAGATGTAAGAGGGAGAAGAGTGGGTGAGGGCTTTGTAGGTGAGTGTGAGAAGCTTGAATTGGATTCTGAATGGTAAGGGTAACCAGTGAAGGTCCTGCAAGAGAGGGGATGTGGATGTACATTTGGTGAGGAAGATGAGACGGGCAGCAGCATTGAGGATAGATTGAAGTGGAGAGGGGCATTTTGAGGGAGGCCAGATAGGAGGAGATTGCAGTAGTAGAATCTGGAGATGACCAGTGAGTGGATGAGGGTCTTAGTAGCATCCTGGGTGAGAAAGGGTCTGATATTGGAGATATTTTTGAGATGGAAATGGCAGGTTTTTGAGTAGTACTGAATGTGTGGTTTGAATAGAACCTGTGGCGAGCGCAGCTCACCACCGAGCCGGCAAGGGGCTTCATTGCGCTCGACCTCCACCGTAATTCTGCTTCTGGGATCCCGCGGTCAGTATGCTGACCGCCGAGATCCCCAGCGCCAGTCAGCCAGACCCAACCTATTGTTAGATATCTAGCTTGGGTTTATTTTACCTTACTCTGAAAAGAGCTTCTCCTACATACAGTATGACAGTGGGTTAAACATTTTTGTCTTTTGTCTTTTTTTGTCTAAGATAACTTTATAACTACTGCATATTGCAAAAGTGAAATGAGCATTATTCCTTTGTTTGTACTTACCATAAATGACCGCTTTCCCATATAGCTGTAAATATAATGGGTTTAATCAAACTATGAATATAATAACATTCCTGTCTGTCTTTATGAATGTCACAATATGATCTCTCAAATGAGGTCAACTTTGTAACTGAAGATCCAGTTAATGTGGTTGCAAATGAAGCAAGAATCAGAGAAAACAACATAAACTGATTAATTTAAAATTGTTAATGCAGTTAACACTGAGGTTAAGGTTCCTTTGAGATATATAAATAACATAAACTTTTGTACATAGCGCTGTTAGGTAAAAGCTATTTTTTTTGTAACTGATGTGGCTACAACAACCACTTTATGTAGCAGCCAGCAGTCATTGTTAATGTATCATTACTATTCAAAACCATATGCAATCAGGCAAAAACGGAAAGTTCCTATCTGGGTCACAGCCATGAAAAGAAAATAAAGAAATGGAAGACTAAACGCCGATGGCGAATTTCATTTGTGCACAATATATATATATATATATATATATTTATATATACACACTGCTCAAAAAAATAAAGGGAACACTTAAACAACACAATGTAACTCCAAGTCAAACACACTTCTGTGAAATCAAACTGTCCACTTAGGAAGCAACACTGATTGACAATCAATTTCACATACTGTTGTGCAAATGGAATAGACAACAGGTGGGAATTATAGGCAATTAGCAAGACACCCCCAATAAAGGAGTTGTTCTGCAGGTGGTGACCACAGACCACTTCTCAGCTATGCTTTCTGGCTGATGTTTTGGTCACTTTTGAAAGCTGGCGGTGCTTTCACTCTAGTGGTAGCATGAGACGGAGTTTACAACCCACACAAGTGGCTCAGGTAGTGCAGCTCATCCAGGATGGCACATCAATGCGAGCTGTGGCAAGAAGGTTTGCTGTATCTGTCAGCGTAGTGTCCAGAGCATGGAGGCACTACCAGGAGACAGGCCAATACATCAGGAGACGTGGAGGAGGCCGTAGGAGGGCAACAATCCAGCAGCAGGACCGCTACCTCCGCCTTTGTGCAAGGAGGAACAGGAGGAGCACTGCCAGAGCCCTGCAAAATGACCTCTAGAAAGCCACAAATGTGCATGTGTCTACTCAAACGATCAGAAACAGACTCCATGAGGGTGGTATGAGGGCCCGACGTCCACAGGTGGGGGTTGTGCTTACAGCCCAACACCGTGCAGGACGTTTGGCATTTGCCAGAGAACACCAAGATTGGCAAATTCGCCACTGGCGCCCTGTGCTCTTCACAGATGAAAGCAGGTTCTCACTGAGCACATGTGACAGACGTGACAGAGTCTGGAGACACCAAGGAGAACGTTCTGCTGCCTGCAGCATCCTGATTTTGTTGTCAGCACATTCAACTATGTAAAGAACAAAGTATTTAATAAGAATATTTCATTCATTAAGATCTAGGATGTGTTATTTTAGTGTTCCCTTTATTTTTTTGAGCAGTGTATATATATCCTGATGACGGGGTGAGACCCCCCGAAACGTCGTTCATGACTAAAGATTTTTTTGCACTTTAAAAAACGCTGGGAGTGCCGCCTCTTTTCTTTGTATATATATATATATATATATATATATATATATATATATATTACATATACAGTGTGACAGTGTGTGTGTATATATAAATATATATGTATATATATATATATATATATATATACATACACACACACTATCAGTATATATATATATATATATATATATATATATATATATATATAGAGAGAGTTCCTTTGTGGACCGGCACTCTGGCAAAAGCAGCAACAGACCCCAGTGCCCTGACTTGTTTAAACATATACACAAGCAAGGTGTCTGGCACTCGGGATTTCAGTAAATAACAGAAACAAGTAGCAGTTTCAATGTTTCAGGGCTGAGGCCCCTTTATCAAGATAACTTGTACAACAAAATAACTGTCAAAGTCAGAAAAATGTCTCTATGCACGTTGCCATATTTGCACCGCACACTGGTCCGTGCTGCGCATGCGTACGCTCTCCCGTGAAGGCGCATACCCGCAATAGCGTGCACTCGCA
The DNA here is from genome assembly GCF_028390025.1 of Pseudophryne corroboree. Classification (NCBI taxonomy): domain Eukaryota; kingdom Metazoa; phylum Chordata; class Amphibia; order Anura; family Myobatrachidae; genus Pseudophryne; species Pseudophryne corroboree. The sequence goes on from NC_086448.1 coordinate 119,528,969, forward strand.
GGCGCGGTATGCGTATTTACGGTAGAGTTTATGTAGTCGTAGCGTGCGACTCATTCGTTACATATTTTCACAATTAATGTAGTTTATAGATCATGGTCCCTTTGATAGTTTCTGAAAGTTTGGTTAATATAGAAGGTCCCTGAGCTAAGGAATCCCTCTTTGTATCGTACGAAGGGTCTAACAGGAATCATACAGCAGTGTTTGGTACCCATCGGAAGAGTATTTAATTAGCAATATTCCGGTGTTGGTTTGGAGCGTATTAATCGCTCGTGCGAATAGTTATGGACATAAGAAGTTTATGTCCATTTCTACTATTTACTCATACTCAGGTATGCGGCGGGAAACCTAGTTCCCCACCCACCTGAGCTGTTTGAAATCGTCACAGCCCACCTGTATGAATCAACCTATGACCTTTTGTTGTGATGCAGGGTCGAATTCCTTCATCCAATGGACAATGGGATTGTAGGGACTATGAGATTGCATTGTGTGTGGGGCATAAATAGGCAGGCCGACCACATCCAGCTCTCACTCTTCAACGGTTCTCATTGCTGAAAATCGGGTGCTGGATGTCCAGGCGCATGCGATCGTTTACCCTTGTGCGTAAGTTTTTCTCCGTAATCATTGTCTTTCTGTGAGCCAATTTCTCTCATCTCTCTCCGTCTCTCTCTCTCTCTCTTTCCCTTCTCTCTCTCTCTCGTATCTCCCCTAGACTAGTATTGTATTGTATTAGATAGTATTGTATTTTGGTTAGGAAGTCTTTGTTATATTGTAGTGTATCATTTGTACTGTTATCCCCTTTTTACAAGTATACTAGATATAATACAGTTAATAGGCTTTGGAACCTAAACCAGTATCTGTGTATTTTCTATAGTGTTAAGTGTTCACTTGAGCGTCGGTGACGCTCAAGCAGCTTTGTAGTTAGTCAGGTTACACAAGGTTGCACTTACACCCTGTATTCACATTAAGGTATTCCGTGTATTTCATTGGTATAAGGTTTAGACATAAAGGTATAGCGTTGTGAGCGTCTGCGCCGCTGGTGATCTCCTCGTGGTCTCGAGCGTCCGCTACGCCATAGCGAATCATTACTCTAGTCATAGCCAATAACGTGTCCTGTGATCGCTGGGCCGTGAGCGAACGTGACGCTTGAGCGTCTCGCCTACGGCTGAGCGATCGTTACGCAACTAGCGTACCATTACGGTACTTCTTAAGTAAACAGCGTACAGTGTTCTTAGCTTCATAAAGGGTTGTTTATACGACAAAGGAATTTAGCATTGTCAATTGGGTACTCGTCCTATCCTTCTCATATCTGCACTAGGTAGATCAGCAGACATTATCCCCCCAGCAAAGGGTGGGAGGTTGTCTCGCAGTGCTGACGGGATAAGCGTCTGCTTCGCTTAGATAAAGAGTGCTGAAGGAATCCGGGAACCGGAAGTAAGAACAAAACGCTTGTGTCTTTTAAAACTGTTTTATTTCTCTTCTGTCTTGCGTATACACGCACACATACATTTATCTGCATTTCTTTTTCAAATTTCGTATATCACTATTCCTGTTTGCCAAGTTTTATAGTTGATAGAAAGTGCAAAAAGAGATTTGCTGTTATTTCATAGTAGAGGTAATAGTTAAAGTATAGACCAACACACGGCTTGTCTGGGAGATAAGACAGTCAGTGTGGTGTGCGGTAGATGATCAGGGATCATCTACATTGATAAAGGTAGAAATTGTGTTACAGTGGATCTTTGTTTGCGTACACGTGTCCCTAACAAAAGACTTGCGTACGCAATCCAAACGGCAGACGCACGCAGCGTACATTACGCAACGTAGCGTCTGGTTACGCCCACGTAGCTCAAGTCACGAAAAGTTGAATTAGCGCAAAGCGATAATTAGCGCAAAGGCGATAAGTAACGCACAGCGATAAATAACGCGACGCGGTAAATAACGCAAATCTATTTTTGGAAAATCTGAAATTTAGCTTAACAGATCCTGCTCCTAATTAGTAACACTGTTGGACTGAAGACAATTTCTGCGCAGAAATAGATATAGAAACAAAAGTGTACATGTGTTGAGTGAGTGTGGTTTTGTATACAAAAGTTTATATAACTTTAAGGTGGAACCAAAAGGAAAGTCGGGTACTCGTCAAGGGACACACGTGTAAGTGACATATACGGTGGCTAGGGAGGCATCCCTGGTTAAATAATATTTGAGCATTAGAGTATAGCGGACCATAAGGTAACAGACCAGGAGGTCATTAACAGAAGGTAACAAGACCAGGAGGTCGTAAGGTACTAAAGAGGTCCGCTATAAAAGTCCAGTGGCACAACGCCTGGGGTGTTGGTGCAGAACCCATATAGGCCATAAGCTCTTGCTGAAGGAATCGCGGCCGGAAACATCGATTCCATTGATCTGTCAGTACATGACAAGTAGTGCTTATGTACTGAACGATTGGACCGCACGTAATTGTGTACAGTAGTTAGTAATCTGACCTAATACCATTAGAGTAAAGTGGTCACAAACGCTATCTGTACATTCTGACGTGATTTGTGTAATTTTTTATTTTTGGAAGGGAAGTTCGCTGGTCACTCAGGAACTATCTAACAACCCCACCTTTACTGGAAAGAGTAAGTGTCCTGCGGGTAACCCTCATATGTTCCAGTAAACTGAAGGTTCCATAGGGGCCCTGTATCGAGTACGCCAGCACCATATCGGTGTGATCAGGTCGTATTGGTCGAGGTGGGCGAGTGAGTGGGGTACTCGGTAAACCGCCATCGCCGGCCTACTGTGGAGTAATTTGGTTGTCTGTAAAGGCTTGCTGAAAACCTTGATACAGAAATCCAAGGAGGACTAAGCAACACCTGCAGACTATGGGGGCCAGTTGCTCAGGTAGGGGGCGATCAACCCTGGTTCAGGTTGATTCTGTGAATCGACCAGTTGGGTCGGCACGATATGTAATGTGTGAAAAATATGGAAGTCACACCGAATCTTTATGTGATGAATGGGAGAGAATGACTGTACAAGACAGGGACAAATTCCCAAGAATAGGTAGCTTCAGTCCAGACGTGTTACAAAATTTAAGGAGGAGGATATGTCTCGTAAAATCATCAAAGAGACGAATTCAGCATCATGATTACTTACAGTTATGGCACCAGGAAGGTGAGATACAGAGAGGTTTGGCTCTGGCGGCGGGATCTGGGGCAGTCAGGAAGCTGATAGCCACAGCTCCACCTCCACCATACATTGCAGGAGAGAAGTTGATTACGGAGAGAAACGCACTGGGTTGTAAAACACAAACTCTTAGTAACCCTGTAAATGTTAATGATGTTAACCAAATAACTCATGCAAGTATTAACCCGTGCAAGATGTACCCTGTTTTGAACCTTCCTCAGGAGTGTGATCAAGAAGAAGATTCGGCAACAATTTCAGCGCTCTCTCTAGCGGCCACCATATCAGAAACCACAGTAGGAACTGCACCACCCACGAGATTAGTTAAGGCCCCTAGCGGAGGGATAGGTGAGGTCGTGTCAACGGGTAAGTACGGCACCATGCATTACACTGAAACAATTGTACCACAACAAGTTGTAGAATCTACGCAGAATGAGGCTGTTAGAATTGCTCCTGTAAAGGTGATAGTAGTTCCCAATGGGAAAACAGATGCATCAGGAGCCACACCCGTCAGGAACATTGCCATGTATTGCCCGTTCACTAGAATGGAATTGAGGACCATAGTGTCTGAATTCCCAGACCCCAGAAAAGATTTAGTGGCAAGCCAAAAATACATCAGGGATCTAGGAAACACTTTAGAGCCCAATAATAAGGATTGGCAGATAGTGCTAAGAGCTTGCTTACCTTCCAATGTCGACTCAGTTAAATTCTTGGCTGATTGTGGACTAGATAAAGATGTACCGCTTACAGATGTGTACGACCAGGATAATGTAAAAAGGATAAATTTACAGCTAAAGGAGTATTTCCCAGCCGTTGTTAAATGGAATAAAATATTTTCCATTAAGCAAAAGGAGTCCGAAACGGCAGCAGAATATTTCCACCTGGCACTATCAGAAATGGCAAAATACACTGGTATAGAAGACATTAAGACCAACCCAAACCATCGAGAAGTAGCAGTATCTGTACTGATGGATGGTTTGAAAGAAACATTAAAAGCTAGGGTACAGACCACACAACCATGTTGGCGAGGTCTGTCAGTGTCCACCTTGAGAGAGGCTGCTGTTGATCACGACAAAAACATCACTAGACACAGGGAGTCGCAAAGTGATAAGTTGATGTCCGTAAGTATACAGGCGCTGACCACAAGGCAGCCTGCGTATGTACCACCGAATCCTGTGGGTAAGGCAAGTGTAATAACATGTTTTTCTTGTAACAGACCGGGACACTTTGCACGAGAATGTAGAACAAAGAATGTACAAAGATCTTTTCAACCCCCTAGACAACAACACAACACACGACATTGGGAGCAGGGTCCACAGAGGCGGAGTTTTGAGCCACATACAGGGGAAACAAAAAGATATCCCCCGAACAGAGACTGGCAGGCCTCTGGTAGTTCCCAGCTAACTCCCCCACAAGTAGTTGCTGCCAATGGGATTCAGGGAGGTCAGCATACCCAATAGGGGTGTGGCCACACCTGTAATCTGCAGCCAGTTAAATTGATTGCCAATCTTGGAAGCGAACCAGAGATTGCAATCAATGTAGCTGGTAAAACTTTAAACTTTCTTGTAGACACAGGGGCGGCCAAGTCAGTGATAAATTCGACAGTGGGCATGAGAACCACTGGTAGGACAATTCCAGCCATGGGAGTAACAGGAGTAGTCCAGCACTACCCTGTTAGCAAACCAGCCGAGATTACAATAGGGCCTTTGCATACCAAGCATTCCTTTTTGCTGGCTGCATCGGCACCAACTAATCTCCTGGGGAGAGACTTACTATGTAAAATGGGTTGCGTCATTTATTGTACTCCTGAAGGTGTATTCTTGGACATACCTGAGAATCACGCTCAGGAGGTACGAGACATGTTAGACTCCCCATCAAAATTAATGTCACATTCCATTATGACAAATAGGAACCCATCCCAAGTAGAAGAGATGACATCTCAGATACCAGAGTCACTTTGGACAAAAGATGGACAGGACACTGGATTAATGGCAAACGTAGCTCCAGTAGTTGTACAAGTAAAAGATGGTAGGATAGCTCCAAAAATCCCACAGTATCCTCTGAAGCCAGAGGTGGAGTTAGGAGTTTTCCCAGTAATAGAACGCTTGCTGCAACAGGGCATTCTGGTAAGAACGTCCAGCACAGCCAATAGTCCCATCTTCCCTGTTAAAAAGAGTGGGGGGAGGGGTTACAGGCTAGTGCAGGATCTAAGGGGGATTAACAAAATAGTTGAGAGTCAGTTCCCCGTAGTGCCTAATCCAGCTGTCATCCTAATGCAAATTCCTCCCACTGCCAAATTTTTCACTGTTATTGACCTCTGCTCCGCTTTCTTTTCGGTACCTCTGCACCCTGACAGCCAATATTTGTTTGCATTCACATACAGAGGAGTCCAATACACGTGGACTCGGCTACCCCAAGGTTTCATAGATAGTCCAAGTATATTTTCTCAGGCTTTGCATGATTGTTTACAGTCTTTCCAACCAGACAGTGGATCAGTATTGATACAGTATGTGGACGATTTATTACTGTGTTCAGATTCACTGGAAGCATCTCTGAAGGATACGAAACAGCTCCTGTTTCATCTTTCAGACACAGGTCACAAGGTTTCCAAAGACAAGTTACAATTATGCCAAACTAAGGTAAAATATTTGGGACACTGTCTAACACAAGGACTGAGACACCTGACCGCTGATAGAATCCAAGCCATTAGAGACATGACACTGCCACAAACCCAGCAACAGATCAGGACGTTTTTAGGAATGTGTGGGTATTGCCGTAATTGGATCCCAGGGTTTTCCATATTGGCGTTACCTTTGCAGGAAATGGTCTCCTCAAACAAACCTGATCGGATTTCGCATACAGACGAATCCGAAACAGCATTTGAGAGACTCAAACAATGCCTAACACAGGCACCAGCACTAGGTATGCCAGACTATGGGAAACCCTTTGAACTATACGGAACAGAAAGTGCTGGGTGCGCAGCAGGTGTACTAACCCAAAAACACGGTGACGCCAGCAGGCCAGTCGCATACTACAGCGCCCAGCTAGACACGGTAGCGCGATCCCTCCCCACATGCTTGCGTAGCGTTGCGGCGATAGCATTGCTAGTGACAAAAAGCGAAGATGTCGTGCTAGGCCACAACCTCACAATCCATACACCACATGCGGTATCTGCCTTATTGAATTCTGCCCAAACCAGACACGTCTCATCTGCAAGGTTTACAAGATGGGAATTGGCATTAATGGCCCCAGTAAACATCACCATAAGGAGATGCAGCGCATTAAATCCTGCAACATTTCTCCCAGGTGTGCCTGGTCAGACACAAAGGGTGGAAGGTGAGAGTGATGGGGAAGGAGGATTTAATGCAAAGGGAGATACACATGATTGTATGGAATATTTGACCCAAAATTTCACCGCAAGGCCTGACATCAGTGACAACCCACTGGAAGATGCAGAACTCACGTTCTACACGGATGGTAGTTGTCATAGACAGTCAGACTCGGGAGACTTGTGTACTGGATACGCAGTCGTAGATGACCAAGACACCATAGAAGCGGAACCGCTAGGCCCACCTCACTCAGCCCAGGTTGCTGAACTGGTCGCCCTAACCAGAGCATGTGAATTGGCTAAGGGTAAGTCAGCCAATATCTACACCGATTCTAGATACGCCTTCGGGGTAGTACATGATTTCGGAGCCCTATGGCGGCTCAGAAATTTCATGACGGCAGCTGGTACACCGATAGCGCATGCAGCATATATAAAAAGGCTTCTAACAGCGATACAGGAACCCGACAGAGTGGCTGTTGTCAAATGTAAAGCACATACATATAGCCAAGACCCAGTATCCCTTGGTAACAGCCGAGCAGACGAAGCCGCAAAGCTTGCAGCTGCTACCCCCATACAGACAGACACCACACAACTGATGGTATTTAATACCATCAACACACAAAAGTTGTGTGAGATGCAGAATTTGTGTTCCACACAGGAAAGAGCAGTCTGGAAGGCAAAGGGATATGGCCAGGAGTCCTCAGGGCTCTGGACGGATGGACATGGTAAACCAGTGGCCCCCAGGGCATACCTTCCATGTCTGGCTGAAGCAGCTCACGGGCTGACTCATCTAGGCAAGGAGGGGATGTGCAAATTGGTAAGAGCATACTGGTGCGCCCCAGGATTCTCCTCTCATGCGAGTAAAAGAGCAATGTCATGCCTTACCTGTCTGAGAAAGAATATTGGAAAAGCAATACCTACAGAACCATCCCATATCCCACCTGCCGGCGGCCCTTTCCAGGTAATACAAATTGACTTCATTCAATTACCCCCATGTCGAAATTTGAAATATGTACTTGTTTGTATAGATGTTTTCTCGAATTGGGTCGAAGCTTTCCCAGCAGCTACAAATACCGCTATGTTTACAGCTAAGAAAATTGTGCAGGAATTTGTATGTAGATATGGTATCCCTAGAATCATTGAAAGTGATAGGGGTACCCATTTTACAGGTGATGTCTTTCAAGGAATGTGTAAGTTGATGGGAATTGATAGCAAGCTGCACACTCCGTACCGTCCACAGGCGAGCGCGAAGGTCGAAAGAGTGAACAGCACTATTAAAAATAAATTGAGTAAAGTAATGGCAGAGACAGGATTGACGTGGCCAGAAGCTTTACCCATTGTTTTGTATAGCATCAGAACCACTCCCAGGTCCCCTCTTAATCTGTCTCCTTTTGAAATCTTGTTTGGTCGACAACCGCATGTCATGATTAACCCTCAGGATGATTTGAAATGTAACAATGAAGTAACTGTAAAGTACTTGATTAACATGAGTAAGCAGTTGAGGAATCAAAATGATAATCTGAAGTTGGTGATTCCTGATTTACCAGATAGTAATTGTCATGACATTGAACCTGGGGATTATGTAATGATACGAAATTTTCTACGTTCAGGTTGTCTTATTGATAGATGGGAAGGACCATACCAGGTCTTATTGACTAGCACCACAGCATTGAAGGTGGCTGAGAGAGAGACTTGGGTCCATTCATCCCACTGCAAAAAGGTTGCTGATCCAGAGAAGTCCCGTGATAAGGAACAGACGGTAGAGGTTGTATCACTGGAGTGTCTGTTCCAGGAGGACTGAGGCGGCACCTGAGCCTTGAAGACCGAAAGCAGTTGTCGACTCCCTTCTCCCTTTTATTGTTTTTCTCCACTTCCCATCCCCTCTTCCTTGAAATTTCTTTTTTCCCCCTTCTCATTCTTCTCTATTTCCTCCTCAAAGATGGACTTGCCCCAAGAGACTGTGATCCGGATTTTGATGTTAACCATGATGTTGACCAGAGCAGTCTGTTCCGGCGAGAGTACCATAGAGGTCGAGAGAGGTTCTGGAATGGGTTCCGATTATGATGATGGAGGCGTAGTTTTCCAAGATCAACCAAACCAACAAGCAAAGGCGAGTATCAGAAAACGATCCGATAGAAGAAATTGTGATGGATTGTTAGCTGAAGAAAATTGTATCTGTAGGCTCTGTGATAATCTGGTTGAAGATGGATGCATAAAGAAATGCCAATCTAGTTTTAATATCCATATAGACCGGCATCCATTGAGTGACTATCACTCTTTAGTGGGTAACGTGTTAAACCAAACAGATTGTTGGGTATGCTCTCAAGTACCTCAGGGTCACAGCAAATCAGGGTTAGTACCATTTCCTTTAACGTTAGGGGAGGTACTTGAGCTAAGTGGTGGGAGACCGGTGGACCGGAGGTTTAATATCTCCAGCCCTCCTAGTTTGAAGCTCCACCAATACCATGTGGATAGGTCCCTCTTATGTTTCAATATCTCCAATCCCAGAAAACCGGGAAATTGGGAAGTGTCATGGAGCAACCTTACCATGACCTTTTCACACAGAGCAGATAGAATGCCTACAGATACAGAGCTGGTACGCCACATAGCCAGTAGAGGAAAATCTTTTCGGTATCGATATACCTTAGGAAATAGGATTACTAGAGTTGGAGAGGTATCACCAGGATACTGTGCACATATCGTACAAACTGATACGTGCATTAAGCAGATGGAAGAATTAGGGTCAGGAGATTTCACCTGGAAGGTTTGTAACATGGTCATGTCCTTCTCCGTCCCATATGTTCTCCCCGATGACGCATATTTCATATGCGGGAGAAAGGCGTACAAGTGGCTTGCCCCAAACTCTGAAGGATTGTGTTATATTGGAAAAGTATTGCCTGAAGTGATGACTGTAACACATGACAAAATGAAGGACATACACCGTGGTGCCCAAGCTCCTTATACTCACACTCATTACGAGCACCGAGTTAAAAGACAACTGTCAGAAAGGTTAGAGCATCCGGCCTCCGATCTTATCCATGAATCCACCGGGATTCAGGTTCTGGTAGCGTTAGATTTCACTCGCACCGCTCGAGGAGTGATGAATTATAGATACATTTCCGCACTCGCCAATTTGTTAGATAATATCACTGAAATGTATGATGACACGTTTAGATACACTGGAAGAGAACTTCAAGCTTATAAAACAGAACTAGTTCAGCATAGGATGGTTCTTAATTATCTTACAGCAGTAACAGGCGGATATTGTGTTACATTGGCAACACAGTACGGCATAAAGTGTTGCACTTATATCACGAATAGCACCGAGGATCCGGTAGAGGTCATAGACCAAAAGATGGACGATATTCTCCAATTAAAGTGGGAATTTCGTCGAAAACACAATCTCACCCTTGCTGCTGTAGGTAATGAGCTGACTGGTTGGGTGTCATGGTTGAACCCGCGAAATTGGTTCTCCGGTTTAGGAGACTGGGCTCAAGGAGTCATAATGGATGTTGGAAAGTTTCTACTATGTATCTTGGGTGTCGTTATATCGATTGGATTGATATTTAGATGCGGGCAGGCTTTAATGAGGTGCAAACAAAGTACAAGAGTGATGAGCTTGAGGAGTGAGGAAACCGTAATTAACCTGGATTTGATTTATGACCCAATGATAGAAACCAGAATGTGATGAAAATGCGATTATACGGTCCGTTTCTTTCACCTGTTTTTCTGCTTTTCTCCCAGATACAAAGACCCCCTTGGACGAGGAAGCTGACGAGACGAGATGTATACAGACAACGGATTGACCAAAGAAGAAGATTTGACAACTTTAAATATGGACACTTGATGAACTTTGCCATGGATCCCCAGTTTCCCTAGTACTTTTAAACTCACGCTAGCCCAACATTTTTTGTAAATCTGATGGCTCAGACAAAGCTATTTGCTCATGCCCAAGGAGCAATACAGCGCAAAGAAGACGACTCTCAACAGATACCGAACACAACTTCGACGACAGATGTACATTTCCCTGACATAGAATATCATTGCATTTTCCATAAGTGTTCTTTATCTTCATCTCTACAACCCTCAGGTAATGACACACATAGACGATAGGGAATACAGGCACAGATATCAGCAACCACATACCTCCCCCATTCATGTATCATCAACTAAAATGTGCTCCCCATTTTGTTCAAAATCCGAAAAGAGCTCGGTAAAGTTTGACAGCCCATCCACAGACCTGTACCACAGGATAAGAAGGAATTCAAATGTATACTTCGCAATACCTCGAAGCTTGATTTACAACACGTACGGCACGATGATACATGACCCTCCAAACATGGACTCATACACACATGCTTCTGCTATCACACTAGGTCATACCCTCTTCACACCTACTCCTCTCTCCTCCCTTACCCAACCATGGAAATCAATTAACCCCTGACTTGCATTTTTCTCCTTAAATGTTTTGTGGCAGTTATTATTGACTGCCAAAGGGTGGACTGTCAAAGTCAGAAAAATGTCTCTATGCACGTTGCCATATTTGCACCGCACACTGGTCCGTGCTGCGCATGCGTACGCTCTCCCGTGAAGGCGCATACCCGCAATAGCGTGCACTCGCAGGCGCGGTATGCGTATTTACGGTAGAGTTTATGTAGTCGTAGCGTGCGACTCATTCGTTACATATTTTCACAATTAATGTAGTTTATAGATCATGGTCCCTTTGATAGTTTCTGAAAGTTTGGTTAATATAGAAGGTCCCTGAGCTAAGGAATCCCTCTTTGTATCGTACGAAGGGTCTAACAGGAATCATACAGCAGTGTTTGGTACCCATCGGAAGAGTATTTAATTAGCAATATTCCGGTGTTGGTTTGGAGCGTATTAATCGCTCGTGCGAATAGTTATGGACATAAGAAGTTTATGTCCATTTCTACTATTTACTCATACTCAGGTATGCGGCGGGAAACCTAGTTCCCCACCCACCTGAGCTGTTTGAAATCGTCACAGCCCACCTGTATGAATCAACCTATGACCTTTTGTTGTGATGCAGGGTCGAATTCCTTCATCCAATGGACAATGGGATTGTAGGGACTATGAGATTGCATTGTGTGTGGGGCATAAATAGGCAGGCCGACCACATCCAGCTCTCACTCTTCAACGGTTCTCATTGCTGAAAATCGGGTGCTGGATGTCCAGGCGCATGCGATCGTTTACCCTTGTGCGTAAGTTTTTCTCCGTAATCATTGTCTTTCTGTGAGCCAATTTCTCTCATCTCTCTCCGTCTCTCTCTCTCTCTCTTTCCCTTCTCTCTCTCTCTCGTATCTCCCCTAGACTAGTATTGTATTGTATTAGATAGTATTGTATTTTGGTTAGGAAGTCTTTGTTATATTGTAGTGTATCATTTGTACTGTTATCCCCTTTTTACAAGTATACTAGATATAATACAGTTAATAGGCTTTGGAACCTAAACCAGTATCTGTGTATTTTCTATAGTGTTAAGTGTTCACTTGAGCGTCGGTGACGCTCAAGCAGCTTTGTAGTTAGTCAGGTTACACAAGGTTGCACTTACACCCTGTATTCACATTAAGGTATTCCGTGTATTTCATTGGTATAAGGTTTAGACATAAAGGTATAGCGTTGTGAGCGTCTGCGCCGCTGGTGATCTCCTCGTGGTCTCGAGCGTCCGCTACGCCATAGCGAATCATTACTCTAGTCATAGCCAATAACGTGTCCTGTGATCGCTGGGCCGTGAGCGAACGTGACGCTTGAGCGTCTCGCCTACGGCTGAGCGATCGTTACGCAACTAGCGTACCATTACGGTACTTCTTAAGTAAACAGCGTACAGTGTTCTTAGCTTCATAAAGGGTTGTTTATACGACAAAGGAATTTAGCATTGTCATAACATACCTTATATACAGCCCAACACCACAGCACAGCTCCGTTCGGATATACACAAGTTAATCCCTGTTTAGGGGACAGTCAATGCAAACATCCCCCTGCTTTAGAACTGTTAGGACACAAAAAGACTGAGCTGTTGATACAAGTGTAAGTGAGATATTTAATCTGGAAAACACTGAGACCTTTGCGCAAGTAAAAGTAAGATCCTTTAATGGAAAGAGGCTGAGTTTATTTAACCAAGAGACCCTCATTGCTGAGTTATATTTGTCAGGAGACACTACAATCCCTTCGCTAGCTACATCCTCTTGTGAATAGAACTGAGATACATTGAGATTATTGCAACCCAGGATTCTTTATATAATTGTGTGCCAATTCCTCCATTGTGTGCCAATTCCTCCATTGCAACCACAGACTTTTTACAAGAGCTCCAACATTATTTGATTGTGAAGCTCATTACACCTTGGCTAGGGAAAGCTAGAAATTGGAACTGCCGACTCACTCCTGTTTTGTTTGACTCTATCCTACCTCTCTGAACATGGTACTACAGGACAAGGTATGGGGAGAAACATTTCAGGGGAAAGGTCTGTCACGTAGCCACCCAACACCTGTGATACCTTTCTGAGCCACTTAGACATACAGTACACACCAATCCCGGGGTTTTACACAAACTAATTGCGGAAAGTTCAATGCATTTTGAACCTACAGTAACTACAGTATAAAGTTCCTGATTCTGAGTCACACAATACACAATACAGTCACAAATTCTATTGCAACTAAATGCCTGTCACATGCATCTATGGACTGCAGTATCCCCAACCTGCTGCTGTGAATATAGCCAGATTAAAGGGGAGGATGCAGGGCATACTGTACCCCAGGCCCCCAGTGTCAGGGGCCCCTTGGCCAAAGCACACTGATATCACAAGCTTTCCCTCTTAATGCAAGAGCCAGAATGCAAGCAGGACAGTATGCAGTGCAGGCAGAGACACAGGAATATCATGTTTCATGAGCTACCGATGTAGCTTTCTGACCAGAGTGATAGGAGGTTGGAGAGAGCTGTAAGTGACACAGGGATCACAGCTTGTCCTCCTCCCTGCCTGTGTGTCTGAGTCCTGTGTAAACTTTTATGCAACTAAACCATTTGGGTCTAGAGAAAGAGACACACACAGAGAGTCCTCCTGAGTCCTGTCCCAGTGTGTAAGTAGTACAGAGGCTGATGCAAATCTTGCATGTGACAAGATAAAATATTTTATTTTTCTATGTGTATTTTAAGGTTGTTTAAATTGTCTTTGTTCCACTACAAGAAATTGTATAAAATAGTTGTATTTCAATTAAGTGGATCTACTGTATAAACAGTACCCAGATATTATTAAACTTTTAGTTTAAAACTAATATACACCATTGGTGTAGATTTAATATGAACAATCTATACCTCCCACCATGGCCCATTCCAGGAGGCACAAAATGATTTCTTAATTTAGGATTGTAAACACCTGTGTTGAAACACCTTTCTTATCAAATAAATAGTTCAACACAGGTGACATCAATCATATATTAAGAGGGAAGTCCAGGTAGAGAGCATTGTGTCCCTCCTGAAATGGAACATGTTGAGAGGTATGCACAATCTAATATAGATCCCCCACCTTACACCGGGGGCCCCCCTGTCTTTAGTGCCCCGGGCACCCCCAAAGCTTAATCCAGCCCTGGCTGTGAGTGCAGTTGTCATCACTATTGATGGTCCTTAGGCATAACCTATGCTAGGTGCAGGAGATGTGTACATACCTAGGTCTCAGAATAGATACTAACTCTGACTATATACCCACATCACGCCAAGGGAACATTTCACTTATGTGTGTTTTCCTCATTACTACCCAGTAACACCTTTCAGCTGTTACAGAAAAATGACTGACATGCAGGCAAGTCAGAATACAGCCTACAATCAGGGTCGTAAAGAGATTTTATGGGCCTTGGTATTAAAGGGTGTGTGGCCTAATTAAAGAGGTGTGGCCTAATCAAAGAGGTGTGCAGCTATAATGGCATTAGTGTACAGCTTTGAATCAGGCCTATTGTTGGGGAATAAAACAAAAAATGATGCATCACCCTTTCACAGAACTTTAAATTAACTAAATATAGTAAAACAATGTGAATGAATAGCAATTTAGAATATTTTGTAGACATTATTTCATACCTATCACCTCGCTGTTTAGTTACCATTATGTACTGTATAATTGGATCGGAATGGAATGGCTAATCTTAGGCGAGGTATACAGTGTGACAATTACTGCATATGAGTAAAGCAGAGACTTAGTTCTAAAAGTTTCCAAGGTAACCAGTAACTTAGCAATATTCCTGGAAGACAATTAAGAATTATTGAGGAGGCAGGAATAACATTTGTTAGTTGCAGGCTGCAGAGAAACATGAATAGGTATGATATATATGGCACCACAGGCTGCAAAGGTAAAATAAAGCTTTAAAAAGCATCGCTTGTTCAATCATTTATAGACGCATCATTAGTACATTAGCAGAAAGTTCCCCAACTGTAAAAATTTACAATGATAAACACATTATAGTAAATATATGTTTAAATAGTAATATATATGCAGTGCTGTTGTTTTAGTCCCTGTGGTCATTTTGATCTTGGTGTTGGTTTCACCGTGGACTCCCTTTTGCTGTATTCTTTTATTGGTATCTGGTCTCTAGGTCGACCACACTTAAGTCGAAACTGTCTAGGTCGACCACTATTGGTCAATAGTAAGTAGGTCGACATATTTTCTAGGTCGACAAGGACTCTAGGTCGACATGTTCAAGGTCGACATGACAAAAGATCGACATGAGTTTTTCAAAAATGTTTCACTTTTTTTACTTTTTCATACTTTACGATCCACGTGGACTACAATTGGGAATGGTAACCTGTGCCGAGCTAAGTGGTAGCGGAGTGAGGCACCTTGCCCAAAGCATGGCGAGTGAACATGGTGCACTAATTGGGGTTCCCGGTCACTGAACGGAGAAAACAACACAAAAAAGTGAAAAAACTCAACCAAGATGGAATTGTACTTGGGCCCTCCTGCCCACCATTATGTTGTATAAACAGGACATGCACACTTTAACAAACCAACCAATCGTTTCAGCGACAGGGTCTGCCACACAACTGTGGCTGAAATTATTGGTTTGTTTGGGCCTCAACAAAAAAAGAAGTAATTAATCCCCAAACAAAAAAAAAGCAATTAATCTCTCCTTTCAAAAAATGGCTCTACAGAGGCAAGATGTCATCCTCATCTTCTGATTTCTCACCCCTTTCAGTGTGTACATCTTCCTCCTCACAGAGTATTAATTCGTCCCCACTGGAATCCACCATAACAGGTCCATGTGTACTTTCTGGAGGCAATTGCTAGGAAATGTCTTCTTGGGGGAATTTATACTTCATTTTGATGAACATCATCTTCTCCACATTTTGTGGAAGTAACCACCTACGCCGATCGCTGACAAGGTGACCAGCTGCACTAAACACTCTTTCGGAGTACAAACTGGAGGGGAGGCAACTTAGGTAAAATAAACCCAGTTTGTGCAAGGGCCTCCAAATTGCCTCTTTCGTGCCATTATACATACGGACTGTCTGACATGCCTACTTGGATGCTGTCACCCATATAATCCACCATTATTTCAATGGTGACAGCATCATATGCAGTGACAGTAGACATGTCAGTAATTGTTGGCTGCTCGTTAAGTCCGGACCAGATGTCAACACTTGCTCCTGACTGCCCTGCATCACCACCAGCAGGTGGGCTCGGAAATGTTATCCTTATCCTCGCAGCCCCAGTTGTGGGAGATAGTGAAGGAGGAGCTGTTGACAGGTCACGTTCCACTTGAGCTGACAATTTTCTCACCAGCAGGTCTTTGAAGCTCTGCAGACTTGTGCCTGCTGGAAATAGAGATACAATGTAGGCTTTAAACCTAGGATCAAGCACGGTGGCCAAAATGTAGTGATCTGATTTCAACCGATTGACCACCCTTGAATCCTGGCAAAGCGAATGAAGGGCTCCATTCACAAGTCCCACATACTTAGCGGTATCACTCCATCTTAGCTCCTCCTTCAATTTCTCCAGGTGCTTCTGCAAAAGCCTGATGAGGGGAATGACCTGACGCAAGCTGGCATTGTCTGAACTGACTGCACGTGTGGCACGTTTGAAGGGTTGGAGAACCTTGCACAACATGGTTGTCAGGTGCATTCCCCCTCCTTTGCCTATATCATAGGTGGATGTACAGGCTTCAATGGCCTTTTGCTGCTCCTCCATCCTCTGAAGCATATAGAGTGTTGAATTCCTCCTCATCACCACCTCATGCTTCAGGTGATGGCAGGGCAGCTTCAGGAGTGTTTGCTGACGCTCCAGTCTACGGCACGCAATGGCTGAATGTCGAAAGTGGCTTGCAATTTATTGGGCCATGGACATCATCTCCTGAACACCCCCGTCATTTAAAAAAAAAATCTTCACCACCAAATTAATTGTTTGTGCAAAACATTGGATGTGCTGGAATTTGCCCAGATATATTGCGCACACAATATTGGTGGCGTTGTCTGATATCACAAATCCCCAGGAATGTCTCAGTGGGGTAAGCCATTGTGCAATGATGTCCCTCAGTTTCCGTCAGAGGTTGTCAGCGGTGTGCCTCTAACAGAACCAGTGATACACAGCGTAGCCTGCCTAGAAACAAGTTGGCGTTTGTGAGATGCTGCTACTGGTGCTGCTGCTGTTGTTGCTGCGGGAGGCAATACATCTACCCAGTGGGCTGTCACAGTCATGTAGTCCTTAGTTTGCCCTGCTCCACTTGTCTACATGTCCGTGGTTAAGTGGACACTGGGTACAACTGCATTTTTCAGGACACTGAAAACACTTTTCTTAATGTCCCTGTACAGCCCAGGAATCGCTTTCCTGGTGAAGTGAAATCTAGATGGGATTTGGTACCAGGGACACAGTACGTCCATCAACTGTCTAAATCCCACTGCACTAATGGCGGATACAGCACTAATGGCGGATACCGGACACACATCTAACACCTGCATAGTTGTTATGGCCTCATTTATCTGCTTTGCAACAGGGTGACTGCTGTCATATTTCATCTTCCTCGCAAAGGACTGTTGGACAGGCAATTGCTTAGTTGAAGTAGTACAATTGGTCTTCTGACTTCCCCTCTGGGATGACGATCCACTCCCAGCAGCAACAACAGCAGCAGCAGCAGCAGCAACAGGAGCTGTACTACTGACGTTGAGGAGGGAGTTGGTGGTGTGGCTTGCAGGAGCTTGGGTACAAGAGGAAGAAGGGATTTAGGTGTCAATAGACTGCTTACGCTCTTACCCAAAGTTTCTGAACTTGACAATGACTTCTGATGAATGCGCTACAGGTGACGTATAAGGGAGGATGTTCCCAGGTGGTTAATGTCCTTACCCCTACTTATTATGGACTGACAAAGGCAACACACGGCTTGACACCTGTTGTCCGGATTTGTGGAGAAATAATTCCACACCGAAGAGGTGGCTTTTTTTGGTATTTTGCCCAGGCATCACAATAGGCTTTCTCATTCCACAGACAACAACTGTCTCCACTGATGCCTTATTCAAACAAATCACATCACTATCAGAATCCTCATTGTTAACTTCCTCCTCAGCGTCAGCTACACCTATATCCTCCTCATCCTGGTGTACGTCTACAGTGACATCCTCAATATCACTATCAGCAACTGGACTGGCGGTGCTCTTCCCAGCACTTGCAGAGGGCGTGCAAATGGTGGTAGGAGTCTCCTCTTTCCATACAGTCTTGGGGGGTGTAGTACGGCTGACCGGCGGTCTCCTGACCGCCGGTCAGCTTACCGACGCCGGGATCCCGGCAGCATACCGACGCAGGGATCCCGGCGGGGAGGGGCGAGTGCAGCAAGCCCCTTGCGGGCTTGCTGCGCTCGCCACGCTGCGGGCTCGGTGGTAGAGTGGTTCTATTCCCACTCTATGGGTGTCGTGGACACCCACGAGTGGAAATAGTCCCTGTTGGTCGGCATGCCGACCATTGGGACAGTGACCCGTCGGGCTGGTGGAGGAGGTCATGTGACTGTCGGTCAGCTGACCGGCGGTCACATGAATACCACCCGTCTTGGGAAGGTCAGGCTTAGACATCGCAACTGCGGGCACACTTGGACTCTCCTTGAGGATTTGTGATATCTCTGAACGCACAGTTGTTTTTTTTCCTGTGCTTTAACAAGCTTAATTTCTTTTTATTTTTGAGAGGGAGGAGGGCTTCCATCCTCATGAAAGCTGAGCCACCAGTCATGAACATAGGCCAAGGCCTTAGCCTTTCCTTGCCACTTCTTGTCATGAATGGCATATTGCCAATTTTACGTTTCTTGTCAGATAATTTCTTTTTTTCCTAATTATTAATTTTTTCTTCTTGGATTTTACATGCTCTCTATGACATTGGGCATTGGCCTTAGCAGATGACGTTTAAGGAATTGCATCGTCAATGTCATGACTGGTGGCAGCAGCAGCTTTAGCACTAGTACTAGGAACTGGATGTGGTTCCTGATCTTCCACTATTTTTTCCTCAAAATTGTTGTTCTCCATTTCACAGGACAGCCCCCCTTTATTATTACAGCACACAAAACAGTGCCCCTTTATTTTCACAGCACCCCTTTTTTTCTTACAGCATACAGGAGCAGTGTAATGTTATTTTAACAGCAGCAGCACCCCTGAATTTTTCTAGCATACAGGGCCAGTGTAATTTTATTTGAACAGCAGCACAACATACATGGCCAGTGTAATGTTATTTGAACAACAGAACCCCAATATTTTACAGCACACAGGACCAGTATGCTTTTAATTTTTAACAACTGCACCCCTGAATTTTTACAACATACACGGACAACAGCACCCCTATATTTTACATCATACAGAAGCAGTGTGCTTTTAATTTTTAACAACTGCACCCCTGAATTTTTACGATATACAGGGCCAGCACCAGCAGCACCCTTATATTTTACATCATACAGAAGCAATGTGCTTTTAATTTTTAACAACTGCACTCCTGAATTTTTATAGCATACAGGGTCAGTGTAATTTTATTTGAACAGCAGCACAACATACAAGGCCAGTGTAATGTTATTTGAACAGCAGCACCCCTATATTTTACAGCATACAGGAGCAGTGTGCTTTTAATTTTTAACAACTGTACCCCTGAATGTTTACAACATACAGGGCCAGCAGCACCCCTATATTTTACAGCATATTGAGCAGTGTGCTTTTCATTTTTAACAACTGCACCACTGAACTTTTACAACATACAGGGCCAGCAGCACCACTATAATTTACAGCATACAGGAACAGTGTGTTTTTAATTTTTAACAACTGCACCCCTGAATTTTTATAGCATACAGTGCCAGTGTAATGTGATTTGAACAGCAGCACAAGATACAGGGCCAGTGAAATTTTATTTGAACAGCATCACCCCTATATTTTACAGCATACAGGAGCAGTGTGCTTTAAATTTTTAACAACTGCACCCCTGAATTTTTACAACATACAGGGCCAGCAGCACCCCTATATTTTACAGCATGCAGGAGCAGTGTGCTTTTAATTTTTAACAACTGCACCCCTGAATTTTTACAACATATAGGATCAACAGCACCCCTATATTTTACAGCATACAGGAGCAGTGTGCTTTTAATTTTTAACAACTGCACTCCTGAATTTTTACAACGTACAGGGCCAGCAGCACCCCTATATTTTACAGCATACAGGAGCAGCGTGCTATTCATTTTTAACAACTGCACCCCTGAATTTGTATAGCATACAGCGCCAGTGTAATGTTATTTGAACAGCAGCACAACATACATGGCCAGTGTAATGTTATTTGAACAGCAGCTCCCCTATATTTTACAGCATACAGGACTAGTGTGCTTTTCATTTTTAACAACTGCGCTCCTGAATTTTTATAACATACAGGGCCAGCAGCACCCCTATATTTTACAGCATACAGGAGAACAGTGTTCCTGCACCCTGTACAACACAGTGGCAGCCAGGACAGCAACACCCATGTATAGCTGCAGCACCTGGTCGTAACAGCACATGAAACACCATTGACAGCCAGGACAGCACCCCTAACACAGTACAGGTACACCACAGTGACCACAGCAGAACCCCTACAGAGCACACACTAACCCCACCCGATACCACCACCCACAGAGAGAGACAGAGGTCTGTCGCCCTCACTCTCCAAGTCTGGAGTGAAAATGGCGGCGATGCGCGGCTGTTTTTATAGGACCCAAAACCTGCGATAATCCGACAGCGGGATGATGACATTTTGCCTCCTTCTGGTTTCTGAGTCTGGCGGGAAGTCCCGAGCCGGTCAACCTAATCACTGTCGACTTAAGTGTGGTCGACCCTACATACCACACCCCTTTTATTGATGTAAGACTTTCACCTCCTGTATTGCTCTTGCTGTATACAGTAGTAGTCAAAGGTGGCTTTTAGGATTCCGTCTTCTTAGAGGCTATCACTGACTTCTAAACAGTGAGTGTTTTGAGCAACCAGGACAAGTCCCCAATAGGGGGACACTTTTAAAATAATAACCTTCTTAACAGGGTTACTGAAAGAAATATGGAAGGGTGTATTTCTGGGGACACACACATGATTTACAAATGGGCCATATTTCAGACCAAAATACTGTGTGTGTATAGCAATATGAGTTCATTTTCATCTGTTACACTCTATAGCTCTATAGGATATTTGTGTTCATGATGAAGCTTCAGTTCATACTGTAACAGGGTCAGGAGAACAGGTACCATCTCCTGGGGTAGATGGCAGGATGCAGCAGCTGAGAGATCACACAAGTCTGTTGGTTTGGGGCAACTGGCCCCAACCAGTTTTACTGTGCAGAAAAATAGAAATAAACATCAAAATAA